>NC_134788.1:36139202-36165982 GCF_046742065.1 Oratosquilla oratoria
GGAGATAGTAACGGCTTGCAGCATTGTGATATTTTTCCGAGCCTTGGGTGTGACCATAACATTAGCAACTAATTCGATTTCTTTATAAAAGTATTGACAAATTAAACAACTCTGTAGTTTACAAATAAAACAAAACAAAACAAAAAAATAAACGATTTTTGATATAAAACAGCGTGTTTCAAAATTATCTTGTATATCTAAACCTAGTTGTAATATAAAGGATAACTGTTATCCTCATTTAGTCGCTGTGTTTCCAATGGCCATTAAAAAAATATATAAATCATTCCATTGTATATTTTTCATTTTTTTCTCAGCAATTATTCACTGAGACAAAAAAAAGTATGTCGAAGGCAATGCTTAGGCATTATGCAGCAAATGATATATAAATGTTTGTATATATGTGTTTCAGTTTGTCGTCGCCAAATTTAAAATTGACCGTTTAATGTTCCCGTGCCCGCGCGACATTACGTCACAGGTCTACTTTAACTAAGAGAACGGAGTCGTCTTTAATCTAAGAGAATGGGAATCGTGCAAACATAGACAACACAGACCACTAAACACATTTTTATTAAGGAGGGAGGGGGTGGTGGGGGATTGATAGACAAGCTACAGAATTTATCTTTCATGCTACTGAGCGCAAGATATGAATATTTGCGTGTATTTGTTTATATACGTATACCCTGACATCCGATGTATTACAACTATGCAAATATGCAGCAACTTCTTATTTTTGACACAAATTTTTATCTCCAGCAATTTTCCTGTAATATATTCTTTTTCATATAAATAAGATTTTAATAATCAAAATATATTCAATATATTTGTATAGGTTTTGTCACATAAAATAGGACATCTTGACATGACGCATGCGTACATGGCAACAAGGGTACTGGGAGGGAGCGGGTGAGGGGATGGAGGAAAATTGCTTTGAAATAGGGAGGGTGAGAGAGATAGGGAGCGAAGGACAAGATTTTCTATCTATTCACACACACACACACACACACACACACACACACACACACACACACACACACCATCATGGCGCTGTGGTTTAGAGCTCTGCTGGCCTGCCACTACGGTGCGGGTTCGACTCTCGCCCGGGGCTGAAATAATATCAGTATCGCAGCGACTGAGGAGGTGTCTGATGTGTGTGTGTGCAAGGTCATAGCAGGCCCCATAGATCGGACCTACGAGCTCTGAGCTCTCTTAAAATAGCTGTCGATCACGAGTCCAACACGTGATCCAAAGACCAAGTGATACACACACACATATATATATATATTTATATATGTATATATATATATATGTATATATATATATATATATGTGCGTGTGTATATATATGTATATATCATATATATGTATATATATATATGTACACACACAATATGTATATATATATTTATGTATATATATATATATGTATACATATATATATATGTATATATATATATTATATATGTATGCATATATATATATGTATGTATACATATAAATATATATATATATATATATATATGTATATATGTATAATATATATATATACATATATATATGTATATGTATATATATATGTATATATATATGTATGTATGCATATATATATGTATATATACATATATATATGTATATATATACATATATATATATATATATGTATATATATATGTGTGTATATATATACATAATATATGTATGTATATATATGTATATGATATATTATGTATATGTATATATATATATATATATATATTATAAATATATATATATATATATATATATTCTTTTCTTTTTTTCAGAGAAAATCGCTGTAAAGGAACAAGGAGTGAGAAACAGAGGGGGAGGCAGAGAGAGGAGGAGGGAGGAGGGGGAAGAGGGTTTGTGGGTATTTCCTACCGAGATACTACAACAAGGGGATATAATATTTGACTACGTACGTGCAGTGACGGTCTTGCTTCCAGACGAATCTCCACTTTCCGATGCTGTAAAAATGGGGGAAGACATCCTCATCATCTCTCTCTCAACCACTTCCACCTCCATAATCCACCTGCTCCTCAACAACTACACAACACAACAGAAAATGGCTCCTCCCTCTTCCCTCCCTAACCCTCCCGTCTTCAAATTATTGTCATTTAATTCGCCCCGACATTTTTTCTCTCAATTTTGACCCAATTTAATTCAACAATTTTTATTTAGGTGTTATCACGATCATCATCATCATCATCATCATCATCATCATCATCATCATCATCATCCCCGTGGGAAGTGGGAATTCGGTTAGAGTAAAGAATTACTCGTGACTTCCCACATAATTAAGGGAAAAGAAACCCATGACTGAAATAAAGAAAAATGTCTAAAGATAGCGAGAGAACAAAAAAAACAAAAACGCCTCAGCTTTGTGAATCACCTGCCCTCAGCCAGAGCAGAGCGAGGTCTGCAAAATGTGTCGCTATAAGGAGCGAGTTGGTGCCTCTCCAGAGGAAGAGGAGAGAAAGAGAGAGAGAGAGAGAGAGAGAGAGAGAGGGCGTGGTTGTGCCCTCTGGGTGCCAATGGATGGCTACCCATCTCAGTCAGCAAGAGACGGAAGGGAAGGGTGGGGTGCAGCAGCAGCAGCAGCAGCGAGAGACGTGCTCCGAGGCGGCTCTATGGGCACTCTGCAACAGCAGCTCCAGAGACGACGACGGATCATCTCAGCACCCAGTCTGTCAAAGGAACTCCCGGACTAAACAAATGGAACATCAAACGAAGAAGGAAAAAATATATAAAAATAGAGAAATAATAGTAATAAAGAATAAAAAAGTAGATAAAAGAAAAAGAAATCTGTTTGATTGACTAGGGACGAACCCATCACGAAATTGTCGTTATTCAAATCGAGGTTGGCGTTATGAAGTACATTTTGCTATCCGTGTTAGCGAATTTTGATGATTAACATTATATCATGTTGGATACTTGGTATCTTTATATATTACTTTTGTCGATTAATTTGCAAAATTAGGTTCTTTACGGAAGGAAGGAATAAAATGAAGACATTGTAATTTGATGTAGGATACTTTTGCAGTAAATGGAAATGCGCCAAAAAGGGTGAGTCTTGGACAAGAAATATTTACATTTTGGTGGAATCTATGTTTGTTGTCAGAACTTATTAATTCTATGTGCAACAACTTGCTTAATCATACAACGGTGCTCATGCATAGTTGGCAAAAAGACTAATCTTTTTAGATTCTCACATGGGAAAAGACGTCATTAATTCCACAATGCACCGCGATCCATTGCCGTCATTATTGTCATGGACGTCGATAGATCACGCTATTTTTGCTCGTATATATACATTTTAAGTTTCCTGATTTTCTCCATCGAGTTTTTGGTCCTCAAAATACAGAAAATATGTTTTCATCGCCTAAAGTCTAGGAAAAAGTTGCCTACGCGCGTTGGACACTTAACACAAGGACCAAAAAAATCTTCCCGCACTTAGATGCCGACGTTTATGGTCGTCACGTCGCATCAATATCCATCTCATATTTTCTATATTTTAAAACATCTTTCTCTCCACGTGTTTAGAACATTTCTCAGAATGTTTCGTTCAAACACATTATGTCAAAATTTCATCGTCATTTTAACGTTTCTCTCTACGGGAATTTAAAGATTTTCTCAGATAATGTTTTCGCTCAGTTTTAATAAGAACACAATTGTTCAAATTCATCGTCTTTTCAATATTCTTAAAAACATTTTTCTCTACACGGCTTTCTCAGAATGTTTCGTTCGGTGTTACGTAAGGCCACGTGCTGACCTGAAAATTTCGCCCCTTGACATCTGGTTTCCTTTTCACGTCGTCTGAAACTCGGCAATAAACAACCGTCGATTTCCACTCTTCACACTTAGGCAAAAAATACAATCAGTTTCAATCTTCACACTAGGCTAAAACTGCGTCGTTTTAATCTTCACTAAGAAAAATACCGGCGCATTTTTCCTTCACACACGACAATAATGCCGTCGATTTCATCTTCACACAAGGCAAAAATACCGTCGATTTCCTCCATCAAACTAGCATAACCTACCGTCGATGTCCATCTTCTTACTAGGCAAAACGGGCCGGCGATTGCCTTCTTCACCATAAGCAATAATACCGTCCGATTTCTCCTTCACACAGGACCAAAATGCCGACGATTTTTCATCTTCACACTCGACAAAAATACCGTAGGATTTCCTCCTTCCAAACTAGGCAAAACTGCCGTCGATTTCCATCTTCACACTAAGCAAAGACCGTCGAATACCATCTTCACACTAAGCAAATAAAAACCGTCGATTTTTCCCTTCCAACATTAGCAAACTATTTGGTGTGGACGTGGAATACAATCGACGCGGTTTGACGACCGCTTGCCAGGACCTGGTTTGACCGTGTGAATGCATTTTCGACCACGTTTGACGAACCGCCTGCCCAGACCTGGGGGTTGACCGTGTGAATGCATTTTCGACCGCGTTTGACGAACCGCTTGCCAGACCTGGTTTGACCGTGTGAGTGCAATTTCGACCGCGTTTGACGAACCGCTCCCAGACCTGGTTTGATTCGTGTGACTGCATTTTCGACCACGTTTGGACGAATCGCTTGCCAGACCTAGTTTGACCGTGTGAATGCATTGGACCGCGTTTTGACGACCCGCTTGGCCAGACCTGGTTTGACCGTGTGAATGCATTTTTCGACCGCGTTTGTCGAACGCTTGCCAGACCTGGTTTGACCGTGTGAATGCATTTTCGACTGCGTTTGACGAACCGCTTGCCGTGACCTGGATTGACCGTGTGAATTGATTTTTTCGACCGCGTTTGACGACCCGCTTGCGGACCTGGTTTGGACCGTGTGAATGCATTTTCGACCGCGTTTGACGATCCGCTTGCCAGACCTGGTTTGACCGTGTGAATGCATTTTCGACCGCGTTTGACGAACCGCTTGCCAGACCTGGTTTGACCGTGTGAATGCATTTTCGACCGCGTTTGACGAAACACTTGCCAGACCTGGTTTGACCGTGTGAATACATATTCGACCACGTTTGACGAACCGCTTGCCAGACCTGGTTTGACCGTGTGAATGCATTTTCGACCGCGTTTGACGAACCGCTTGCCAGACCTGGTTTGACCGTGTGAATGCATTTTCGACCCACGTTTGTCGAACCACTTGCCAGACCTGGTTTGACCGTGTGAATGCATTTTCGACCGCGTTTGACGACCGCTTGCCAGACCTGGTTTGACCGTGTGAATGCATTTTTCGACCGCGTTTGACGAACCGCTTGCCAGTACCTGGTTTATCCGTGTGAATGGATTTTCCGAAACGCGTTGACGATCCACTGGCCAGACCTGGTTTGACCGTGTGAATGCATTTTCGACCGCGTTTGACGACCCGCTTGCCAGACCTGGTTTGACCGTGTGAATGCATTTACGACGCGTTTTTTTGACGAACCGCTTGCAGACCTGGTTTGACCGTGTGAATGCAGTTTCGACCGCGTTTGACGACCCGCTTGCCAGGACTGGTGTGACCGTGTGAATGCATTTGCGACGCGTTGACGGCACGCTTGCCGGACCGGGTTTGACCGTGGAATGCATTTTCGACCACGTTTGACGACCCGTTTGCCAGACCTGGTTTGACCCGTGTGAATGCATTTTCGGACCGCGTTTGACGAACCGCTTGCCAGACCTGGTTTGACCGTGTGAATGCATTTTCGACCGCGTTTGACGAACCGCTTGCCAGACCTGGTTTGACCGTGTGAATGCATTTTCGACCGCGTTTGACGAACCGCTTGCCAGACCTGGTTTGACCGTGTGAATGCATTTTCGACCGCGTTTGACGACCAGCTTGCCAGAACCAGGGTTGATCGTGTGAATGCATTTTCGACCGCGTTTGACGACCGCTTGCCAGACCTGGTTTAGACCGTGTGAATGCATTTTCGACCACGTTTGACGGGACCGCTTGCCAGACCTGGTTGGACCCGTGTGGAATGCATTCTTCGGACCGCGTTTGACGAAGCCCGGCTTGCCAGCCCTGGTTTGACCGTGTGAGTGCATTTTCGGTCGCGTTTGACCGACCCCGCTTGGCCAGACCTGGTTTGACCTTTGGGTGAATGCATTTTCGACCGCGTTTGACGACCCGCTTGCCAGACCTGGTTTGACCGTGTGAATGCATTTTCGACCGCGTTTGACGGACACGCTTGCCGGACCTGGTTTGACCGTGTGAATGCATTTTCGACCACGTTTGACGAACCGTTTGCCCGACTTGGTTTGACCGTGTGAATGCATTTTCGACCGCGTTTGACGAACCGCTTGCCCGACCTGGTTTGACCGTGTGAATGCTATTATTTCGACCGCGTTTGACGAACCGCTTGCCAGACCTGGTTTGACCGTGTGAATTGCATTTTCGACCGCGGTTTGACCCCCCGGTTTGCAGACCAGGTTTTGACCGTGTGAATGCATTTTCGACCGCGTTTGGACGAGCCGCTTGCCAGACCTGGTTGGACCTGTGTGAATGCATTTTTCGACGCGTTTGACGAACCGCTTGCCAGACCTGGTTTGACCCGTGTGAATGCATTTTTCGACCGCGTTTGGGACGAGCCGGCTTTGCCAGACCCTGGTTTGACCGTGTGACATGCATATTCGACCGCGTTGGACGAACCGGCTGGGCCAGACCTGGTTTGACCGTGTTGAATGCATTTTCGACCGCGGTTTGACGAACCGCTTGCCAGACCTGGTTTGACCGTGTGAATGCAATTTTCGACCGTCGTTTGGGACCAAACCGCTTGCCAGACCTGGTTTGACCGTGTGGAATATGCATTTTCGGACCGCGGTTTGGACGAACCGCTTGCCAGACCTGGTATTGACCGTGATGAATGCATTTTCGACCGCGGTTTGACGAACCGCTTGCCAGACTGCGTTTGACCGTGGTGAAATGCATTTTCGACCGCGTTTGCCGAACCGCTTGCCAGATCCTGGGTTTGACCGTGTGAATGCACTTTTCGACCGCGTTTGACTCGGAGCCGCTTGCCAGACCTGTAGATTATGACCGTGTGAATGCATTGTTCGACCTCGCGTTTTTTGTTGTTTTTTTGGTTGTACGTATACCGCTGTGCCAGACCTGGTTTGACCGTGGTGAAAATGCATTTTCGACCGCGTTTGACGAGCCCGCTTGCCAGACCTGGGTGTGGTCGTGTGAATGCATTTTGCGACCCGCGTTTGACGACCGCCTTGCCAGATTCCTGGGTTGACCGTGTGAATGCATTTTCGACCGCGTTGTGACGAACCGCTTGCCAAGGACCTGGTTGTGTACGTGTGAATGCATTTGTCGACCGCGTTTGACGAATCGCGTTGCCAGACCTGGTTTGACCGGGGGATATGCATTGGCATTTTCGACCGCGTTTGGACGACCCGCTTGCCAGACCTGAGTTTGACCGTGGGAATGCATATGTTCGACCGCGTTTGACGTTTATACCGCTGTGTCAGACCTTGGTTAGGTCAGTGGTGAGGCATTTTGCGATCCGCGGTTGGTACGAATGCCGAGGTGCCAGACCTGGTGGGGACCGGGGGAATTGCATGTGGGCGACCGCGGTTGACGATAACTCGGGCCAGACCTGGTGGCAGACCGTGGTATGGGGGGCTACCACGTGCGACAGCCATATAGGGGGGCGGCGTCCAGGCCGCGGCGGCCGCGAGGGGCGGCGTCCCGCGGGAGGCGCGGCGGGGGGCGGCCGCACGGCGGGCGGCGGCCTCCGCGCGCGGGAGGCCGCGCGACGCGGCCGAAGAGGGGCGGAACCGCGCCCCTCCGCCGGCGCGCGGAGGCCGCGTCGCCGGGCCGCGGCGGGCGCCGCGGCGGCCGACGCCGAGGAGGCCGCAGCCGCCGCGGCGGCGCCGCCGCGCCGACGGGGGAAGCACGCAGCCGCGGAGGCCGCCGCCACCCGCGGCGGGCGCCGCCGACCGCCGAGGCGGCCGGGAGGCCCACGCGGCGGGGGCCGCGCACGCCGCCGCCGCGCCGCGGCGCGCGCCGCGGCGGCGCCGCGGCGGGCGGGCCGCCGCCGCCGAGCGGCTCGGCGGCGCGCCGCGGCCGCGCGCGACGCGCCGGCCGCGCGGGGCCGCGGGCGGCGGCGGCCGCCGCAGCCGCCGCCGGGAGGGGGCGCCGACGGCCGCGGGGCGGCGGCCGCAGCGGGGGGCGGCCGCCGCGCCCGCCGAGGCGGCGCCGCCTCGGGCCGACGAGGCGGCTCGGCCGCCGCAGCCGGGCCGACGCGGCGGCCGCCGCCGCGGCGCCGACGCCGCCGACGCGGCGGGGCGCGCCGGCCCGCCGGCGCGCAGGGCGCGCCGCCGGGGCACAGCAGCCGCCGCGGCGGCCGCACCGGAGGCGGCAGACGCGGGCGCCGGGGCGGCAGCCGCCGGCGCAGACGCGGACGCCGCCGCGCAGACGGGGAGCCGAGGGCGCCGCGGCCCGGCGGCCGCCGGCGCAGCGCCGCGCCGCCGCACGGCCGCGGCCGGCCGCCGCCGACCGCGGACGCCCGACGCCGCCGCGGCGGCGGCGCCGGCGGCAGCGGGGCCGCGCCGCCGCCGCCGCGGCGGCGCCGCGCCGACGCGGCGGCCGCCGCGCCGGCGCGGCGGCCGCCGCGCGGACGCAGCGCGACCCCGCCGACGCCGGGCGGCCGCCGGGGCGCCGCGGGGCAGCCCCGCCGGCGGCGGCGCGCCGCCGCGGCGGCCGCCGCGCCGCGGCGGGCCGCCGCGCGCGCCGCCGGGGCCGCGCCGCCGCACCGCGCCCGGGCGCCGCGCGCGCGGGCGGCGCGCCGCGCCGCGGAGCGGCGGCGCCGCCGCAGAAGCGGCGGCGGGCCGAGGAGGGCGGCGCCGCGCGCCGCGGCGGCGCGCCGCCGCAGGCCGCGGCGGCGCCGCGGACGGCGCCGCCGGGGCGCCCGCCGCGCCGACGGCCGGGCGGCCGCCGCAGCGACGCCGAGGGCGGCGCGCCGCCGCGGCGGCCGCGCGCGAGCGCCGCGGCGGCCGCCGACGAGGGGGGCGCGCGCCGCCGCCGCCGAGGGCGGCCGCGCGCGGCGCGGCGGCAAGCCGCGACGCCGCGGCCGACGGCGCCCGCCGGCGGGGCCGCGCGGCGGCCGCCGCGCCGCCGCGGGGGGCACGCCGCCGGCGCCGCGCCGCGGCGCCGCGCGGGGCAGCCGCAGCCGCCGCCGGCGGCCGCCGCGCGGACGCGCGGCGGCCGCCGCCGCGCGCGGCGGCCGCCGCCGCCGCGCGCGCGCGCCGCGGCCGCGCCGCCGCGCGCCGCGGGGGCGGCGACCGCCGCCGCGACGCGGCGACGCGCCGCGGCGGCCGCGCCGCCGCCGCGGGGGGCCCGCGCCGCGCCGCGCGGCGCGGCGCGACGCGCCGCCGCGGCCGCGCCGCGGCACGGCGGCCGCGCGCCGCCGCCGCCGCGGCGAGGCGGCGCGGCGGCGGCCGCGCCGCCGCGCGCGGCGGCGGCGCGGCGGCGCGCGGCGGCGGCGCCGCGCGCGCGCGCCGGCGCGGAGGAGGGGCCCGCGGCCGCCGACGCCGCGCGGCGGGCAGCCGCCGCAGCCGGCGCCGGCCGCGCACCGGCGGCGGGCGCCGCCGCGGCGGGGGGGCCGCCGCGGCGCGCGGCCGCCGACGCAGCCGCAGACGCGGCGCGGCCGACCGCGCGCGCGGGCGCCGCCGCGCGACGGCCGCGGCCGCGCCGCGCCGCCGACCGAGCCGCCGCCGCCGCGCGGACGGCGGCCGCCGCGGTCCGCCGCGGCGGCCGCGGGCCGCCCGGGGCGCCGCCCGGCGGCCGCGCGGCGCCGCG
The DNA here is from genome assembly GCF_046742065.1 of Oratosquilla oratoria. Lineage (NCBI taxonomy): Eukaryota > Metazoa > Arthropoda > Malacostraca > Stomatopoda > Squillidae > Oratosquilla > Oratosquilla oratoria. Next base: position 36,149,014 of record NC_134788.1, read on the forward strand.
CGAGCGCCGCGGCGGCGCCGCCGCGCCGGGGCGCCGCCGCCGCGCGGCGCCTCCGGCGCCGCCGCGGCGGGCCGAGCCGCCGCGGCGGCACCCGCCGCCGCAGCGGGCGGCCGCCGACGCAGCCGCCGCGGGCGGCGGCGCCGGCGGCCGCGGAGGAGGTCGCGCGCCGCCGCGCGGACGCCGGCGCCGCGCGGCGCCGCCGCGCCGCCGCGGCCGCGACGAGGCGCGGGCCCGCCGCCGCGGCGCGGGCCGCGCCGCACGCCGCGCGCGGGCCGCCGACGGACGCCGACCGCGGCCGCGCCGCCGACGCGGCGGCCGCCGCAGCCGCCGCGGCGGAGGACGGCCGCGCGGCAGCCGCGCCGGCCGACGCCGCCGCCGCCGCCGGGCGGCCCGCCGCGCGCTCCGCGGGCGGCCGCGCAGACGCCGCCGGCAGGCGGCGCCGCCGCGCGCCGCCGCGCAGCGCCGCCGCGCCGCGCGGGGCGCGCCCCCGCGCCGCGCGGCCGCGGCCCGCCGCGGCGGCCGCGGACGCAGGGCCGCCGCGGCCGCGCCGCCGCGCGGCACGCCGCCGGCGCGCCGCGGCGGGCGGCCGCGGCCGCCGCGCCGCGCCGCCGCGGCGGGGGCGCCGCCGGGGGGGCGGCGGCCCGCCGCCGCGGCGGCGGCGGCCGCCGCCGCCGCGGCGGCCGCCGCAGCCGCCGCCCGGGCGCCGGCCGCCCGCCCGACGCACGCCGCGAGCGGGCGCCGAAGCCCGCGCGGCGGGCCGCAGCGCCCGACGCGGCGGCGGCCGCCACCGCGGGCGGCGGGCGCCGCCGCGCCGCGCACCGCCGCGAGGCGGCGCCGCGGCCGCGGCGGCCGGCGGCCCGCCGACGCCGCCGCGCGGCGGCGCCGCCCCCGCCGCGGCGGCCGCCGCGCCGCCGACGCGGCGCGCGCGCCGCCGCGCCGCAGGCCGCGCGCGGAGGCGGCGCCGCGCAGCCGCGCGGCGGACGCCGCGCCGCGGGGCAGCCGCGCGCGGGGGCGGCGCCGCGGCGGGCGCCGCCGCCGCGGCCGCGGGGGCCGCCGCAGCCGCGGCGGCCGACGCGCGCCGCGGGCGCCGCCGCGGCCGCCGCCGCGGGCGGCCGCCGCCGCGCGCGCCGCGCCCGCCGGCGGCGAAGCCGCGGCCGCCGGCTCGCCGCCGCGCCGCCCCGGCGCCGCCGCGGCGCTCCGCGGCGGGCCCGCGCCGCCGGCCGCCGCCGCCGCCGACGCCGCCGCGGGCGGCGCCGCCGCCGCCGGGCGGCCCCCGCCGCCGCCGCGGAGGCCGCCGCCGCCGCCGCCGGCGCGGGGCGCGAGCCGCCGCGGCGGCGCGTCGCCGCGCCGCGCGGCGGCGCCCGCGCCGCCGGCGGGGCGCGCGCAGCCGCGCGGCGCGCCGCCGCGCCGCGGCGGCGCCGCCGCCGCGCGCGCCGCGGCGGCCGCGGCCGCCGCGCGGCCGCGCGACCGCCGCGGCCGCGCCGGCGCCGCCCGCGGCCGCGCGGCGGCGCCGCCGCGCGCCGACGCGCGGGCGCCGCGGGCGCCGCCGCGGGGAGCCGCGCCGCGGCGCCGCCGCCCGCCGACGCCCGCGCGACGGCAGGACGCCGCCCGCGCCGCGGCCGCGGACCCCGAGCGGCGCGGCGCGCGAAGCGCCGCCGCGGGCGCGCCGACGCCGCCGCGGCGGCGCCGCCGGGCGGCGGCCGCGCCGGCGCCGCGCGGCGGCCGCCGACGCCGCCCGCGGCGGCCGCGGCCGCGCCGCCGCCGCCGCGGGGGCGGCGCCGCCGCCGCCGCGCGGCGGCCGCCGCCGCCGCCGCCGGCGCCGCAGCGGAGGCCGCGGCGGCGCCGCCGGGGAGGCGGCGCCGCCGCGGCGTCCGCGCGCCGCGCCGGCGCGGAGGAAGGCGGCGGCGACGCGCGGACGCCGCCGCCGGACGGCGGCCGCCGCCGCCGACCGCGGCGGGGCGCGCCGCCGCGGCGCGCCCCGCCGGCGCCGCCGGCGGCCGGCCGCGCCGCCGCCCGCGCGCCGCGCCGCGCGCGAGCGCGCCGCCGCGCCGGCGCGGCGGCCGCGGCCGCGGCGGCCGCCGCGACGCCGCGCGGCGGCCGCGCCGCGCCGCGGCGCCGCCGCCGCCGCGGGGGCGCGCCGCCGCCGGCGCGCCGCGGCGGGCGCCGGGGGGCGGGCGCCGAGCGGAGGCGGCGCGCCGCCCCGCGCGGCGCCGCGCCGCCGAGGCGGCCGCGACGGGCGGCCGCCGCCGCCGCGGCGGCCGCGCCGCGCGGCCGCGCGCCGGCGAGGCCGGCGCGGCGGGGCCGCCGCCGCGGCGGCGCCTCGCGGGGCGGCGGGCGGCCGCGGCGCGCCGCCGCCGCGGCGCCGCCCCGCGGCCGCGCGGCGGCCGCGCCGCGGCGGCCGCCGGCGCCGCGGCGGCGCGGCCGCGGCGGGGCCGAGCGCGACGGCAGCCGCGGGCGCCGCCGCGGCGGCGCCCGCGGGCGGCGCCGCGGCGGGCGGGCGCGACGCCGCCGCGCCGCTCCGCGGCGGCCGCGCAGCCGCCGCGCGGCGGCGGCGGGCGGAGGCGGCGGGGCGCGCGCGGCGCGGCGGCGGGCGGCGCGCGCGGCGCGGGGCGGCGGGGGCGCGCGCGGCCCGCGCCGCCCCGCCGCCGGCGCCGCCGCGCCCGCGGCCGCGGCCGGCGGCCGCCGCGCCGCCGCGGCCGGCGGACGCCGCCGCCGCGCCGGGCAGCCGCCGCGCGGACGCGGGCGCCGCCGGCGGGCCGGCCGACGCGCGGCGGCCGGCGGCGCCGCCGACCGCGCGCGCCGCGGCGGCCGCGCCGCCGCCGCGGAGCGGCGTCCGCCGGGCGCCGCGGCGCCGCGCGGCGGCCGGGGGCGGCGGCAGCCGCGCGGGGCGCCGCCGCGCCGGGGCGGCCGCGCCGCGCCGGGGCGGACGCCCGCAGCGGCGGCGAGGGGCGCCGCCGCGGGCGCCGCGCGCCCGGGCGGCCGCCGCCGCCGCGGGCGGCGACGGGGCGCCGCGGCGGACCGCGCGCCGCGCCGCGGCGGCCGCAGCGGCGGGGGGCGGCGCGCGCCGCGCCGCGGACGCGGCGGGCGCGGCACGGCGCACGCCGACGCGGCGGCCGCGCCGCGCCGCCGCGGGGCCGGCGCCGCGCGGCGGCGCAGCCGCCGCCGCCGCGCGCGGCTGCGGCCGCCCGCCGCGGCGGCAGCCGCCGCCGCAGCGGGGCGGCGCCGCCGACGCCGAGGGGGCCGCCGCCGCGGCCGCGGCGCGCCGCGGCGCCGCCGACGCCGCGGCGGCGGCGGCCGCCGCGGCGGCGGCCGCGACGCCGCGGCGGCCGCCGAGCGCCGCCGCGGGGGCGCGGCCGCCGCGCGCGCGCCGCGCCGGCCCGGCGGCCGCCGCGCGGCGCCGACGCGGCGGACGGCGGCGGCGGAGCCGACGAGCCGCCGCGGGCGCGGCGCGGCGGGGCGGAGGCGCGCCGCGCGGCGGCGGCCGGCCGCGCGCGCGACGGCGGGGGGAGGCAGGCGGCGTCAGCGCCGCGCGGCGGCGGGCGCCGCCGCGCGCGGCCGCCGCCGCGGCGGCCGCGCGCGGCCGCGGCGCGGCGCCGCCGCCGCCGCGGGCGGCGCAGCGCCGCAGCGCCGCCGCGCGGCGGAGCCGACGCCGCCGCGGCGGGCGCCGCAGCCGCGGCGGCGAAGCGGCGGCCGCCGCCGCCGCGCGGCGGCCGCCGACCGCCGCGGCGGCGGCCGCGCCGCGCCGCGGCGGCGCGCCGCGCGCGCGGCGGCGAGCCGCCGCCGCGCGCGCGGCCGGCCGCCGCCGCCCGCGCCGCCGCGGCGGCCGCCGCGCGGCGCGGCGGCGGCGACGCCGCCGCGGGGCGGCTCCGCCGCGGCGGCGGCGAGCACGCCGCCCCGGCGGCCGCCGCCGCCGCAGCCGCCGCCGGGGCGGGCGCGCCCCGCCGCCGGGCGGCCGCGCCGCCGCCGCCGCGCCGCGCCGCGCCGCCGCCGCCGCGGGGCCGGCGCCGCGGCGGCCGGCGCCGCAGCCGGGGGGCGGCAGCCGCCCCCGCGCCGGCCGCGGCCGCGCGCCGCCGCCGCGGCCGCCGCGCGCGGCCGCGGCGCGGCCGCCGCGGGCGGGCCGCGACCGCCGCGCCGCGGGGGCGCGCCGCGGCCGCCGCGGGCGCGCCGCCGCGGCGCGCGGCCGGCCGCGACGCCGCGGAGGGCGCGGGCGGGGAAGCCGCCCGCGCGGCCGCGCCGCCGCTCGGAGGCGGCGCGCCGCCGCGCCGCGCCGCGGGCCGCGGGGGCGCGGCCGCCGCCGCCGCAGCGCCGCGGCGGCGCCCCGGGCCGCGGCCGCAGCCGCGCGCGGCCGCGCCGCGGGGGGCCGCCGCCGCCGCCGCCGCGGCGGCCGCGCGGGCGGCGGCGCCGCAGCCGCCGAAGCGGGCGGCCGCCGCGCCGCCGGCCGCCGCCGCCGGGGCGGCCGCGCGCCGCCGCGGCGGCCGCGGGGCGCCGCCGCCGCGGCGCGCGCCGCGCCGCAGCCGGGCGGCCGCCGCCGCGGCGCCGCCGACGCGGCGGCGCCGCAGGCGACGCCGCGGCGGCCGCGCGCCGCCGCCGCGCGCCGCGGCCGCGCCGCGCGGCGGCCGCGGCGCCGGCCCCGCGCGGCCGCCGGCCGCCCGCGGCGGGGGGCCGCGGCGCCGCCGGCCGCGCGAGGGGCCGCAGCGCGCGCCGCCGCGGCGGCGCCGCGCACGGCGCCGCCGGCCGCGGCGGCCGCCGCCGCGGCCCGCGCGGGGTCGGCCGCCGCCGGCGCGCGGCGGACCGCGCGGCGGGGGCCGCGCGCGGGGGCGAACGCGGGGGCAGCCGGCCAGCGGGGGCCGCGCGCGGCGCCCGCGGCGGCGCGGCGCCGCCGCGCGGCCGCGGCGGCCGCCGCCGCCGACGACGCCGCCGCGGCGGCGGAGCCGCGGCGCCGGCCGCGGCGCCCGACGCCGCCGCGCGGGGCGGCACGCCGCCGCGCGGACGCCGCCGCCGAGGGGCGCGCCGCGCCGCGGGGCCGCCCGCCGGGCGGGGCCGCGCCGCCGGGCGCGGCGCGCCGCCGCCGACCGCCGACGACCGCGGGCGGGCCGCAGCGCCGCCGCCGCGGCGGCCGGCGGCGCCGACGGCGGCGGCCGCCGCCGCGCCGCGGCGGCCGCCGCAGCGCCGCGCGGGCCGGGCGCCGCCCGCCGAGGCGGGCCGCGCCGCCGAGCGGCGGACCGCCGCCGCCGCCGCCGGCGGCCGCGCGCAGCCGCGCCGCCGCCGCCGCCGCGGCGGCCGCCGCCGCCCGCAGCGGCGCCGCCGACGGCCGCCGCCGCGGCGGCGGCGCGCGGCGGCGGCGGCGGCCGCGCGCCGCGGCGGCGGCAGCGGCCGCCGGCGCGCGCCGCCGCCGCGGGCGGCGGCCGCCGCGCGCGGCGGCACACCCGCGGGCGGAAGGGGGAGGCGGCAGGACGGGGGCGGGGGCGGGGACGCGCCGCCGCGGCCGCGCCGCAGCCGCCGCCCGCGGCGGAGGGCGGCGCGCCTCCGCGCGCCGCCGCGCGCCGCGGCGGCGCGCCGACGCGCGGGCGGCGGACGCCGCCGCCGGCGCCGCGGCGGCCGCCGCCGCGGCGCCGCGCGGCCGCCGCCGCCGCGGCGGCCGCGACGAGGCGGCGAGGCCGCCGCCGCGGCGGCGACGCCGCCGCGGCCGCGCCGCCGGCGGCCGCCGCCGCGCGGGGGGCGCGGCGCGGCGCGGCGCCCGGCGCGCCGCGGGGCGCCGCGCCGCGGCGGCCGACGCCGCGCCGCGCCGCGCGGCGGCGGCGCCGCCGCCGCCGCGGCGGCCGCGCCGCCGCGCGCGGGGCGGCCGCGCGGCAGCGGCGGAGGCCGCCGCCGCGCCGCGGCGGCCGCGCCGCCGCCGCGCGGCGCGCCGGCGGCCGCGGAGGCCGCGCGCTCGCCGCGCGGCGGCCGCGCAGCGCCGCCGCGGGCGGCGCCGCCGCCGCGCGCGGGGGCCGCCGCGCCGCCGGCGCCGGCGCCGCGCGGCGGCGGCCGCCGCCGAGGCACTGCCGGGCGCGCCGCGGGGCGACGGCGGCGGCGCCGGCCGCGCCGCCGGGGCCGCGGCCGCCGGGGCGGCGCACGCCGCGCGGCGGACGCCGCCGGAGCCGCCGCGGCGGCGCCGCAGCCGCCGCCGCGGCGGCGCGCGGCGGCGGCGGCCGGCAGACCGCCGCCGCGGCGCCGGCGGCGGCGGCGGCGGCGGACGGCGGCGCGCGGCGGAGGGCGGCCGCCGCGCGGCGGCGGCGGAGAGCCGCGCGCCCGCCGCGGAGGGCGCGCCGACGCGCGGCCGCGCGCCGCCGCCGCGGCCGCGGCGGCGCCGCCGCCGCGGGGGCGGGCGGGCCGCCGGCGCGACGGCGCGGGCGCCGCGCGCCGCCGGGCCGCGGCGGGCCGCGCCGCGCCGGCGCGGCAGGCCGCGCGCGCCCGCCGCGCCGCCCGGCGGCGCAGCCGCGCGGCGGCCGCCGCCCGCCGCGCGGCGGCGCGGCGCCGCGGCGCGCCGCGGCCGCCGCGCCGACGCCCCGCCGCCGCGGAGGCGGCCGCCGCGCGGCGGCGGGCCGCGGCCGCCCGGCGGCGCCGCGACGCCGCGGGGGCGGCGGCGGGGGCGCCGCCGCCGGCGCCGCCGGCGGCGGCGCCGCGCCGCCGGCGGCCGCCGGAGGCCGCCGCGGCGGACGCCGCCGCCGCCGCGCGCCGGGGCGCGCGACGCCCGCGCGGCGGCCGCGCGACGCCGCGGCGCCGCCGCGGCCGCGCGGCGGCGCGCGCCGCGCCGCGGCGGCCGCGCCGCCGACGCGGGGCCGCGCGGCGCCGCCGGCGCGGCGGCGGCGCCGGCGCCGCGGGGGCGGCGCCGAAGCGGGCGCGCGGCGCCGCCGCGCGGCGCCGCGCGCGCCGCGCCGGCGCCGGAGGGCGGAGGCCGCGCGCGGCGCCGCCGGCGGCGGCGCCGCGCGCCGCGCGGCGCCGACTCCGCCGGCGGCCGCCGGGCGGCGCGGCCGCGCCGGGCGCGCGGGAGGCGCCGCGCCCCGCGCCCGCCGCCGCGGCCGCGGCGAGGGGGCCGCGGCGCGCCGCCGCCGGCGGCCGCGGGGCGGCCGACGCCGGGCGGCGCCCGCCGCGCGGCGGCCCCCGGCGCCGCCGCAGCCGCAGCGGGGCGCCGAGCCGCGGCCCGCGGGCCGCCGGCGGCGCGCCGCGGCAGGCGCGCCGCGCGCACGCGGCGCCGCCGCCGCCGGCGGCGCCGGCCGGGGGCGCCGGGGCGGGCCGCGCCGCAGACGGAGGCCGCCGGGCGCCGCCGCGGCGGCGGCGCCGCGACGCGGCCGCGGCGCCGCCGCCGCTCGGCCGCCGCGCCGCGGCGCGCCGCCGCGGGGGCCGGCGCCGCGCCGCGGCGGCGGCGCCGCCGCCGCGGGGCGGCCGACCGCCGCGCCGCGGAGGCCGCCGCCGCGCGGGGGCCGCGACCGCCGCCGCGGGGCGGAGCCGCCGCGGCGCCGCGCGGCGGCGCCGCCGCGCGGGGGCGGCCGCCCGGCGGCCGCCGCGCGGGGGACGAGGCGCGGCGCCGCCCCCGCGCCCCGCCGCCGCAGCCGCGGGCGCGGCGCGCCGGCGCCGCGGCCGCGGCCGCGGCGCCGCGCCGCGGCCGCGCGGCCGCGGCCGCCGCGGCGGCGGCCCGCGCGCGGAGGCGCGGTGGCGCCGCCGCGGCCGCGGGCGCCCCTCGCCGGCGACGCCGCGGCGCCGCGGACGCGGGCGCCGCGCGCCGCCGCGCCGGCGCCGCGGCGGCCGCCGCGGCGGCGGAGCCGCGCGCGGCGGCCGCGGCCGCGGCGCCGGCGGCCGCCGACGCGGCGGCCGGGGCGCGGCCGCCGCCTGCGCGGCGGCCGGCGCCGCCGCGCGCCGCGGCGGCGCGCCGCCGCGGCGGCGCCGCCGCCGCCGCCGCGCAGGCCGCCGCGCGCGGCCGGCCGCGCGCCGGCCGCGCGGCGGCGGGGGCGCGGGGCGGCGGCCGGCCGCCGCGGCCGCCGCCGCGGCCGCCGGCGGCCGCGAGCGCGCCCCCGCCGCCGCGCGGCGGCCGCCGGAGCCGCGCCGCGGCGGCGGGCGGCGCCGCCGGGCGCAGCGGCGCAGCCGAGGCGGGCGCCGCCGCCGCGGCGCGCGCCGCCGCCGCGGGCGCCGCCGGGGCGGCGCCGCCGCCGGGGGGCCGCGCGGAGCCGCCGCAGAGCGGGGCCGGCGCGCCGCCGCCGCGGCGGAGCGGCGGGCGCCGACGGGGGCCGCGCCGCCGCGCGGCGGCCGCGCAGCCGCGGCGGCGGCCGCCAGCCGCCGCGCGGCGGCCGACCGCGCCGCCGCGCGGCGCGGGCCGCCGCGCCGGCGGCGGCCGCCGCCGACGCGGGCGGCCGCCGACGGCGCCCGCGGGGGCGCAGCCGCGCGCCGCCGCCGGCGAGGGCGCGCGCGCCGCGCGGCCGCGGCCGGGCGGGCGCCGCCGCCGCCGCGGGGGGCCCGCCGGCGCCGCGCGGAGGGCGGAGGGGCGGGCCGCGGACGCGCGCCGCGGCCGACGCCGCCGCCGCGGGCGGCGCGACCCGCCGCGCGCGGCGGCGGAGGACCGCGGCGCGCGCGGCCGCGGGCGGCGGCGGGGCGGCGGCCGCGGCGGCGGCGGAAACGGGGCCGGCGCGGCGGGGCGCCGCCGCGAGCCGAGGCCGCCGCCGCCGCGGCGCGGCGCGCCGCGCCGCCGAGGCGGCCGGGCGCCGCGCCGCAGAGCGCGGACGGCGCGCGACGCCGGGGCGGCGGCCGCGCGTCGCGGGGCGGCACGGCGGTGCCGCCGCCGGCGGGCCGCGGGCGAGCCGCGGCGGCCGCCGGCGCCGCCGCGCCCGCGCCGCCGCCGGGGCGGGCGCGCGGCCGGGCGCGCAGCGGGGCCGCGCGGCGGCGAGCCGCGCCGCGGCGGCCGCGCGCGCGGCGGCGGCGGCGCGGGCGCCGCCGCGACGAGGCCGCGCGCGCCGCGGCGCCGCCGCAGCCGCGGGCGGCGCGCAGCGGCGGCGCCGCCGGCGAGGGGCGCCGCAGGACGGGGCGGGGGCCGCGGAGGCGCCGCCGCCGCGGCGCGCGGCGCGGGGCCGCCGCGCGGACCGCGCGCCGGGCGCGAGCGCCGCGGCGGCCGCCGCACGGGCGGCGGCGGCCGCGGCCGCGGCGCGCCGCCGGGCCGCCGCAGACGGCCGCCGACGGCAGCGGCGGCCGCCGCCGGCCGCGGCGGCGCGGCGGCTGGCCCGCGCCGCCGCCGCCGCGGCGGCGCGCCGCGGCACGGGCCGCCCGGCGGCGGGCGGGCCCGCGCGGCGCAGCGCGGGAGGCGGGGGCGGCCGCGGGCGCGGCGGCGGGGCGGCGGCGCCGCGGCGGCGCCGCCGCGGCGCCGCGCGGCCCACGCAGCCGCGGGGGCCGCGCGCCGCGGCCGGGGAGGCCGCCCGGCCGCCGCCGCGGCGCGGGCGCCGCCGCCGCCGGCCGCGGGGGGCGCGCCGCGCCGACGGCGCGGCGCGGGCCGGCGGCGCGCCGGGGCGCCGCGGCCGGCGGCCGCCGCCGCGGCGCGGGCGGCCGGCCCGCGGCCGCCGCGGCCGCCGCCGCCGCCGCCGCGGCCGCGCCGCCGGCGCGCGCGGAGGCCGCCGCGGGCGCGACGGCGCGGCCGCCGCGCGGCGGCCGGCCGCCGCCGCGGGGGCCGCCGCGCACGCGCGGGCGGCTCGCCGCCCCGGCGCCGCCGCCGGCGCGGGCCCGGCGCCGCCGCGGGCGGCGCGCCGGCGCCGCGGCGGCAGACGCGCGGGGCGGGGCCGCCGCCGCGGCGCGGCGGCCGCCGCCGCCGACCGCGGCGGGGCGGCGGCGCCGCGGCCGCGGCGGCCGCCGCCGCCGCCGCGGCGGCGGGCCGCCGCCGCCGCCGACGCGCCGCCGGGCGGGCGCCGCCGCAGCCGCGGCGGCGGCCGCGCCGCCGCGCGGGGCCGCCGCCGCCGCCCGAGAGGCGGCCGCCGGAGCGCCAGCCGCCCCGGCGCCGCGCCGCCGGCGCGCGGCCGCCGCGCCGCGGCCCCGCCGCGCGCCGCGAGGCCGGCGGCCCGCCGCCGCCGCGGGCGCGCGGCGGCTCGCGCCGCGGGGGGCCGGCGCGCGGCCGCCGGGCGCCCGCCGCCGCCGCCGCGGGGGCCGCAGGCGCGCGGCCAGCCCCGCGGCGGCGCCGCGGGGGCGCCGACGCGCGCCGCGCGCGCGGCGCCGCCGCCGACGCCGCGGCGGGCGGCCGGCGCCGCCGCCGCGCGGCGGCCGGCCGCCGACGAGGCGCGCCGACGCCGCCGCGGCGGCCGCGCGCCGCCGCGAGCCGCCCCGCGGCGGCCGCGCGACCGCGCCGCGCGGAGCGCGGCCGCCGCCGACGCCAGCGGCGGCGGCCGCCCGCAGACGCGGGGCGGCGGGGACGCGAGGCGCGCCGCGAGCGGCGGCCGCGGCGCCGCGGAGGACGCCGCCCGGCCGCCGCGCGGCCGCCGCCCGCCCCGCGGCGGCCGCCGCGCGCCGCGGCGGCCGCCTCCCCGCGCGCCGCCGCCGCCGCGGCCGCGCCCGCGCCGCCGCGCGGCGGAGGCGGGGGCGGAGGGGCGCGCCGCCGCGGCCGCGGCGCCCCGCCGCGGGGCGGCAAGCGCCGGGGCCGCCGGCGAGGCGGCGCCGCGCAGCCGCGGCGGCGGCCGCCGCGCCGCGGGCGAGGCGGGGCGCCGCCGCGGCGCGGCGGCCGCCGGCCGCGCCGCCGCCGACGGGGCGCGGGCGCCGCGGGGCCGCCGCCGCGGCGGCAGCGCGCCCCGCCGCGGCGGGAGCCCGCGCCGGCGCGGCGCCGCGGCGCGAGGCGGCCGCGCGGGGCCGCCGCCGGCGCCGGCCGCCGCGGCGGCCGCCGCCGCCCGCGCGCCGCGGCGGGCGCGGGGGCCGACGGAGCCGCGGGGGGAGCCGCGCCGCCGGCGGCGGCGCCGCGGCAGCGCGACCGCCCGGGCAGGCCGCGGCGCGACGCGCCGGCGGCGCCGCGGTCGGCCGCGGGGGCCGCCGACCCGCCGCCGCCGCGGGGACGCCGCCGCGCCGCGGCGGCGCCGCGCCGCGGCGCCGCGCGGCACCGCCGGCGCCGGCCGCAGCCGCGGGCGCCCGGGGCCGAGCGGCCGCAGGGCGAGCCGGCCGCCCGCCGCCGCGGCGGCCGCCGACGCGGAGGGGCGCCGAGGTCGCCGGCCGCCAGCGGCGGCCGCCTCGCCGCCGCGGAGGCGGCCGCCGTCTCCGTCCGAGGCGAGGCGTCCTCCGGACTCCGCCTGCGACCTGCTCAGCCGCCGACCGCCGCGTCGGGTCCGCTACGGCCTGTGCGGCCGACCCCGCGGCGGCCGCGCCCCGCGCAGCTGACTGGCGTGCTGCAGCGCGATCTTACGCTCCTGCGGCGCTACGCCGCTGCCGCCGCTGAAGCCGGCTCCGCCGTTCGAGGCTTCCGCCTCCCCCTCCTCGTCTGCCTTCCTCGCGGCCGCCTCCGCGGTCTGTCCTGTTGGCCGACGTCCTCATGCCGTCAGCGGCACTCCTCTCGCCTCCTCCTCCTCTTCTTACATCCTAGCCTCCTACTATTCTACCTAGCCTCCGCCGCCTCTTCTTCCTCCTCCGCCTCTCTTCTTCTCCTCCTCCTCCGCCTCCTCTTCTGCTGTCTTTTGCTTCTGTCTTCTTCGTCTGCATCCTCCTCCTGCTCCTCCTCTCTTCTTCCTCGTCGCATCCTACTCATCCGTCTATTCCGCCTTCTTCTTCTTCCGCCTCTCCTCCTGGCTCCTCTTGCAGTCTTCCTCTCCTCCTCCCTCTTCTTCCTCCTTTCCTCCTCTTCTTTCTCCTCCTCCTATCTTACGTGCCTCCCTCCTCTTCCCTCTCCTCCTGCGTCCTCTCCTCCTGGGCCTACTCGCTTCATCTCCTCCTCCTCTTTTTCCTCCTCCTCCTCCTCTCCTCTCTTCTCTTCTTTCTCCTCCTTTTCCTCCTCTCCTCTTCTTCCTACTCACTCCTCTCTTCTTCTTCCTCTCCTCCTCCTCTTCTTCGCTCATCCTCCTACTCCTCTATCTTCCCTCTTACTCCTCTCCTCTTCGTCTCCTCCTCCTCCTCTTCTTCCTCCTCTCCTCCACCTCTTTTTCCTCCTCGCTCCTCCTCTCCTCCGTCCTTCTTACTCCTTCCTCCTCCTGTTCTTCCTTTTCTCCTCCTCTTCTTCCTTCTCTCCTCTTTCTTCCTCCTCCTCGCTCCTCCTCTTCTTCCTTTTCCTCGTCTCCTCCTCATCTTCCTCCTCCTCCTCCTCTTCTGTCGCTCCTAACCTTCCACTCCTCCTCTTCTTCTTCTTCTTTTACTCCTCCTCGCCCTCTTCTTCTTTTTTTTCTCTTCTTTTTCTTTCTTTCTATTCTTTTCTTCTCTGCTTCTTCTTCTTCTGCTTCGTCCTCCTCCTCCTCCTCCTCCTCTTCCTCCTCTTCCTCCTTCCTCGTCCTTCTCTCCTCCTCCTCTTCTTCCTCTTCCTCCGCTACTCCTCCTCCTCTTCTTCCTAATCCTCTCCTTTTCTTCTTTCTCCTCTCCTCCTCTTTTCATCTTTCGTCTCCTCCTCCGTTTTTCCTCCTCCGTCTCCCTCTTCTTCCTCCTTCTCCACTCCTCTTTTCCTCTCTCCTCCTCCTCTTTGCTTCCTACTCCCTCTTCCGTCTCTACTTCCTCCTCCTCCTCTTCTTCCTCCTCCTCTCTCCTCCTCTTCTTCCACCTTTCTCTCCTCTTCGTCCATCGTCCTCTTCTTCCTCCTCCTCCGCTTCTTCTCATCCTCTCTTCTCCTCCTCCTCCTCTTTCTTCTCCTCCTCGTCTTCCGCCTCCTCTTCTTTCCTCTCCTCTTCTTATTCTTCCTCCTCCTTTCTTCCTCCTCCTCCTCTTCCTCCTCGTCCTCTTTCTCCTCTTCTTCATCTCACCGTTTCTTCCTCCTCCTCCTCTTCTTCCTCCCTCATTTCTTTTCTCCTCCTCTCTCTTCTCCTCCTCCTATTCCTCTTATTCTCCTCCTTCTCTCTTTTCTCCTCCTCATCCACTCTTCTTCTTCTTTTCTTCTTCCTCCTCGCTCCTCCTCTTTTTCTTCCTCCGTCCTCACTCCATCCTCTTCCTTTTTTCTTCTTCTTCTCTCCTCCCCTCTCTCTTCTTCTTCTTTTTCTCCCTCTTTTCGTCGTCGTTCTTCTGTCCTCCTTTTCCTCCTACTCCTCCACTTCTTCCTCCTCCTCTCTTCTCGTCTCATCCTCTTCTTTTTTTTTTTTTTCTCTCCTCCTCTCCTTTTCTTCCTGCCTCCTCCTCCTCTTCTTCCTTTTCTCCTCCGACTCCTCCTCCTTCCTCCTGCTTTTTTCTATTCCTCCTCCTCCTCTAACTTCTTCCTCTTCCTCCTCCTGCTTCTCTTTTTCATCCTCTCACTTCTTCTCCGTCCTCTCCTCATCTTCTTCCTCCGCCTCCTCCTCCTCTTCTCCTCCTCCGCCTCCTCTCTTCCTCCTCCTCCTTCTCTGCCTCGTCTTTCTCCTCTCTTCTCCTCCTCCTCCTCCTCCTCCTCCTCTTCTTCCTCTCCTCAGCCTTCTTTTCTCCTCCTCCTCCTCCTCTTTTGCCTCCGCCTCCGGATCCTCCTCCTCGCTCCTCTCCTGCCTTTGTCCGTCACTCCTCTTCCGTCGCGCTTCTCCTCGTCGTCCTCCTCCTCTGTCTTCTTCTCCTCCTCTGCTCGTTCTTCCCTACTCCTCCTCAGACCTCTTCTTCCTCCTTCGCCTCTCTCTCTTCTGTCCTCTCCTCCTCCTCGTCTTCTTCCTCTACTCCTCCTGGCTCCTCCGCGTGTTCTTTCTTCCTCCCTCCTCCTCCACTTCTTCCTTCTACTCCTCCTCTCTTCTGCACTCCTCTCCTCCTACTCTTTTCTCCTGCTCCTCCTCCTCTCTTCCTCCCTCCTCCTTCTCCTCTTTTTCTTCGTCGTCCTCTTCCTCCTCTTCTTCTCCTCCTCCTCCTCCTCCTCTTCTTCCTCCTCCTCCTCGTCTCTCTCCTCTTCTTCCTCTCCTACGCCTGTGCTTCCTTCTCCTCCTTCTCCTCTTGCGTCCACCTCCACCTTCTCTCTTTTTCCTCTCCTCTTTTTCCTCTTCTGTTGTTCCTCTTCCTCTCCTCCGCCCCTCTTCTTCCTCCTCCCCCTCCTCCCTCTTCCTCTCTTCCTCCTCCTCTCCTCTCGTTCTTTTCCTTCTCCTCCTCCTGCTCTTCTTCTCCTCCTCCTCCGCTTCTTCCACCTCCTCCTCCTCTTCCTCTTTGTTCCTCCTCCTCTTTCTCCTCCTCCTCTTTCTCCTCCTCTTATTCCTCCTCCTCCCTCCTCCGCTTACTCTTCTCCTCCTCTCCTCCTCCTCTTCTTCTTCCTCCGCCTCTCCTACTCTTCTTCCTTCTCCTCTCTACTCTCTTCCTCCTCCGGTTTCCTCCTTTATTCTTCCTCTCCTCCTCCTCTTCTTCCTTTCCTCGTCCTCCTCTCATCTTCCCTCCTCCTCCTCTTCTTCCTCCTCCTCCCCTCACTCTTCTTCCTCCTCCTCCTTTCTTCCTCCTCCTCCTCCTCTTGTTCTCGTCCACCTCCTCTCTCTTCTTCTTCTTCCTTTTTTCTTGTTCTTCTTCCTCCTCCTCCTCGTCCGCCTCTTATTCCTCTTCCTCCTCCTAATCCTCCTCCTCCTCCTCTTTTCTAACTCCTCTCCTCCTCTTTTCTACCTCACTCCTCCTCTCCTGACTCCTCTTCACTTCTTCTTCCTCCTCCTCTCTTCTTCCTCCTCCTCCACCTCCTTTCTTCTCCTTCCTCTCTTCTTCCTCCTCCTCGTCTTCCTCTACCTCTTCTTCCTCTCCTCTTCTTCCTCCTCCTCCCCTCCTCTTCTTTCTCCTCCTCCTTCTCTTCTTCGTCTTCCTCCTCTCCTCTTCTTCCTTTCCTCTCCTCTTCTTCCTTTCCTCTCTTCTTTCTTCCTCCTCCTACTCCTCCTTTCTCTTTTTTTCTCCTCCTTTTCCTCCTCCTCCTTTCTCCTACTCCTCCTCCTCTTCTTCTTCTTCCTCCCTCCTCCTCCTCTTATCCTCTTCCTCTCTTACTCGTCCTCATCTTCTTTCCTCCTCCTCTCTTCTTCCTCCATCTCTCCTCCTCTTTTTCCCTCTCTCCTCCTCCTTCTTCTTACTCCTCCTCCTCCTCTTCTTCTTCTCCACCTCTCCTCACCTCCTCCTCCTCATCATCTTTCCTCTTCCTCCTCCTTTTATCCTATTTTTCGTCCTCCCTCCCTACCACTATATATCCTCCCTCCCTCCTCCTCCCTCTCCTTCTTCCTCTTATAACCCACTCCTCTTCTTCTTCATTGTTCTTCTTCTCCTCCTCCTCTTCTTCTTTGTTCTTCTTCTTCTTTTTCTTCTTCCTCTTCTTTTCTTCTTCCCTCTTTCTTCTTCTTCTCTCATTTCTTCTTCTCCCCTCCCTCCTCACCTCCTCCTCTTCTTCTCTCCTCCTCCTCCTCTCCTCTTCCTTTCTTCCTCTCTCCTCCTCCCTCTCCATCTTTCCTTCTCCTCTTCTTCATCCTCTTCCTCCACCTACTCCTCCTCCTTCCTTCTTCCTACTCCTCCTCCTCTTCTTCCTCTTCCTCCTTCTTTTTTTCCTCCTCCTCCTCCTCCACTTCTTCCTCCTCCTCCTCCTCCTCTTCTTCCTCCTCCTCCACCTCCTCTTCTTCTTCCTCCTCCTCCTCCTCCTCTTCTTCCTCCTCCTTCTCTACCTCTTCTTCCTCCTCCTCTTCTTCCTCCTCCTCCTCCTCCTCCTCTTCTTCCTCCTCCTCCTCCTCCTCATCCCTCTTCCTTCCCACTCCTTCCACCTCTATTTTCCTCCTCCTCCTTCCTCTACTTCCTCTCCTCCCTCCTCTCTCTTTTCTTTCTCCTCCTGCCTCCTCCTCTTCTTTCCTCCCTCCTCTTCCTTCACCTCCTCTTCTTTCCTCCCTCCTCCTCGCCTTTTCCCTCACCTCCTCTTCCTCTTCTTCCTCCTCCTCCTCCCCTTCTTCCTCCTCCTCTCCTACTCCCTCCTCTTTTTCCTCTCCTCCTTCTCCTCTTCCTCCTACTCCTCCTCCTCTTCTTGCCTCCTCCTCCTCCTCTTTTTTCCTCCTCCTCCTCCACCATCTCTTCTTCCTCCTCCTCCTTCCTCCTCTCCGTAATAGAGCAAAACAGAAAAGTGTCAGATATCAAACTATGTTACGTTAATGCTCGCAGCATACGAAACAAGTTCGAAGATCTAGAGATTCTCGGAGCGACAGGCAACTATCACGTGATAGGAGTAACAGAGACATGGTTGGACACATCAAGTCGAGACTTTATAGCGGAATACTGTTTGTCAGGCTACACAATTTTCAGCTGCGAAAGAGAAAATAGAATAGGTGGTGGAGTAATTTTGAATGTCAAAAACTCACTCCAACCATCATTTTTAAAAACAGAAACAGAAACAAATTTTGATATATTTTGTGTTGAAATAAAAACCAATTGCAGTAAATCTAAAGTAATAATTGGACTTGTTTTATAGACCACCGGGTCAGCTACTAGTAAATGACGAAAAATTATTCGATCTAATCGTAGAAACTAACCAACGCTGCGAGACAGTCCATCATGGGAGACTTTAACTTACCGGTGAAGAGATGGGGTTAAGATTTGATTTCGCATACAGGACGAGACTTGTATAGTAACTTACTGGAAAGTGGCCTCCACCAAGGCGTAAACAGCCCTACCCGAGGAGATAACATCCTTGACCTAATATTCTCCACAAAAGAAAATCTTGTAAACCAAGTAAATATAGGCCCATTATTCAGCACTAGTGATCATCGCATCAAAATCCATCATATTTTCTATATTTTTAAAAATCTTTCTCTGGACGTGTCTTAAAATTCTCAGAATGTTTCGTTCAATACAATTGTCAAAATTCATCATCTCCTCTCTATTTTCAAAACGTTTCTCTCTACATGTATTT
>NC_134788.1:36166482-36168982 GCF_046742065.1 Oratosquilla oratoria
TTTTTGACGAACCGCTTTGCCAGACCTGGTTTGACCGTGTGAATGCATTTTCGACACGCGTTTGACGAAACCGCTTGCCATGACCTGGATTTGAACCGTGGTGAATGCATTTTCGACCGCGTTTGACGATCCGCTTGCCAGACCTGGTTTGACCGAGTGAAATGCAGTTTTCGACCGCGTTTGACGAACCGCTTGCCAGAACCTGGTTTGACCGTGTGAATGCATTTTTGAAACGAGTATGAGACGAACCGCTTGTCCAGACCAGGTTTGACCGTGTGAATGCATTTTCTGACCGCGTTTGACGAACCGCTTGCCAGACCTGTTTTGACCGTGTGAATGCATTTTCGACCGCGTTTGACGAACCGCTTGCCCAACCCTGGTTTGATACCGTGTGAATGCATTTTCGACCGCGTTTGACGAACCACTTGCCCGAACCTGGTTTGACCGTGTTAAATGCATTTTTCGACCGCGTGTGGAGAACGAACCGCTTGCCAGACCTCCTTTGACCGTGTGAATCCACTTTTTCGACCTCATTTGACCTCCTCCTCCACTTTGACCGTGTTTCGCTCCCAACTTGCCTCCTCCCCTCTGAATTCCTCCTCCTTTGCCTCCTCCTCCTCCTTGACCCTCCTCCTACTCTTCTTGTGAATGCCTCTTCCTCCTCCTTGACCTCCTCCTCGTTTGACCGTTGAATGCCTCCTGACCTCTTCCTCCTCCTCCTCCGTTCTTCGACCGCTTGCCTCCTCCTCCTCGTTCTTCCTCCTCCTTCACTCCTCCTCCCTCTTCATCCTCCTCCTCCTCCTCCTCTTCCATCCTCCTCCAATCCATTTTCGACCTCCTCCTCTTACTTCCTCCTCCTTCTCCGTTGAATCCATTTTCGACCGCTCCTCCTCTTCTTGACCCTCTGAATCCATCTTCCTCCTCCTTTGACGAACGCTCCACTCCATTTTTCCTCCTCCACTTCCTCCTCCCCCTCTTATTCCTCTTCCTCCTCCTCCTCCTCTTCTTCCTCCTTCTCCTCTACTTCTTCCTCCTCCTCCTCCACCTCCTCTTCTTCCTTCTCCTCCTCCTCTTCTTCCTCCTCCTCCTCCTCCTATTCTTACTCCTCCTCCTCCTCCTCCTCTTCTTCCTCCTCCTCCTCCTCCTCCTCATCTTCCTCCTCCTCCTCTTCTTCTTCTTCCTCCTCCTCCTATTCTACCTTCTCCTGCTCCTCGTCTTCTTTCTCCTCCTCCACCTCTTCTTCCTCCTCCTCCTCCTCCTCCTCTTCTTCTTACTCCTCCTTGTACTCCTCCTCTTCTTCCTCCTCCTTCTCCTCCTCCTCCTTCTCCTCTTCTTCCTCCTCCTCCTCCCCTTCTCTTCTTCCTCCTCCTCCTCCTCTTCTTCCTCCTCCTCCTCCTCCTCTTCCTCCTCCTATTCTTCCTCCTTCTCCTCCTCCTCTTCTTCCTCCTCCTCCTCTTCTTCTTCTTCCTCCTCCTCCTCCTCCTCCTCCTCTTCGTCCTCCTCCTCCTCCTTTTCTTCATCCACCTCCTCTTTTTCCTCTTCTTCCTCCTCCTCCTCCTCTTCTTCCTCCTCCTCTTACTCCTCCTCTTCTTCCTCCTCCTTCTCCTCCACATCCTCCTCCTCCTCCTCTTCCTCCTCCTCCTCCTCCTCCTCTTCTTCTTCCTCCTCCCCCTCCTCTTCTTCCCCCTCCTCCTCCTCCTCTTCTTCCTCCTCTTCCTCCTCCTCCTCATCGTACTCTTTTTCCTCCTCCTCCTCCTCCTCCTCTTCTTCCTTCTACTCCTCCTCCTCCTCTTTTTCTTCCTCCTCCTCCTCTTCTTCCTTCTCGTCCTCCTCCTCCTCTTTTTCCTCTTCCGCCTCCCCCCTCCTCCTCTTCTTCCTCCTCCTCCACCTTCTCTTTTTCCTCCTCCTCCTCCTCTTCCTCCTCCCCTCTTCTTCTCGTCCTCCTCCTCCTCCTCCTCCTCCTCCTCCTCTTCCTCCTCCTCCTCTTCTTCCTCCGCCTTCTCCTCCATCTTCTTCCTCCCCACCTCCTCCTCTTCTTTCCTCCTACTTCCTCCTCTCTCCTCTTCTCTTCCTCCCCCACCTCCTCCCTTCTTCTTCCTCTTCCATCCTCCCTCTTCCTCCTCATCTTCCTCCTCTCCTCCTCTCCTCCTCCTCCTCCTCCTTCCCTCTTCTTCCTCTCCCATCCTCTCCTTCCTCCTCCTCCTCCTCCTCTTCTTCCTCCTCCTCCTCATCTTCCTCCTCCTCCTCCTCCTCCTCTTCTTCCTCCTCCTCCTCCTCCTCCTCTTCTTCCTCCTCCTCCTCCTCTTCTTCCTCCTCCACCTCCTCCTCCTCCTCCTCTTCTTCCTCCTCCTCCTCCTCTTCCTCCTCCTCCTCCTCCTCCTCCTCCTCCTCCTCTTCTTCCTCCTCCTCCTCCTCCTCCTCCTCTTCCTCCTCCTCCTCCTCTTCTTCCTCCTCCTCCTCCTCTTCTTCCTCCTCCTCTTCCTCCTCCTCCTCCTCCTCT
>NC_134788.1:36176482-36181482 GCF_046742065.1 Oratosquilla oratoria
TCTACCTCTTCTTCCTCCTCCTCTTCTTCCTCCTCCTCCTCCTTCTCCTCTTCTTCCTCCTCCTCCTCCTCTTTTGCCTCCTCCTCCTTCTCTTCTTCCATCTCCTCCTCCTCTTCTTCTTCCTCCTCCTCCTCTTCTTCCTCCTCCTCCTCCTCTTGTTCCTCCTCCTCCTCGTCCTCCTCTTCTTCCTCCTCCTCCTCCTCCTCCTCCACCTCCACTTCTTCCTCCTCCTCCTCCTCCTCTTCCTCCTCCCCCTCCTCCTCTTCTTCGTCCTCCTCCTCCCCTTCTTCCTCCTCCTCCTCCTCTTCTTCCTCCTCCTCCTCCTCCTCTTCCTCCTCCTCCTCTTCTTCCTCCTCCTCCTCCTCCTCTTCTTCCTCCTCCTCCACCTCCTCTTCTTCCTCCTCGTCCTCCTCCTCCTCCTCTTCTTCTTCCTCCTCCTCCTCCTCCTCTTCTTCCTCCTCCTCCTCCTCCTCTTCTTCCTCCTCCTACTCCTCCTCCTCCTCCTCTTCCTCCTCCTCCTCCTCTTCTTCCTCCTCCTCCTCCTCTTCTTCCTCCTCCTCCTCCTTCTCCTCTTCTTCCTCCTCCTCCTCCTACTCCTCTTCTTCCTCTCCTCCTCCTCCTCTTCCTCCTCCTCCTCCTCCTCCTCTTCTTCCTCCTTCTCCTCCTCCTCCTCTTCTTTCTCCTCCTCCACCTCCTCCTCTTCTTCCTCCTCTTCTTCCTCCTCCTCCTCCTCCTCTTCTTCCTCCTCCTCCTCTTCCTCTTCTTCCTCCTCCTCCTTCTCACTTCTTCCTCCTTCTCCTACTCCTCCTCCTCCTCCTCCTCTTCCTCCTACTCCTCCTCCTCGTCTTCTTTCTCCTCCTCCTCCTCCTATTCCTCTTCCTCTTCTTCCTCCTCCTCCTCCTCTTTTTCCTCCTCTTCCCACTCCTCCTCCTCCTCTTCTTCCTCCTCCTCCTCTTCTTCCTCCTCCTCCTCCTCTTCTTCCTCCTCCTCCTCTTCTTGCTCCTCCTCCTCCTCCTCTTCTTCTTTCTCCTCCTCCTCCTCTTCTTCCTCCTCCTCCTCCTCCTCCTCCTCCTCTTCTTCCTCCTCCTCCTCGTCCTCCTCTTCTTCCTCCTCCTCCTCCTCCACCTCCTCTTCTTCCTCCTCCTCCTCCTCCTCTTCCTCCTCCTCCTCCTCCTCTTCTTCCTCCTCCTCCTCCCTTTCTTCCTCCTCCTCCTCCTCTTCTTTCTCTCCTCCTCCTCCTCTTCTCCTCCTCCTCCTCCTCCTTCCTCCTCCTCCTCCTCCTCTTCTTCCACCTCCGCCACCTCCTCTTCTTCCTCCTCCTCCTCCTCCTCCTCCTTTTCTTCCTCCTCTCCTCCTCCTCCTACTTCCTCCTCCTCCTCTTCTTCCTACTCCCACCCACTCCGTCTCCTCCTCCCCTCTTCTCCTCCTCCTCCTACTTCCTCCTCCTCTTCTTCCTACTCCTACTCACTCCGTCTTCTCCTCCCCTCTTCTCCTCCTCCTCCTCTTCTTCCTCTCCTCCTCCTCCTCTTCCTCCTCCTACTCCTCTTCCTCCTCCTCCTCCTCCTCCTCTTCTTTCTCCTCCTCCACCTCCTCCTCTTCTTCCTCCTCCTCTTCTTCCTCCTCCTCCTCCTCCACATCATCCTCCTCCTCCTCCTCCTCCTCCTCCTTCTATTCTTCCTCCTCCCCCTTCTCACTTCTTCCTCCTCCTCCTCCTGCTCCTCCTCCTCCTCCTCTTCTTCCTCCTACTCCTCCTCCTCCTCTTCTTCCTCCTTCTCCTCCTCCTATTCCTCTTCCTCCTTCCTCCTCCTCCCCTCCCTCTTTTTCCTCCTCTCCCCCCACTCCTCTCCTCTGCTTTCTCCTCCCCTCCTCCCCCTCCTCTTCTTCTTCCTCCTCTCCCCTCTTCCTCCTCCTCTCCTCTTCTTCCTCCTCCTCCTCCCCTTCTTCCTCCTCCTCCTCCTCTTCTTCCTCTCCCCCACCTCCTCTTTCTTCTCCCCTCCTCTCTTCCTCTCCTCCTCCTCCTCCTTCCACCTCCTCCACCCCTCTTCTTCTCTCCTCCTCCTCCCCTCCTCCTTTTTTTCTCCTCCTCTTCTTCTTTTCTCCTTCCTTTTCTTCTTCTTCCTCCTCCTCTCCTCCTCCTCCTCTTCTTCTTCTTCTTCTTCTTCCTCTTCTTCTTCTTCTTCTTCCTCGTCCTCCTCCTCTTCATCCTCCTCCTCCTCCTATTCCACGTCCTCCTCCTCTTTTTCCTCCTTCTCCTCCTCTTTCTCTTCCTCCTCCTCCTCCTCTTCTTCCTCTTCCTCCTCCTACTCCTCCTCCTTCTCTTCTTTCTCCTCCTCCTCCTCCTCCTCTTCTTCCTCCTCCTCCTCTCTTTCCCCTCCTCCTTTACTTCCCTTCCTCCTCCTCTCCTCCTCCTCCCCCCTCCTCCTCCTACTACACCTTCCCACCTCCTCCTCTCCCCTCTTCTTCTCCTTCTCCCACCCCTCCCCTTCTCCTCCTCTCTTCTCCTCCTCCTCCTCCTCTTCTTCCTCCTCCTCCTCCTCCTCCTCTTCTTCCTCCTCCTCCTTCTCACTTCTTCCTCCTCCTCCTCCTCCTCCTCTTCTTCCTCCTACTCCTCCTCCTCCTCCTCCACCTCCTCTTCTTCCTCCTTCTCCTCCGTCTCCACCTTCTCCTCCCTCTTCTTCTCCTCCCCCTTCTTCTTCTTCCTCCCCTCCTCTTCTCCTCTCTTTCGTCCCCCCTCCTCTTCCTCCTCCTTCCTCTTCCATCTCCTCCTCGTCGTCTTCTTCCTCCTCCTCCTCGTCTTCCTCCTCCTCCTCTCTTTCTCCTCCTCCTCCTCCTCTTCTTCCTCCTCCTCCTCCTCCTCCTCCACCTCCACTTCTTCCTCCTCCTCCTCCTCTTCTTCCTCCTCCACCTCCTCCTCTTGTTCTTCCTCCTCCCCTTCTTCCTCCTCCTCCTCCTCTTCTTCCTCTCCTCCTCCTCCTCTTCCTCCTCCTCCTCTTCTTCCTCCTCCTCCTCTTCTTCCTCCTCCTCCTCCTCCTCCTCTTCTTCCTCCTCCTCCTCCTCCTCTTCTTCCTCCTCGTCCTCCTCCTCCTCCTCCTTTTCTTCCTCCTCCTCCTCCTCCTCCTCTTCTTCCTCCTCCTCCTCCTCCTCTTCTTCCTCCTCCTACTCCTCCTTCTCCTCCTCTTCCTCCTCCTCCTTCTCTTCTTCCTCCTCCTCCTCCTCTTCTTCCTCCTTCCTCCTCCTCCTCCTCCTCCTCCTACTCCTCTTCTTTCTCCTCCTCCTCTTCTCTTCATCCTCCTCCTCCTCTTCTTCTCCTCCTCCTCCTCTTCTTCCTCCTCCTCCACCTCCTCCTCTTCTTCCTCCTCTTCTTCCTCCTCCTCCTCCTCCTCTTCTTCCTCCTCCTCCTCTTCCTCTTCTTCCTTGTCCTCCTCACTTCTTCCTCCTTCTCCTCCTCCTCCTCCTCCTCCTCCTCCTGTTCCTCCTACTCCTCCTCCTCGTCTTCTTTCTCCTCCTCCTCCTCCTATTCCTCTTCCTCTTCTTCCTCCTCCTCCTCCCCTTCCTCCTCTTCCCACTCCTCCTCCTCCTCTTCTTCCTCCTCCTCCTCTTCTTCCTCCTCCTCCTCCTCTTCTTCCTCCTCCTCCTCTTCTTCCTCCTCCTCCTCCTCCTCTTCTTCTTCCTCCTCCTCCTCCTCTTCTTCCTCCTCCTCCTCCTCCTCCTCCTCCTCCTCTTCTTCCTCCTCCTCCTCGTCCTCCTCTTCTTCCTCCTCCTCCTCCTCCACCTCCACTTCTTCCTCCTCCTCCTCCTCCTCTTCCTCCTCCTCCTCCTCCTCTTCTTCCTCCTCCTCCTCCCTTTCTTCCTCCTCCTCCTCCTCTTCTTTCTCTCCTCCTCCTCCTCTTCCTCCTCCTCCTCCTCCTCTGCTTCCTCCTCCTCCTCCTCCTCTTCTTCCACCTCCGCCACCTCCTCTTCTTCCTCCTCCTCCTCCTCCTCCTCCTTTTCTTCCTTCTCCTCCTCCTCCTTCTCTTCTGCCTTCTCCTCCTCCTCTTCTTCCTACTCCTCCTCCTCCTCCTCCTCTTCTTCCTACTCCTCCTCCTCTTCTTCCTCCTCCTCCTCCTCTTCTTTTTCCTCCTCCTCCTACTCTTCTTCCTCCTCCTCCTCCTCTTCTTCCTCTCCTCCTCCTCCTCTTCCTCCTCCTACTCCTCTTCCTCCTCCTCCTCCTCCTTCTCTTGTTTCTCCTCCTCCACCTCCTCCTCTTCTTCCTCCTCCTCTTCTTCCTCCTCCTCCTCCTCCTCCTCTTCTTCCTCCTCCTCCTCCTATTCTTCCTCCTCCCCCTTCTCACTTCTTCCTACTCCTCCTCCTCCTGCTCCTCCTCCTCCTCCTCTTCTTCCTCCTACTCCTCCTCCTCCTCTTCTTCCTCCTTCTCCTCCTCCTATTCCTCTTCCTCTTCTTCCTCCTCCTCCTCCTCCTCCTCCTCTTTTTCCTCCTCTTCCCCCTCCTCCTCCTCCTCTTCTTCCTCATCCTCCTCCTCCTCCACCTCCACTTCTTCTTCCTCCTACTCCTCCTCTTCCTCCTCCTCCTCCTCTTCTTCCTCCTCCTCCTCCCCTTCTTCCTCCTCCTCCTCCTCCTCTTCTTCCTCTCCTCCTCCTCCTCTTCCTCCTCCTCCTCCTCTTCTTCCTCCTCCTCCTCTTCTTCCACCTCCTCCACCTCCTCTTCTTCCTCCTCCTCCTCCTCCTCCTCCTTTTCTTCCTCCTCCTCTTCTTCTTATTCTTCTTCTTCTTCTTCTTCTTCTTCCTCCTCCTTCTCCTCCTCCTCCTCTTCTTCTTCTTCTTCTTCTTCTTCCTCTTCTTCTTCTTCTTCTTCCTCCTCCTCCTCCTCTTCATCATCATCCTCCTCCTATTCCACGTCCTCCTCTTCTTTCTCCTTCTCCTCCTTCTCCTCTTCTTCCTCTTCCTCCTCCTACTCCTCCTCCTTCTCTTCTTTCTCCTTCTCCTCCTCCTCCTCTTCTTCCT
>NC_134788.1:36188982-36236482 GCF_046742065.1 Oratosquilla oratoria
CTCCTCCTCCTCTTCTTCCTCCTCCTTTTCTTCTTCCTCTTCCTCTTCTTCCTCCTTCTCCTCTTCTTCCTCCTCCTCCTCCTCTTCTTCCTCCTCTTCTTCTTCTTCCTCCTCCTCTTCTTCTTCTTCCTCCTCCTCTTCTCTTTCCTCCTCCTCTTCTTCCTCCTCCTCCTCTTCTTCCTCTTCCTCTTCTTCTTCTTCCTCCTCTTCCTCTTCTTCCTCCTCCTCCTCTTCTTCTTCCTCCTCCTCCTCTTCTTCCTCCTCCTCCTCTTCTTCCTCCTCTACTTATTCTTCCTCCTCTTCTTCTTCTTCCTCCTCCTCTTCTCTTTCCTACTCCTCTTCTTTCTCCTCCTCTTCTTCCTCTTCCTCTTCTTCTTCCTCCTCCTCTTCTTCCTCCTCCTCCTCTTCTTCTTCCTCCTCCTCTTCTTCCTCCTCCTCCTCTTCTTCCTCCTCCTCTTCTTCTTCTTCCTCCTCCTCCTCTTCTTCCTCCTCTTCCTCTTCTTCCTCCTCCTCCTCTTCTTCCTCCTCCTCCTCTTCTTCCTCCACCTGCTCTTCTTCCTCCTCCTCCTCTTCTTCCTCCTCCTCCTTTTCTTCCTCTTCCTCCTCTTCCTCCTCCTCCTCTTCTTCCTCCTCCTCCTCTTCTTCCTCCTCCTCTTTTTCTTCTTCCTCCTCCTCCTCTTCCTCTTCCTCCTCTTCTTTCTCCTCCTCTTCCTCCTCCTCCTCCTCTTCCTCCTCCTCTTCTTCTTCTTCCTCCTCCTCCTCCTCTTCTTCTTCTTCTTCCTCTTCCTCCTCCTCATCTTCTTCTTCTTCCTCCTTCTCCTCTTCTTCCTCCTCCTCCTCTTCTTCCTCCTCCTCATCTTCTTCCTCCTCCTCCTTCTCTTCCTCTTCCTCCCCTTCTTCCTCCTCCTTTTCTTCTTCTTCTTACTCCTCTTCTTCCTCCTCCTCCTCTTCTTCCTCCTCCTCCTCTTCTTCCTCCTCCTCCTCTTCTTCCTCCTCCTCTTCTTCTTCCTCTTCCTCCTACTCTTCTTCCTCCTCCTCCTCCTCCTCTTCTTCCTCCTCCTCCTCCTCTTCCTCCTCCTCCTCTTCTTCCTCCTCCTCCTCCTCCTCTTCTTCCTTCTCCTCCTCCTCCTCCTCTTCTTCCTCCTCGTCCTCCTCCCCCTCCTCCTCTTCCTCCTCCTCCTCCTCCTCCTTTTTTTCCTCCCCTTTTTCCTCCTCTTCCTCCTCCTCTTCTTTCTCCTCTTCCTCCTCTTCTTCCTCCTCCTCCTCCTTCTCGTTCTCCTCCTCCTCTTCTTCCTCCTACTCCTCCTCCTCCTCTTCTTCCTCCTCCTCCTCCTCTTCTTCCTCTTCCTCCTGCTCCTCCTTCTCCTCTTCTTCCTCCTCGTCTTCCTCCTCCTCCTCTTCTTCCTCCTCCTCCCCCTCCTCCTCCTCTTCCTCCTCCTCCTCTTCTTTCTCCTCCTCCTCTTCCTCCTCCTCTTCTTACTCCTCCTCCTCCTCCTCGTCGTCCTTCTCCTCTTCTTCCTCCTCCTCCTCTTCTTCCTCATCTTCTTCCTCCTCCTCCTTCTCTTCCTCTTCCTCCCCTTCTTCCTCCTCTCTTCTTCTTCTTCTTCTTCCTCTTCTTCCTCCTCCTCCTCTTCTTCCTCCTCCTCCTCCTCTTCTTCTTCTTCCTCCTCCTCTTCTTCCTCCTCCTCCTCCTCCTCTTTTTCCTCCTCCTCCTCCTCTTCTTCCTTCTCCTCCTCCTCCTCTTCTTCCTCCTCCTCCTCCTTCTCCTCTTCTTCCTTCTACTCCTCCTCCTCCTCTTCTTCCTCCTCGTCCTCCTCCTCCTCCTCCTCCTCTTCCTTCTTTTTTCCTCCCCTTTTTCCTACTCTTCCTCCTCCCCATCTTCTTATTCGTGCTCCTCCTCCTCTTCCTCCTCCTTCTCCTCCTCCTCTTCTTCCTCCTCCTCCTCCTCTTCTTCCTCCTCCTCCTCCTCCTCCTCCTCTTCCTCCTCCTCCTCTTCTTCCTCCTACTCTTCCTCCTCCTCTTCTTCCTCCTCCTCCTCCTCTTCTTCCTCCTCCTCCTCCTCCTCCTTCTCCTCTTTTTCCTCCTCCTCTTCCTCCTCCTCCTCCTCTTCTTCCTCCTCCTTCCCCTCCTCCTCCTCTTCCTCCTCCTCCTCCTCTTCTTCCTCCCCATCCTTCTCTTCCTCCTCCTCCTCCTCTTTTTCCTTCTCCTCCTCTTCCTCATCCTCCTCTTCTTCATCCTCCTCCTCCTCCTTCTCTTCTTCCTCCCAAGCGGTCGTGTCGTAGGCCGAAGTCCAAAAGTGTTAACCAAGTGCATTCCCGAAGAAGAATTAAGTGACCCCCGCCAGCCCCTGTCCAGCTGTTGCAAGAAGAACTAAAATGGGACGACCTTAAAATGCACTGACCTAACACACCCGCCAACCTCTGTCCACTTGATCCAACCCCCATCCCCCCTCCGGCCTCCGGCCCCCTATCGTCGTCCCAACCCCGAACCTCCCCGACCCCCAGTCCCTCCTTCATCTTCCCACGCCGAGGGCAATATGAAATGACCGTCTCACTTCCTCTCTCTCTCTCTCTCTCTCTCTTTCTCTCTCTCTCTCCTCTCTCGCCTCTCTCCTCTCTCTCTTCTCTCTTCTCTCTCTCCTCTCTCTCTTCTCTCTCTCTCTCTCTTGCTAGCTCTCTCTCTTCTCTCCTCGCTCCTCTCTCTCTTCTCTCCCTCTCTTGCTAGCTCTCTCTCTCTTCTCTCTCTCCTTTCTCTCTTCTCTCTCTCCCTTGCTAGCTCTCTCTCCTCTCTCCTCTTTCTCCTATTACCCTTCTTTGCATCTGTATACATAAGATATTGTTATTAGGGATTACTAATAGGGATTCTTTTCATCTGTATACCTAAGTATTATTAGGAATCATTAGTAGGGACTGTATTAACACTAGCTACCGCAGTCGATCCGGATAGGGAAATCGGTGTTTATTCATCGTTCAGAGAGAGGAGCATCCGAAAGTGGTGAGTACAAATTTAAGATTTTTTCTTTTCTTTTCTCAAGCATATCAAGACAAACATCTAAATCAGTCAAAATGCCTTCTCCCTTACGAACCTGCGAGGGCTGCAGATGCAGGGTGGCAAAGCAGTATTTCAAAAACTCGTCTATTTGCCGCATGTGTGTCTTTAAAAATGGTCAAGACAAAAACTCCCAACAGATCAAGGCTATGAAGGAGCAGTGTGACTCCCTGAAGGCGAAATATGAGGCCCTTGTTGAAATGATGAAGACAAGATATGAGGCCCTTGTGGCATTCGTGACCGAGAACGCGGGGACAGCCCCACAATTGCTGGCTCCGATACACCCGAATGAAAATGCGGTCCCCCAAAATGACATTCCTGCTTCACAGGATAGTCCCGAACCGGCACTACAGGCACCGAGACACTCGCGTGAAATTGCAGTCCCCAAAAAATGATATTCCTGCTTCACGGAATGGTCCCCAACCTGTACTGCAGGAAGCCCCCCCACCCGCTACACCGGATGGGGAATGGCAAATGGTCAAGAGAGGTGCCAAACCCCGCCGGAGGGCACAGATATCATCAGGACCCACCACCTCCAACAGATTTAAAGTTTTAGAACTAGCCAAGGAGGACGAGTTTGAGACTCGTTTAGTAGGAGACTCCATAGTGAGGCACCAATCCGAAGAGTTCTGTGGCCGCTCTTCAAATGGCCGCAGAAGGTGCTGTATGTATAGAGGCGCCGGACTCGATGACATCGCCGAGTCCTGTGACGAAGTCACAAAAGAAGCGGGCGCAAATACGCTATTCATAATCCACGCCGGTACGAATGACGTCGAATCAACTCGATCGGAAGACCTCATCGAAAAGTATCGGAGTACAATCAGGAAATATAAAGAAAAGGTTCCCGGGAAAAACCTTGTCATCTCAGGGATCCTTCCCAGATTCCAGAGAAGGGGAAAATATTTCGACATTGACAGATTCTACGACAAAGCATTCAGTGCGAACAACAGAGTAAAATCCCTCTGTGAAAAGGAAAAAGTACACTTTGTCAACTTCTGGGAAAACTTCTACTTCGATAAAACTCTTTTTGAGGACGACGGTCTCAACTTGAATGTGGCCGGAGCAGCAAGGTTAGGTAGGCTGCTCAACAACAACCTGACCGACATCAGAAGAAAAAACTCATCAGCGGAGCCCCCATCAACATCTCCGTAATAGAGCAAAACAGAAAAGTGTCAGATATCAATCTATGTTACGTTAATGCTCGCAGCATACGAAACAAGTTCGAAGATCTAGAGATTCTCGGAGCGACAGGCAACTATCACGTGATAGGAGTAACAGAGACATGGTTGGACACATCAAGTCGAGACTTTATAGCGGAATACTGTTTGTCAGGCTACACAATTTTCAGCTGCGAAAGAGAAAATAGAATAGGTGGTGGAGTAATTTTGTATGTCCATAACTCCCTCCAACCATCATTGTTAAAAACAGAAACAGTAACAAATGTTGATATATTGTTTGTTGAAATAAGAACCAATTGCAGTAAATCTAAAGTAATAATTGGACTTGTTTATAGACCACCGGGTCAGCTACTAGTAAATGACGAAAAATTATTCGATCTAATCGTAGAAACTAACCAACGCTGCGAGACAGTCATCATGGGAGACTTTAACTTACCGGTGAAGAGATGGGGTGAAGATTTGAGTTCGCATACAGGACGAGACTTGTATAGTAACTTACTGGAAAGTGGCCTCCACCAAGGCGTAAACAGCCCTACCCGAGGAGATAACATCCTTGACCTAATATTCTCTACAACAGAAAATCTTGTAAACCAAGTAAATATAGGCCCATTATTCAGCACTAGTGATCATCGCATCAAAATCCATCATATTTTCTATATTTTTAAAACATCTTTCTCTCCACGTGTCTTAAAATTCTCAGAATGTTTCGTTCAATACAATTGTCAAAATTCATCATCTTTTCTATATCTTTAAAACGTTTCTCTCTACATGTATTTAAGGATTTTCTCAGAATGTTTCGCTCAGTTTTAATATGAACACAATTGTCAAAATTCATCGTCTTTTTTATATTCTTAAAACATTTTTCTCTACACGGTTTCCTCGGAATGTTTCGTTCAGTGTTACGTAAAGCCACGTGCTGACCTAAAAATTTCGCTCCCTGATACCATAACATCTTGATTTCTCTTTCACGTCGTCTTAAATTAGGCAAAAACACCGTCTATTTCCATCTTCAAACTAGGCAAAAGCACCTTCGATTTCCATCTTCACATTGGGCCAAAATACCATCGATTTCACTCTTCACACTAGGCAAAAATACCGTCGATTTCCATCTACACACTAGGCAAAACTGCTATCGATTTCCATCTTCACACTAGGCAAAAATACTGTCGATTACTATCTTCACACTAGGCAAAAATGCCGTCGAATTCCATCTTCACACTGGGCAAAAATGCCGTCGATTTTAATCTTCACACTAGGCAAAAATACCGTTGATTTCCATGTACACACTAGGCAAAAATGCCGTCGATTTTCTTCTTCACACTGGGCAAAATACCGTCGATTTTGGATTTCTATGTCGATGTCTTCCTTCAGAGTTGGCAGAAAAATCGTTTATTTTTTGTTTCATTCGCAATGACCATACACAAGGACCGAAAAATCTTCCCGCGCTCTGATGCCGACGTTATGACGTCACGTTCCATATTTTCTATATTTTTAAAATCTTACTTTGGACGTGTTTAAAAAAATTCTCAAAATGTTTCGCATAACACAATTTCTAAAAATTCATCGTCTCCTCTCTATTTTCAAAACGTTTCTCTCTACATGTATTTATGGATTTTCTCAGAATGTTTCGCTCAGTTTTAGTATGAACACAATTGTCAAAATGCCCCTTCTCTGTATTCTTAAAACATTTTTCCTTCACACAGGGCAAAAATACCGTCGATTTCCATCCACACACTAGGCAAAAATACCGTTGATTTCCATCTTCACACTAGGCAAAAATGCCGTCGATATCCATCTTCACACAGGGCAAAAATACCGTCGATTTCCATGTTCACACTAGGCAAAACTGCCTTCGATTTCCATCTTCACACAAGACAAAAATACCGTCGATTACTGTCTTCACACTAGGAAAAACTGCCGTCGATTTCCACCTTCACACTAGGCAAAAATGCCGTCGATTTCCATCTTCACACTGGGCAAAAATGCCGTCGATTTTAATCTTCACACTAGGCAAAAATACCGTTGATTTCCATGTACACATTAGGCAAAAATGCCGTCGATTTCCATCTTCACACTGGGCAAAATACCGTCGATTTTGGTTTTCTATGTCGATGTCTTCCTTCAGTGTTGGCAGAAAAATCGTTTATTTTTTGTTTCATTCGCAATGACCATACACAAGGACCGAAAAATCTTCCCGCGCTCTGATGCCGACGTTATGACGTCACGTCGCATATTTTCTATATTTTCAAAATCTTTCTTTCCACGTATTTGAAAAATTTCTCAAAATGTTTCGTATAACACAATTACTAAAAATTCATCGTCTCTTCTATATTTCTAAA
This sequence comes from Oratosquilla oratoria, assembly GCF_046742065.1. Classification (NCBI taxonomy): domain Eukaryota; kingdom Metazoa; phylum Arthropoda; class Malacostraca; order Stomatopoda; family Squillidae; genus Oratosquilla; species Oratosquilla oratoria. The sequence continues at coordinate 36,195,548 of NC_134788.1, forward strand.
ACGTTTCTCTCTACATGTATTTATGAATTTTCTCAGAATGTTTCGCTGTTTTAATATGAACACAATTGTCAAAATCCATCGTCTTCTCTATATTCTTAAAACATTTTTCCTTCACACAGGGCAAAAATACCGTCAATTTCCATCTACACACTAGGCAAAAATACCGTTGATTTCCATCTTCACACTAGGTAAAACTGCCGTCGATTTCCATCTTCACACAGTGCAAAAATGCCGTCGATTTCCATCTTCACACAGGGCAAAAATGCTGTCGATTTCCATCTTCACACAGGGTAAAAATAACGTCGATTTCTTCCTTCACACTAGGCAAAAATACCGTCGATTTCCATGTTCACACCAAGCAAAACTGCCATCGATTTCTTCCTTCACACTGGGCAAAAATACCGTCGATTTCCATGTTCACACTAGGCAAAACTGCCATCGATATCCATCTTCACACTAGGCAAACATACCGTCTATCTTCACACTAGGCAAAACTGCCGTCGATTTCCGCCTTCGCACTAGGCAAAAATGCCGTCGATTTCCATCTTCACACTGGGCAAAAATGCCGTCGATCTTAATCTTCACACTAGGCAAAAATACCGTTGATTTCCATATTCACACTAGGCAAAAATGCCGTCGATTTCCATCTTCACACTGGGCAAAATACCGTCGATTTTGGTTTTCTAGGTCGATGTCTTCCTTCACATTTGGCAGAAAAATCGTTTATTTTTTGTTTCATTCGCAATGAAAATCTTCCCGCGCTCTGATGCCGACGTTATGACGTCACGTCGCATATTTTCTATATTTTTAAAATCTTTCTTTCCACGTGTTTAAAAAATTCTCAAAATGTTTCGTATAACACAATTTCTAAAAATTCATCTTCTCTTCTATATTCTTAAAACGTTTCTCTCTACATGTATTTATGGATTTTCTCAGAATGTTTCGCTCAGTTTTAATATGAACACAATTGTCAAAATCCATCATCTTTTCTTCTTGAAACATTTTTCTCTACACGGCTTTCTCAGAATGTTTTGTTCAGTGTTACGTAAGGCCATGCGCTGACCTGAAAATTTCGCTCCCTGATACCATGACATCTTAATTTCCCTTTCACGTCTTAAACTAGGCAAAAACACCGTCGATTTCCATCTTCACACTAGGCCGATTTCCATCTTCACACAAGGCAAAAATGCCGTCGATTTCCTCCTTCACACAGGGCAAAAATACCGTCGATCACTATCTTCACACTAGGCAAAAATGCCGTCGATTTTCATGTACACACTAAGCAAAAATGCCGTCGATTTTTATGTACACACTAAGCAAAAATACCGTCGATTTCCATCTACAAACTAAGCAAAAATACCGTCGATTACTCTCTTCACACAGGGCAAAAATGCCGTCGATTTTCCTGTACACACTAAGCAAAAATGCCGTCGATTTCCATCTTCACACTGGGCAAAATGCCGTCGATTTTAGTTTTCTAAGTCAATGTCTTCCTTCACATTTGGCAGATAATCGTTTTTTTTCTTCGCGTCATATATATATATATATATATATATATATATATATATATATATATAAGTCTAAATAAAAATATTCTTCTAAAAAACGCTGTGGAAGTCGGGGACAGGTGGTATTCCGGTGACACTTTGTCCTAAAAATATTCATGAAAAATCGCTTGGGTAAGTCGGGTTCAGGTGGTATTCTTCTTCTTCTTCTTCTTCTTCTTCTTCTACTTCTTCGCGTTCCTCTTCTTCTTCTTCTTCTTCTTCCTCGCGTTCCTCTTCTTCTTCTTCTTCTTCGCGTTCTTCTTTTTCTTCTTCTTCTTCTTCTTCTTCTTCTTCTTCTTCTTCTTCTTCTTCTTCTTCTTCGCGTTCTTCTTCTTCTTCTTCTTCTTCTTCTTCTTCTTCTTCTTCTTCTTCTTCTTCTTCAACGGGACAGAAATACCGTAGTAATTTAATCACATCGACTTTCTTCACACATGACAAAAACACAGTCGTCCATATTCCCCCCCCCCTAAAACCCGTAAAGGTGTTTTTGTCCATTGAGAATATAAATGATAATAATAAAAACCACAAAAATACAAATAGAATTAATAAAGAAAAAATAAAGGAATTAATGAAAATAAAAACACATAAAAACAATATGTAAATAAGTAAATAAATAGATAAAATTATTGAATAAAATGAACTTAATAAAACAAATTACATTCATTAGATATACAGTATATGTACATCAATCAAAAATAAAAATGTATAGAATATAGATCGAAATTAATATAGATTAATATAGATAAATATTACTAACAAAAAAGTACATGGACACCTTACGTTATTATTTATTACTTATCATTTATTAATTCTAAGAGACCAATGAGGAACTGGGTAGAGTGCAGAATCTACTTCGCCCTTTTTATCTAAATAAATGAATAAATAATTTGATAAATAGATAAATTAATAAATGAATAAAGATACATAAATAAGTAAATAAACGAAATAAACAAATAGTATATAAATAAATTATAGATAAACAGATAATTGAAAATAGATAATAAACATATAGATAAATAAAATAGATACATAAACAAATAATAGATAAATATATTATAAATAAAAAACAAATAAATAAGAATAAATAGATAATAAACATATTATGAATAAATGAACAACAAACAAATAATAAAAAGTAAATAGAGAAATACATGGATAACAGTATGTACTAAAATGCCTATTCCCCCTTGATATCAGGGGTGGGGGGGCGGTAGCCGTGTACAAACATTCGTTGTCCCTTCCTTTCCTTTCTGAGGTCATCCCCGTCTCCTGGCACATGGTTCACGTTAGAGGTAATTTAGAACGATTGTAATGATAATGATAAAAACAGTGATAATGACAATAGTAATAAATATAATGATAATAACAGCAATATTAATAATGATAATAATAATATTAATTATAATAATAATGATAATAGTAATAATAATAATAATAATGATAATGATAATAATAATAATGATAATAATAACGGTATCAACAACAACAGCAACAACAATAATAATTATAATAATAATAACAATAATAATAACTGTAATAATGTAATCAATAATAAACAATAACAATTGAATAATTATACATTAATATCAATAACGATATCATTAATGGCAACATAATGATAACAGCACAAAAGTGATAGATAAATAAATAAGAATAAATAAATAAATAAATAAAATAGATTATCAAATAAAAATAAATGTATATAATAAATGAATAAATAAACAAATAAGGTCCACAAAGGCTTCTAATGGGTATAAAAAGGCCGACCCTTTAATTATAAAGGGTTTTCGAACAATTACTTGAATTGTTTTCTTTTTGTCATATGGCAACACGACGATGTCGCCATAACGTCATCTATGGTCAGTGAGTCACTCTCATTGGTGAGTCACGTGGTGACATCATAAGATGTACACAAACGCTTTGTGTGTTATACGGCCCGCCAGTACTTGAGGACAGTTTCCCACACATATGTACACACACACACGCATACGCACACACAATTTTTATTTTTTTCAATTGTTGTGATATATATTTTCTTAATTTCTAAGGTCTACAATCTAGACTCTAGGTAGAATATAGGAATCGAACCTAGAGTGGAAATTAATCTAGAGAAAAAGTGTTTCGTACTTTGATACACAAAACACACATGAATAAATAAATAAATAAATAACAAGAGAAAGAGGTGATATAATGATAACATAATTGTCAGGGTGAAAAGCTATCCCTCTAATATTTTGGATGTACTTAGAAATTGATTCATCATCTAGCTCTAATATATTTAAATTACTATTGAAATCATTAACATTAATTATAATGAAATCCATAAAAATGCCTTTATTCGTCAACACATGTGAAAATGTTACTTACTATGTCAATTATATTCCTCCTCGCAATCGGAAAAAAAGGGATCAAAAACGTTTTCGATGTTTTGCTCGCGTTCGCGTGGTCTGATATGGAAAAGATGCCACGTAGACCGCAAGACGGCCAAACAAAGATTTTAATGGTTTCTCCAAATTGTCCCTTTTAAAAAGAGAACCAGTTGGAGAACAGAAACAAGTCTGGTCTCAGAAACTAGTCTTGGAACTAGTAGGAGATCGAATGGGACGCAAGTTCTCACTTTCCTCCCTTCCCCGGTTTGGGAAGCTTCTGGAATAATGTTGGAAGAATAAATGAACCAAGAAGGTCGAGTTTCCTTTCAACCACGAATGGAAAGTTGGAGTAGGACCCACATACCCACAGGTCCCATGTTCTACCAGACGACTAACCTGCAGCCTAGTACCACTCCTCATCCCTCGGTTTGTGTCATTAAAAGTCAAGGAGTAGCGGAAAAATACTTGTTTTCTCCAGAAGATGGGTGGCAATCTGTAGTATCTGAATTGTTGATCTATATACATTTTTTTTTTTTTTTTTATCTGTTACGGTTCGCCGTGACAGAATGGTGGCAGCGCTTGGGATTCTTTAGGAAAATTTATGCTATTGATTCCATCTTACCCACGAGATCTATTTACAGTAAAGAAGGTCACATAGTGTAGTGGTAGAAACTTCACAAATAGTTTTTCTTGAGCTTAATCATTTTAGTCATGATTTATACTTTGCATTCCTCATAAGTATTGTTATTGAACAGATATGTCTTATGTTATATGTTCACCTTTTTAGGAATTTATTGGTGTAAGTGGTTAAAGCACATTTGAAAAAAAAATTATGCCTCATGGTTTGGTTTGGATGACTCTTTTACGGAATTAATTGGAAAATGAAGTCCAACAAGCAGTAACAGAAACACAAAGTCTTACACAGTCCTGTCAGGGAGTTTGTTCACAAGTAAGGGATTTGACACAACAGATTAACAACATGGACAGGGAGATGTCTAATCTACAGGGGACAATGCAACACTTGATACAAATACATAATAACACGCAACCATTAGTAACACCAACACCACATACACCTCACAATCCTCCATACAACCCCTCCGCAAGTGGACACCTCAATACCGTAGCAGGGACACCACAATCCAGACCCCCAGTACCACCGCGTACTAATACACAGAGTACAACACTAAGTGCATCTGCATTCATCAGTACAGTACCCCTAACACCTATAAGAGCCTGACCAGCATCACATAACCTTACAGTCACCACACCCTCTCCTACACAACTCCCCACATCCGTCCCTAATCCACCCCCAGCCTATCCTCCTGTTAATCAGAAAAACCCTTTCAATCTGCAGCAAGGTAATCAGACTGTCACAGCCAATCCTTTTAGTGGATCACCTAATTATCCTCTTAATAACACCAATCCGTTCCTTTATTCAAACATTACCCCAATGCCAGTCCCTCAGGAAATACCTATACTCAAGTCGAAAGATGTAAGTCTCCTCAAACATAGTGAGCTAAAGGGCGTTAGCGCCGATAATAGGTTGAATACTTTCTTTAGGCAGGTAGAGTCATGCACCAACTCAGATGAGAAGAGAATAGAAGTGGCATTAGCCAGGACTGAACAAGATATAGCCATGTTCTTAACAGCGGAGCTAGCCACGAAGGGTAATAATCTAGCTTGTGATGAGATTAAGAGGATAATGAAACGGCAGTTTATAGGTTCGGCTACACAGTTGCAGGCATGGCAAGAGATAACTGCCCCCCTGACTTATTATTTTGATGAACCTCCTAGCTCCTTTATTAATAAATTACAGTGTAAAATTTCAGCTTTAACACTGAAGTTCCCCAATGATCCAATCCCAACATCAGATAAGTTCCTTAAGACAAAGATATATAAGGGATTGAATTCATACGCTCAAGCTAAATTAGTTGATTTCCTAGCAGATCACATTCCTTTGAGATATTTTATGACATATGCTGAAGAGGAATACTATCGAGCTCAAGGAATGAACACTGGTAATAAGAACAGAGTCATGCCCATTTCAGGTGCTGGGAATTCCCAGTCACCAACCCCAGTGACAGGTAGGCTACTCCTCAAGTGGGAACTCCAAGTGATGAAATAGATAAACTGACAAAGAAATTGGAGGAATTAAGCAAAAGGTTTGAGAAAACATCCATGAAGAAGCAAAAGAGTAGTAACACTTACTGTGCCTTTTGCAGAGTGAATGACCATAACCTGTCTGATTGTCCTTGTAATCCACCTAGAGGAATATGCTTTGATTACAATAAACCAAATAGTAGAAGAGGTCACGTAGGATGCCCAGGAAAATTAAATAGGGATAATACACAATGACTAGGAGGTCAAGCAAGTTCTCCAAGTATAAGTTTGATAGTTAATGATAATATGGTTGCAGCTTTAGTTGATGCAGGTAGTTGTGTCAGTGTAGCTAAGAAATCCTTTGTGGACAGTTTTGGTTTGAAGCCTGCTAAGATGAGAAATTTACCTAGGCTAACGGGAGTCACAGACACAGTTGTACCGATATTAGGATCTGTTTATTTGGGTGTTAGTATTGGCCATACAGTAGTTACTCACTTATTTCATATTGTGCCAGACCCTCTTTTAGACACACAAGTCCTTTTGGGTGCAGATTTACTTGGAAGTGCCCGTCTAACATGGGATCATAAGAAGGGTATACTAGTTTGGGATAGTATTACCTACAGTGTGCGGCTTCTTAAACGGAGGCCTTCCACAAGGAGAATTAAGAGTCTCAAGATAGTTCAACCATCAAACCCTGATGTAAATGAGATTAGGTTAGAGAGAAAAATTATCCTACCTCCTTCCTCTGCAAGAATATATGTACTTGAATTTGAGTCAGGATTGAAACATAGTGGTGCTATGAAAGCTTTATGCCTTAAAGTCAATAGGGATCAGGAAGTCCCCATACCTCTAATAAACAGTACAAAGGGTACAGTTAAGTTGAAGATAGGAACAGTAATGGGTACTTATAATAAGATTGATGAAAGGGACATCAGTTCAGTAGCTACATGTAGAAAGATTGAGATTAAGAATAATCTTATCCCTGAAAGCATGCATGTTGCACCAGGACAAGGAAGCACTAGAGAGGAGAAATTAGAAATTTAATTGCACAACAAGATTGGTTGCATCTAGATAATGGACAACAAGCCCAATTAAAGAACCTGGTAATGGAAAATCACCAGATTTTCATAGTAGAAATTAATGAGTTAGGAAAACTCCAGGGAGTTCAAGGGCATATTAATGTTAGTGATCCCCAGCCCGTTACGACCCCCATGTATAGATATCTCGAGAAGGCTAAGCAGATTATCGCCGATCTGTTAGAGGATATGGAGGCCAAAGATATAATTGAGCCATCCACAGCTGCCTGGTTGAGTCAGAAAACCCGATAACTCTCAAAGAATGTGTCTGGACTACAGGAAAGTTAACACTCACCTTCAGACTGATTAGAAGAGTTAGTTCAATCGGCATCTGGAAATCCTTTTTATGCTTCTTTAGATATGAAGGATTCTTATTACCAGGTAGAATTGGATGAAGATAGTAGAGATTTGACAACTTTTAGTGATGGAGTTACACTATATCGGTTCAAGAGACTCCCCTTTGGTCTGAGTTGTAGTCCAGCCATATTCTCAAGAGTACCTAATTGGAAATATCTTAGCCCCCTTAATAAGGAAGGGTTGGGTCAAGAATTACTTAGATGACATTGTAGTATGGGCTCCTAACTTAGAAGAATTAATTGAGAGATTGGGAGAGTTGTTCCAATTATTTGGTGAAAAGGGTGTGAAATTGAATATCAAGAAGTGCCAGTTCGCTCAAGAAGAGATCAAATTTCTTGGCCATATCATATCCAAGGAAGGATGCAGCAGACCTTGTTCTGACAACCTGAGTGCAATCACAGATATAAAAGCTCCTACAAATGTCAAGGAAAATAGAAGGTTTTTAGGTATGTGTGGATTTTACCGCAAAGGCATACGCAATTTTGCAAAAATTGCTGTCCCCTTAACCAATCTTCTGAGAGGGAAAGAACAATTGAGTTGGACACCAGAGTGTCAATCTAGTTTTGAACAGCTAAAGCAACTTTTGATGACAGCTCCTGTACTTATTAAAGCAGATATGACAAAACCTTTTCAGCTATTTACAGATGCTAGTTTAGATAATGTAGGTGCAGTATTAATGCAAGAGAGTGATGGTCTTCTGAAGCCAGTTGGATATTTTTCAAAGAAATTAAAGCCTGTAGAACAGAGATATTCCACTACCGATCGTGAAGCTTTAGCCATAGTACTGGCCTGTAGACGCTTTCATCATTTTCTTTGGGGTACCGTGTTCACAGTACAGACCATCAGCCACTTGTATCAGTATTCAAAAGGAAGACAAAGTCTCCTAGAATGAATAGATGGGTTATTGAAATGCAGGATTACCGTTTCAAAGTTGTGTATAGGCCAGGAAAGCACAATGAAGTAGCAGATCAGCTAAGTAGACCAGTTAGAGCAATCTTTCACAATAATCAAGACAATTACCTTGGTTTGAGTAAGGAAGAATATAAAGATAGGCAGCTAAGTGAAACAAGATGGGGTGACTTGATTGCTTATTTAGAAGGAGGAAAATTGCCAAGAGGTTTCCCCGAGCTTTGATTCATCAGTTTATTCTGTATGAGGGTTTGTCATACCTGAGTGCTGACAGGCAAGATATTTAGATTAAACTTTGCGGAAAGTCGGGTCTTGGGGCAGATCCAGATATGCTGAAAGAGGGTTTTTTGAATTTGCAACCCTGGCATTTACAGACTGTATACAAGTCTTATGAATTGTATACAAAAGTGGGTTCTATCATTTGTAATGTGGGAAAAATTATCTTTATTTTGATACCCTGATGTTGGTGGAGGTGTGCCCTCTCCAATTACCTTTTAAATTTGGCTTTCCATAAACAAGACAAATCATTAGGCATATATTTCAATTCTATATTTTACATTCATTTTTTATTTCCAGAGTTCTTTGTGACAACAATGACAGAACTGACAAAAATATTTAATATGCATTTTATATTTATCTGACTAGTACAAAATGAAGTTTAAGAAATAATAATAACACTGATGACTGGTTACCTTTATTCAAACTTTAAAATTTTGCAAATAGCTACAAAACCACAAAATATGTCCATTACTAATTCTCAGCTTGTTTATTTCTAGCTTCTATTTCTTCTCTCTTCTATCTTTCACATTTCCTCACTCCTTATTCACATTACCTAAATTTATTGAATTTCTATAACATTGGTAGCTTTTCACTCTCACAAGCATATTCAAATGGGATTCCCCTAAACGGTATTTAAGTTTGTTTTTATTTGATTCATTAGACTATAACCTCACCAACAAACAGTCTGCACTGGATGCAAGGAAGGCTCCTCCAATATCCATCAACTTTGACAAGTCACAGAACTATTCATTCATAAGAGCAAATACCAATATTTGTGTAGTATTATATATAATTTTGGATTTAATGTTTTCTTGTACAGAAAGTTTGAAATCATTGACATAATTATTCCTGTAGTATGAAGAAAAGGGACATTGACATGTTTCACCACCAAGTGAGAAATCACAATGTGAAACAGAGGAAACAGAGTCAAACACTGAGACCATTCTTATACCTCATCCTGTGGGGATCTGTCCTGCAAATGTGTGCTGCAGCAGTTTTCATTGGTCATTTCCACTTCACACCCTTTGCTGCTTCCTTTGAATTTGACATCATGGTGCAGCACTTCTTAGCAATTTTGTTATTTAAAGATTGTTTTTATATTGTCAATTTTCAAATGGTTACAGATTACTGAATACAGGCCATGTTTGTGTGCACTATTTACCAAAGCTCAGTTGCCTATTTTTCCAACAGTATTCTCTTTGGTTATGTTGTTATTCTTGAAGAGTAGGTCTTTGTAGGAAACTCTACTGATTTCTTTTTTTCCTAATAGAATCTGTTACATGAAAAAAGAACAAAAAAAATCTGGAATCGTATCAAGTATTGACAATTATCAGGCCACCAGGACTATTATATTTGGGCGGTGAAACTGATACATGCTTCTTGATTTAATTCACTCAACTGAGCAAGTACTGGTGATGAATAACCATCACAGTACAATCTCAAAACTACACATGAAATTAAGAAATTGCACACTTATCTTAAAGGTAATTGACAGATCCTCAAAATCACATTTTTCTCTTGTTTTCAATTATAAAATCACACAATCAAATTATTTAATTGAAAAAAAAAAAATCAAATTAATTTTGAATACCTTGTGTGCACATATTTTTTTCCCCTTTATGCATTTGTCGTAAAGCATGTGTGCATGCCTACAGGCACACAGCTTTTAGGGTACATCATTCATTGCACAGATCTACAATTTCTAACAAGTGTGAATCACCATGTGACATTTGAGAGACCTCTTTTTTGAGAAAGCTGAATCGCAGAGGTCACACTGGAAAGGCTTCTCTCCTGTGTGGGTCCTCATATGCTCTCTGAGATGACCCTTTTCTGAAAAAGCAGAATTGCAGAAGTCACACTGGAAAGGCGTCTCTCCTATGTGAGTTCTTATATGCTGTGTGAGAGAATACTTTCTTGAGAAAGCAAAATCACATATGTCACACTGGAAAGGCTTCTCTCCTGTGTGGGTCATCATATGCTCTCTGAGATGACCCTTTACTGAAAAAGCAGAATCACACAGGTCACACTGGAAAGGCCTCTCTCCTGTGTGGGTCATCATATGCCTTTTGAGAGCACTCTTTTGTGTGAAAGCAGAATCACACAGGTCACACTGGAAAGGCTTCTCACCTGTGTGGGTCCTCATATGCTCTCTGAGATGACCCTTATGTGAAAAAGCAGAATCACACAGGTCACACTGGAAAGGCTTCTCTCCTGTGTGAGTCCTCATATGCCGTGTGAGAGAACACTTTACTGAAAAAGCAGAATTGCAGAGGTCACACTGGAAAGGCTTCTCACCTGTGTGGGTCCTCATATGGTCTCTGAGATGACCCTTTTCTGAAAAAGCAGAATTGCAGAAGTCACACTGGAAAGGCATCTCTCCTATGTGAGTTCTTATATGCTGTGTGAGAGAATACTTTCTTGAGAAAGCAAAATCACATATGTCACACTGGAAAGGCTTCTCTCCTGTGTGGGTCATCATATGCTCTCTGAGATGACCCTTTTGTGAAAAAGCAGAATTGCAGAAGTCACACTGGAAAGGCCTCTCTCCTGTGTGGGTCATCATATGCCTTTTGAGAGCACTCTTTTGTGTGAAAGCAGAATCACACAGGTCACACTGGAAAGGCTTCTCACCTGTGTGGGTCCTCATATGCTCTCTGAGATGACCCTTTACTGAAAAAGCAGAATCACACAGGTCACACTGGAAAGGCTTCTCTCCTGTGTGAGTCCTCATATGCTGTGTGAGAGAACACTTTACTGAAAAAGCAGAATTGCAGAGGTCACACTGGAAAGGCTTCTCACCTGTGTGGGTCCTCATATGGTCTCTGAGATGACCCTTTTGTGAAAAAGCAGAATCACACAGGTCACACTGGAAAGGCTTCTCTCCTGTGTGGGTCATCATATGCTTTGTGAGACCATCCTTTTGTGAAAAAGCAGAATCACACAGGTCACACTGGAAAGGCTTCTCTCCTGTGTGAGTCCTCATATGCTTTGTGAGATGACTCTTTACTGAAAAAGCAGAATTGCAGAGGTCACACTGGAAAGGCTTCTCACCTGTGTGGGTCCTCATATGCTCTCTGAGATGACCCTTATGTGAAAAAGCAGAATCACACAGGTCACACTGGAAAGGCTTCTCTCCTGTGTGGGTCATCATATGCTGTGTGAGAGAACGCTTTAATGAAAAAGCAGAATTGCAGAGGTCACACTGGAAAGGCTTCTCTCCTGTGTGGGTCCTCATATGGTCTCTGAGATGACCCTTTTGTGAAAAAGCAGAATCACACAGGTCACACTGGAAAGGCTTCTCTCCTGTGTGGGTCCTCATATGCTCTCTGAGATGACCCTTTTCTGAAAAAGCAGAATTGCAGAGGTCACACTGGAAACGCGTCTCTCCTATGTGAGTTCTTATATGCTGTGTGAGAGAATACTTTCTTGAGAAAGCAAAATCACATATGTCACACTGGAAAGGCTTCTCTCCTGTGTGGGTCATCATATGCTCTCTGAGATGAACCTTTTGTGAAAAAGCAGAATTGCAGAAGTCACACTGGAAAGGCCTCTCTCCTGTGTGAGTCATCATATGCCTTTTGAGAGCACTCTTTTGTGTGAAAGTAGAATCACACAGGTCACACTGGAAAGGCTTCTCACCTGTGTGGGTCCTCATATGCTCTCTGAGATGACCCTTTACTGAAAAAGCAGAATCACACAGGTCACACTGGAAAGGCTTCTCTCCTGTGTGAGTCCTCATATGCTGTGTGAGAGAACACTTTACTGAAAAAGCAGAATTGCAGAGGTCACACTGGAAAGGCTTCTCACCTGTGTGGGTCCTCATATGCTCTCTGAGATGACCCTTTTGTGAAAAAGCAGAATCACACAGGTCACACTGGAAAGGCTTCTCTCCTGTGTGGGTCATCATATGCTTTGTGAGACCATCCTTTTGTGAAAAAGCAGAATCACACAGGTCACACTGGAAAGGCTTCTCTCCTGTGTGAGTCCTCATATGCTTTGTGAGATGACTCTTTACTGAAAAAGCAGAATTGCAGAGGTCACACTGGAAAGGCTTCTCACCTGTGTGGGTCCTCATATGCTCTCTGAGATGACCCTTATGTGAAAAAGCAGAATCACACAGGTCACACTGGAAAGGCTTCTCTCCTGTGTGGGTCATCATATGCTGTGTGAGAGAACGCTTTAATGAAAAAGCAGAATTGCAGAGGTCACACTGGAAAGGCTTCTCTCCTGTGTGGGTCCTCATATGGTCTCTGAGATGACCCTTTTGTGAAAAAGCAGAATCACACAGGTCACACTGGAAAGGCTTCTCTCCTGTGTGGGTCATCATATGCTGTATGATAGAATGCTTTAATGAAAAAGCAGAATCACACAGGTCACACTGGAAAGGCTTCTCTCCTGTGTGGGTCCTCATATGCTTTGTGAGATGACTCTTTACTGAAAAAGCAGAATTGCAGAGGTCACACTGGAAAGGCTTCTCACCTGTGTGGGTCCTCATATGCTCTCTGAGATGACCCTTATGTGAAAAAGCAGAATCACACAGGTCACACTGGAAAGGCTTCTCTCCTGTGTGGGTCATCATATGCTGTGTGAGAGAACGCTTTAATGAAAAAGCAGAATTGCAGAGGTCACACTGGAAAGGCTTCTCACCTGTGTGGGTCCTCATATGGTCTCTGAGATGACCCTTTTGTGAAAAAGCAGAATCACACAGGTCACACTGGAAAGGCTTCTCTCCTGTGTGGGTACTCATATGCAATGTGAGAGGACCCTTTACTGAAAAAGCAGAATCACACAGGTCACACTGGAAAGGCTTCTCTCCTGTGTGAGTCCTCATATGCTTTGTGAGATGACTCTTTACTGAAAAAGCAAAATTGCAGAGGTCACATTGGAAAGGCTTCTCACCTGTGTGGGTCCTCATATGGTCTCTGAGATGACCCTTTCGTGAAAAAGCAGAATCACACAGGTCACACTGGAAAGGCTTCTCTCCTGTGTGGGTACTCATATGCCTTGTGAGATGACCCTTTTGTGAAAAAGCAGAATCACACAGGTCACACTGGAAAGGCTTCTCTCCTGTGTGGGTCCTCATATGCTTTGTGAGACCATCCTTTTTTGAGAAAGCAGAATCACACAGGTCACACTGGAAGGGCTTTCTCCTGTGTAGGTCATCACATGACCTTTGAGATGACTTTTGTTCCATTTGAGATCACCCTTTTGTGTGAAAGCAGAATCACACAGGTCACTTTGGAAAGGCTTCTCTTTAGTATGGTTCATCAAACGATATCTAAGATGATTTGTGATATAGCTGTATTGCAGATGTAACACTGGGTCCTTACCATTGTATTACATGTATGGAATCCACGGATAGCTCTTCCAAAGAAATGGTGATAGGTACCCTCATCCTGGAAAAAAAAGAAGATAATAATAATAATGATACACTGTAATAGGGTGGTGGATATTTCATACACATAGAATTTCATACTCAATTCCCTTTGTACCTAAACAAAGGCCTTGTAGTTGCCATCACCTAACATAAAATAGATAGAAACACAAATGTGCTATGAAATATTGCATTTTACTTTTTCAATAAAAATAAGCTAAAAATCATCCAAAGCCTACTACATGCATACTCACCCCACTAAGACCAGCAGAATGACTCCAATTTTGTTCTAGGTTTTTTCTCATGTCACGCGATTTGGAAATGGAGAATGACCTAACAGCTGCCACAGCATATTTTGATATAACTATAACATTTCATGTTTGGGCTCATAAGAACTGAATCTAAATATGACCTACTCTAGGAAGGCTTATTCAGTTCATGTCACTCATCTGACTCAAATAAGTGATGCAAGTCACATCCCTTTAGATACACTGGTAAATAGTGTACCTGTGTTATTAAGTACACCGTAATAAACATGGTTGAGCTAAGAAATTGTAGAGGTGTTTTCTATATTTTTCTCTTATCATATTTAGTAAAATACCTGTTTGTCTAATAGAAAAAAAAAAAAAATCAGATATACCTACTAAAACAATTTCAACCATCATGACATATTACTTGGTAAATAGAAATGCCAATGTGTCACGTACAAATCATCACACATTAGAAAGTTTAGGAACAGAGTGCTTTGGGGCCCAGTCCTCTCCCCTACCTTTAACCTATGCATGATATACCCACATACCACACTTCAAATACAAATCTCTTCCTACACAAGTAGTGATAAGAGACAAACACTCTAACTGGGATGAAGTAATAAGCGGTGCTCCCCAAGGAACAGTTTTGGACCCAATAATGTTTGCTATATATATTAATGATATGGATAAAGAAATTGAAAATTACATGAGCTTCTTTGCAGATGACGCAAAACTGCTAAAAAAAAAAGTGAACACGGAAGAAGATTGTGAGTCACTACAGAGTGATCTCAATAAAGTATGGGAATGGAGTAGGAAGTGGGAGATGGAGTTCAATACCAAAAAGTGTAGTATAATGGAATTTGGAAGAAGCAAAAAAAAAAATAGAAGGATCATATAAATTGGGAGAAGGAACAAAAAAAGTAAAAAATGAGAAGGACCCGGGAGTCATTATTATGAATAATATGTCACCTGAGAAACATATAAATAAGATTTTTGGAGAAACTTATAACTTAATAAGAACAATCAAAGTGGCATTCACATACCTGGATGAAGAAATGGTGAAGAAAATATTAATCACTTTGATAAGACCAAGATTGGAATATGCAGCAACAATGTGGTCACCAAATACAAAAAAATGTATAACAAAACTTGAAAGAATACAAAGAGCAATTACAAAATTGGCACCAACACTCTCAAAACTATCATATGAAGAGAGACTAGCAAAACTTGAGCTACAGACACTAGAGCAAAGAAGAGAGGAGATTTGATAACTATTTACAGAATCATGAAAGGCATAGAAATTATTGATAGAGAGGATCTAATAAAATGGAATGAAGGAAATACAAGAGGACACAGAAAGAAAATCAAGAAAGACAGCTATAGAAGAGATCTGAAAAAGAATAGCTTTCCTCACAGAGTAATAGACATTTGGAACAAGTTAGATGAGAAAGTAGTGTGTGCAAAAACAATACATGAATTTAAAAATAGTTTAGATAAAATGAGATATGAAGACGGGACACCACGAGCATAGCTCCCCTTCCCATAAAATACAACTAGGTAGATACAGATAATTACATTACACCATAACACACACAGCCAAAGAAATACAATTGACATACCTACACATTCAACACCTATCTCATCACAAATACACTCAAAATAACCTCAACCAAATCCAAAGCCATACTTCCCACCAACTGGATAGCAGAACACAAATACATACCACACCGCTTTATCAACATCACCCTTATACCACACAAAAATGCACCCAAGATTCTTGGACTTAACATCTGATACATTCATGTCATTCAAGCAACACATCACAAGCATAAACAAAATGCACACCTAGACTCAACACGCTTAAATCACTTGCAGGTACTGTACAGTCAAACCTTGCTTAACAAGCACCTCATGTAACAAGCAAAATTTTAAGAAAATTTACTTGCTTAATGAGTGACATTTCACTTGATGAGTGACGTTTATTGATTTGCATGCCCAACGCGACGGCTCCTTTCTACCTAGCTGGCCATGAATCACGGGGAGCACCTTCTTGTGACTCGTGTTTAGCTCATTCCTGTCTGTTTCTTGGCCAATGTTGCCACTGCTTGAATTTTTTCTTTTACTAGATCTTAGATTTTTTTATTTTGACTCTGGAGTCTTGATTTTTTCCTTAAAATCCAGTAAATCTTGTAGTTTTCAAGTAACTTGGCTGATGAATGCATAAAAGACATCCAGCATTACACCCTCAGCAAATTCAATAGTAAAACCATGACTATCCAGTATTTTGGACTGCTCATGGACACTCTTGTATGGCATTTTTGTAGTAAATGACGCATTTTTGAATTATGCCTATTTTCTTTCGAGCCAATCATATGTAACCATGAGTATCACAGGGCTCTCTGCCAATCAACATTTATCCTGTGGGGCAGCGACTCCTGCCTTTAGTTTGAATACAAGAGGCTATGATGTTAGGTTATGCATGTTTGGGATTGGGTGGGCTACATTAAGTTTGGTTTAGTTGGTTAGATTAGAATTACCCACTCATCTTTTACTTCCCCACCCAAAACCCCTGATTCCCAGCTCAGCTCCTAGTCTCTCGCTCCCAAAACTGTGAAGGGAGAGGGAGGGAGTGGTATACCTTGAAAACGAGGCATTATTTTCTAACAGAAATTCCATAGAACCAAAGAGTTGTGGAATCTTCCACAACAGTATAAAACCCTCTTTCTATTTAGAAAAATTGAATACTTTGCTGGTATAATTGTAGGGTGGGAATGTGTAACTCAAAAATGAGACACTTGACAAAAACATCATGGAAGAAAAGTGTCTTAGAACTGTTCAAAACAGAAAAAAAAAATTTAATAACATTTTCTGCGGATGCAACTCTGTATATATTTCAACCATGTTGTAATAATTGCATTGTAGTAAGTAAATCATGAAATACAACTGGAAACCAAAAAATGTTAATGTGGTGATTGATTTATGATGAAATAATGTGTAATACATCAGTTTGTTATGTGCATTCAGTATGAAGCCAGCGATAGGTGCTGGACACATATCAGACTTATAGGGAGTGAATGTTGTGTTCATGTTACTGGAAAGCTCAGTTATCAGTCTGTATTTAGCACCTGTTCCACCAGCATCTTATTGTCGCTTGTGATCATACATTTTCCAAACTTGTGTTCAGTTGCAGGGATGACCCATCATACAGAAGGAGCCAAGAAAAGAGAGAGATAAGGGGGTGAATGGGGGTGGTGTATGTGGGGATTAAATGGGTAGAAGTGAATTTTATGCCTTTGACTTTGGCTACCTCCCTTGTAAAGGGGAAAAAAAAAATGGTATATGTATGTACGTGTTCAGACACAATATTTATGATTTTTTCAGTACAAGAATGTCCCCGAAGAAAAAAATGCAAGATGACAGGGACAAAAGAAGACAAATCACTGTTGAAGTGAAATGTAAAATCAATGAGAAGTGAGAACATGGTGTGAGTGTGGCTGACCTATTACGCACATACAATCAGACTACATCAACAATCTGCACTATCCTCAAGAACAAGGACAAGATTAAGGAAACAGATGCTTCAAAGTGAGTAACAAGAATAACTGTATAATGGCCATGCATTCTTGACAATGTTGAAAGCAAATGCAAGGTGTGACACTATTAATGAGAGCCTTATTCGTGAGAAGGCAAAAGTAATTTTTGCCGACCTTGTTAAGAAAATGCCAGGAGCAGCAACAGACAAACAAGCATTCAAGGCAACCCGTAGGTGGTTTGAGTAGTTTAAAAGAAGAAGAACCGACATCCACAGCATTGTGAGGCATGGCAAAGCAGCAAGCTCTGACACAAAGGCAACAGAGAACTTCATTGGTGACTTTAGGAAGCCTATGGATTCTGAGTTACCTACCCCAGCAGGTTTTTAATTGCAACAAGACAGGTCTTTCTTCACTCATTCTGTTCATGTGTCCAAAGCATCTCAATACTCTCTCATCAACCCAATCTTCTAACTCCCTTTCCAACCCTGTTCTCCTCTTCACCTCCTTGCTTCTCACTCTATCCATCCTAGTAACCTCTACCATACTTCTCAGGCATTTCATTCCTAACACATTTAAACTCTTCCTCTCTTATGTTCCATGTTTTTGCCCCATACATTGCTGTCGGCACAATCACTCCTTTATACAACCTCCTCTTAGCATCCATTCCCAAATGTCTATTTCTTATTACACATTTTAATAATCCAAGGCTACTCTCAATCTACATTCTATCTCCACCTCCACCCCTCCCTTTCCCACCACTTTTGTACCCAAGTATATAAAGCTATCCATTTCCTCCGGTCTCTCTCCCTTAATACTCACTTCCAATTTGCTGCCATCCTCTGCCCTTGTACATCTCATCACTTTACTTTTACCCACATTTATTTTCAACTTCCTTCTTTCCCACAGCTTCCCAAACTCTGTCACTAGCTTTCTTAATCCCTCCTCTGATTCTGCTACAAGTGCAGTGTTGTCAGCAAACAACAACTGGCTTATCTCTGATTTTTCTCTATTTTCTTTAACCCTCTCCAATCCCTGGCCCATTACTCTTGCATTTACCTCTTGCACCACCCCATCCATGTATAAATTGAACAGCCAAGGCAACACAACACATCCCTAACAAAGTCCCACCTTTACCTCCAACCCCTCACTCTCTCCATTTGTAATTCTAACACAGGCTCTACTACTCTTGTAAAAGCACTTGACTGCTCTCAACAGCTTTCCTCCTATCCCATATATCTGCAACTAGATATTTTATACTTCCATTAAATCTGGTTTCTCCTAAAGAGGGACTTGTTAGATTGGGCTTGTACTATAGTACAATTCAAAAAGGGACTTGATCAATGCCAGGCAAATCAGGAGACAATATCTAATTTTGAGGAAAGTCCTATACTAGTGGACACACCTGGTTCAGGTCAACTGGAGGAAGGACACAGGACAAAAATTAAGGGCCTGATTTACACAAGCTGGAAGTGATCTGCACATATAGACCACTGTTGCATGAGATCAAGGGTCACATTGTGATATGTTTATGCCACCACCATATTGGAGGAAAAACTACGAGCAAGAAGAGATTGCTCAAGAACTGTAGTTATGGAACACAGTGCCCAGAGACATAGGGAATGAATTACAGTCCTGAGAAGAGGTGGAAAGAACAAAGTTGCACACAGTGATTATCCCAGTGGAAATCCTAAATTTCAAGGGGTGAACCATGTTGCCTTTTTTTTTTTTTTTACTTCACATGTTCCTGGTTATGTATGTAGCAATGATTGTCATATACCCACACATATTTTGCAGGTTATCATACAATAGAGGGGATAGTCCAAGAAAAACTATGTAAACTTGTTTTACTTTGGAAGTTTTTTCAGTCTTCCACTGGTACAGAGATGGGGAGCTGCATATAAACCTCCATATCTCTTCATTGCTAGTTGTTAGTTAGGTTAGGTCCTAGAACATACTGTACAAGGCAATTGCATAAAAGAGGCCAGCAGTTAGTCAAACAAGGTAGATTTTTACTCAAATTATGCAACTACTCTAGACTACTGCATAATTACAATTCAAATGTGAGTTTACTACACATCTCTGGGCCTTACAGTACTACCTCTTATTAACGGACGTTAATTAGCTGTGTTTGTGGTGTTTTTGGTGCTGTGTAATCACTGTGCCACCTAAAAACCACTCCAAATCAACGGATTATTCACATCAACAGACACCGTTACCCCCCTTTTAGTCCGTTAATGAGAGGTAGTACTGTATATCATTTGCAAATTCCAGTTTTTTGGCAGACATTAACTGGTCTCTCAGGCATCTCCACTCTACTTCATATGTATTTTGGTCTGCATGTGAGGTTATTATAATTTGTTACAGGTGATTTTGTATCAAAGTTTCACTTCAAAGATATTTGAAGAGCAAAAACGTATAATATTCAAAATAAGTGCAATGGATGACAAAATAGTTACTAACTTTTTCTTAGTGTTGAATGGGTATTCAACATTGGAATAAGGAGACACAGCCTGTATTTATCCAGTCCACACTCTAATTGACTCTGCATCCTTCCTAGGCACGCAGGAAAACCTAAGTTGCCAAAATCCTAATTAATACTATTCATTCCCTTTTACACAGAAAACAACAGACACTCAAAATGATATGATAATATAGATATTTGTACAAAGATATCCTATTACACATTCATCCCACTTTCACATAAAAAGAATTGAATTGATAATTTAATAAGCATTCAGGAATGGCGATCACTACAACTTCACAGAAACTTCAAGAATAATTACACATACATACGAATATACACACTTCCAATTATGCATTACTTTCATAATTCCTAAGGCTGAATATATTGAGTTAACTATGAAAATGGATATACAATATTAGGAAGGACTGGCACTTGTTCATCAGTTCCCATGGAGAGCTATTGTCACTGTGCCTCTATTGCTGCCTGGCAAGTGGGGGAAAAAAGCTGTATTCATATCAGAGTAGAGGGTCTAGTTAGGCAAGTTAGGTATGAGTTGGATTGGTAATTATCTACTCTCATGGAATTACTCTGAACCAGGCTTAATACTTCACCAGAAAAAGGACAATCATTTAATTAAGTGAAATTGTCCACTGATGTGTAGAAAAAATAAATAAACTCATACTCCTTGACAAATATTAAAAGAATATTATAAACAAAGCATCAAAGACTGCTGTCAAGTTCAGACTTGAGAATGCCATTTGAGGACCTGCAGGTCTTTGGAAATAGTACAACTACACACTGCCAACATAAGTGTGTAATCAAACTGGTGAATAATTAGGAAGAGGTAAAGTCTCCTCCCAGTCAATGTCTGGATCACCAATTGGCAGTTTGTGGCTGTCTGTACAGTAAACTTCTACCCCCTGTCTAGGAGAAAATATGCCTCATGCTGTATAGACACGGTAAAGGAAACATGGACTGGAGGTGAAGCTTTATTCCTGACGTTTCGTCTAACGAAACGTCAGGAATAAAGCTTCACCTCCAGTCCATGTTTCCTTTACCGTGTCTATACAACTTGTTCACATGGATTTTCATATGCCTCATGCTGTTTTATTCTGGTTCATGTCACTTAAACAAAGAATTCAATCTAACAACAATGAAGCTTTGTTACCTGATATTTTACTCATATTTACTTATGTTGTTGTTACTGGACGCAGGTCATTAAGCCTCTATATCCAGATCCTCATTGATAATTTTTTTGGTGACATTGAGAGTCGTTTCAAAATTAAACTTGACATCTTGTCCATCCCAGTTCTTGTCCAAATGACATTCGAAGGAAGCCTTAGTATGAGTATTTACATGTGTAGGCAGGTTGTTCCAGATGTCCACAATCCTATATGTAAAATAGTTCTCATGCAACATTTTTTGGCTCTCCTCTTGTGCATCTTGTGATCATGTCCCCCAGTCATCAAATGTAGTGCTACTTCTTCATATTTGCCATGCATCATCTTACATTCCTCTATCATATCTCCCCTGGCTCTTCTATAAACTAATGATGGTAAATCTATTTTTCTTTTTTCAATCTTTCCTCACATGTTAGGTTCTTTAGATCTGGAATCATCTTTTTGGCTCTTCTCTGGACATTTTCTATGGCTCTAATATCTTTTTTCCTCCAAGTGCTCCAGACTGCTTGGGCACATTCCAGATGTGGGTCTTACCATAGCTGTAAACAGAGAATGAAACATTTTAAATCCATGTGTTTAAAAGTCCTATAGATGACACCCATAATTTGATTAGCATTGTTGATTTTGTATTGAATATGGCTTTCAAACTTCAATTTACTGTTCACTAATACTCCTAGATCTTGTTCTTCCTGTGTATATTTTAATTCTGCTTGAATTATGCCTTCTGAAGTATTATATATGCTATATCTGTGACCATAATTGTTGTCTGCCTGTTGCTCACTTAAATGCACTATTTTACATTTTCTTGGATGTAGTTTTAGCAGCCACTTATCAGTCCAGTCATAGATGTGTTTTGTGTCTTCTTAGAGTATGTTACTGTCATCTGGTCCTGATATACTTCTGAGCAGTTTGGCATCATCAGCAAATGATGAAAAGCACTGGTCCTAAAACACTTCCTTGTGGTATCCCACTTCTTGCCATTCAGATTCTTCTCCATTAACAATAACTCCTTGCTCTCTTCCAAGTAAGAATGTCTCAAGCCATCTGTATATTTGTCCAGTTATTCCATACATTTTTAGTTTGGTCAAAAGTCTGTTGTGGTGGACTGTGTCAAATGCTTTCATAAAGTCTAGATACATCACATCCACACTGTTACCACTTTCTAAGAGTTAATGATGCCCAGATATCAAGCACCTTAAGTAATTGTAGAGTTGCGGAACACCCTTCAATAAATCTGTACTGTTTGTTGCTTAGCAGATTATCTTTTTTAATATTTTACAAGTAATGCATGTTAGACTTATTGGTCTGTAGTTTTCAGCTCTTCTTTTATTACCCTTTTTAAAAATTGCACTTATATTGGCTGTCTTCCAGTCCATTGGTATTCTGCTGGTCAGGAGAGTGTTGTTATAAATAATAGTTAGAGCCTCACTTATCTCGTGTCTCATCTCTCACAGCACTCTTGGATGAATTGAGTTAGATCCTGGTGAACTGTCAATTTTTAAGTTTGTCAGATGTTGCAGCACTACTTCCTGTGATATCTCAACTTGGTTGAGCTGGCTAATTTCTGGAACTCACTGCTCAAAGGTCAGATCATCAGTATCACTTTTCCTAGTAAAGACTAATGCAAATCTTATATCTCCTATATTATGTCTAAATTATATTTGTCTTTCATTGCTGAAAGTTCAGAGAATACTTTAGTTGGTGTGTCCCTTGTCACCGTTTCTTTAATTTTCTCCTTGAACAGCAGCCACTGACGTTCTAAGCCATCCGCTTCCCTAATCTGGTGTACCCATTCTTCTGACAGATAAGTCTTCATGGCAGAGCAGTCATCTTTGTCATATAGGTATGTTGTACAAATATTTTTATATCACTTAGTATAGCAGTTGTAGTTAATCTTGAGCATATTATGGTCACTCTTACCTAGTGGTGCTGTAATCTCAACACCATCTACCATATTTTCTTCATTTGTAATTACAAGATCTAGCAAGCTTGGTATATTTGTTCCTCTTCTCCTTGTAGCTTTTTTGACATCTTGATATAAATATGCATCCCATAGGGCCTTCACAAAACGAAATTCACTAGTGTGTTCTCCCCTTGGCGTGGTCCAATCTTCCCAGTTAATCCTTAGATAATTAAAGTCCCCTATAGGAAGAATGTGAGAATACTCAGTATTTGCTAGTCCTTTTAACATTTGCATCAGACTTTCTTCACCTTCATTAGTAATTGCAGGACTCTTGTATATTACACCGATCAAAAGGTTATCGC
This sequence comes from Oratosquilla oratoria, assembly GCF_046742065.1. NCBI lineage: Eukaryota > Metazoa > Arthropoda > Malacostraca > Stomatopoda > Squillidae > Oratosquilla > Oratosquilla oratoria. The sequence goes on from NC_134788.1 coordinate 36,219,256, forward strand.
CATCTCTAAACTGTGTAGTGGCCCATAGTGATTCATGGAATTGTATTGTATCAGTCTTTTGCATAGATATAATATTTTACATACATAATAACCCCTTTACTCATTCCCTATCTAAGTTCTTGGTTCAGCAATTCATTTGAATTTTAGCTTTAGTCAATTTAGATCTTGTAATTATAAGTTTCACTTCCACTATTGCTATTATATGTTTTTTTTTCTTAACTTTCTCCATTTTGTTTACCAATGATTCTGCATTTGTATACCAGAATAAAATTTTCTGTGTATTAGTTATCCTAAGTCTGATGTTTTTGTTGTTAGGCTTGGTGCTTCCTGATTTTTTTTTATCCACATGTATCCTGGAGGCCCTTGCACTCTGCACAAAATATTTCCTGATGCAACATTAACTTCCCGCTCTCTGTCCTACTCTACCAGATCCCTCAGTTCAGCTCTCTGAGCAAAAGATAAGTCTTGCTGCTTATATATTTTACTGTATTCTTCCATTTCTGTAGCCATTTTCAAATTTCTTAGTACCTCGATCTTTGTTCTTAGACTTTCAAAACCAACAAGTAATGGACATGATTTTATCTAGGCTGCAGTTTCATTTCCACTCTTCTTTTCTAAGCAGAATGCTGTTAGCACATACCAATGCAACACATTTCCACTACAAATTTCCTGTCTTCCTCAGATCTGTTTTTACCATCATCATCTCTACTTTCTGGCACACCATACATTATAAGATTGCATCTCCTGGATTCCTCATCCCTGAATATCTTGATTGATTCTTGTACACTATGGCTTACAGATACCTCTTTTGTCCACCACCTGCATGGATTGCAGTGCCTACTTTTTTGTTCCATTTCCTCATTTCTTTTGATCATCAATTACATATCATGTAATCTTTTCTCCACTTCCTCCATTTTTTTTTTTTTTTTTTTTATATAATTTTTTTGGCTAACCTTGATTCTGAAAGTTCTGGCAACACCTTTTTTGTTATTTCAGGGACAGCATGTTCCAGTATTTTCTTATTAATACACTGTACATTATCTTTATTAACTTTAGTGTTAACTATTTCAGTAATACCTTCAATTTATTCCTTTACTTCTTGCTCAAACTCTCAAGTAGTTTAACTTGCTTCACTACAAGGACCTTAACTGCTTGCAGTATATTCCCATACCCTATTTTACATTGAGTACAGTGCCAATTCATTTGATCCCCAACCTTGTCCTCTATCTTTGTGATGGCCTCTTACATATGAAAAACAGGAAATCATCACATCACTTGCAGCGGCCAATAGGTTAAATGACCTGGATCCAGTATCTAAGATTACAATAGGGAACGTATAATGGAAATTTTTAAGGCATGCACACCTAAACAATATAGCAATAGAAAGTCAAATATCAAATTTGTAAATCATGATACATCAACATAAATATGTTTCTCTGGGTAGAAATTGATAACTGAAAAAGATGCCAAAAGTGGTACACTATTGACTGGAGCTGTGACGATTACTTGAGACACCATCCTTATTTTGATAGATGAGGCAGTAAAAGAAATTAAAGTATGATAACTTTGTCTAATCTAACCTGCATTTAGTAATATGGTTACCTGTAATGTTAGATGTCATCAGGGTTGTCGTCATCAGGGATGTTGACGACCAGTTTTAACGTCCAATGAGACCATAGGGTGTTGAGGAGCTTCACAGCTTCAAGAAAATCATGCAGCTCAGCTCCATAGAATGGTTTCAAAAATATGATGCCACTTGGAGTGGGAGAACACCCAGTATACAATGTAGTCATCACCATCATCAAACTGACATTGACAGGACTGGGCAGATGACAACAAGGCATCTCAAATCTATTGTCACAGCTCCATTAGGTAGTGTATTTGCTTTAAGCAAGGTTTTTTGTTATTGATATCCACCAAGAAAAATATGTATTATGTAGATGTATTATAATTTACAAGATTTATTTCTAATTTCCTACTCCTATAACATTTTGATGTGCACTTCTAAAAATAACCCAGTATAACTACTGTACTCAGAGTACAGTGTAATGCAATGACTTGGGCTTCTGGAGTCAATATAAAGATTTTTACTTGCAAGAATACCAGTGCATGCTAAATTCAGAGTGAACTTGATCAATTATTTTCGGACAGAGGAAGACAAGATGGAGCTCCACACCTTAATAAGAATGTAATAACTATGTAAGCAAACACTATACACATGTTGGTAAATATAAAGATGATTGCCAGTCTCAATTTATATTTGAAATTGCTACTGACATTAAATTGCAGCATTTATATAATATAATTGGCCTCAAAATACTCAAAATCATGATAAGAGCTAGCCAATGATAGGTAAGAATTGCAGCTATGAGACCAGTGAAAAATCTTTATACAAAGATTTATGCCAACTTCAATTTACTAAAAATCACTACCAACATTACTATCAATTAGCGATACTTACATGTGGGGTTCAGAATACTCAATGATAAGAGCTAGCCAGTGATAGCGGTAAGAAATGCAGCTGTCAGATCTGACTTGACCTAATCCCTTGATAAATACAATAATGTTTGCCCATCTTTTTTTTTTTAATAGCTACTGATGTTACCATAAGTTTGCGGCACTTACATCTGAAGTACAAAATACTCAGTGATAAGAACTATTCAGTTATATGGGTAATTACCGCTGTGAAACTGGCAAACGTCTTGATAATACCCACACGTTTACCACTGAGTTCAGAATTCCAAATACACTGCCAAACGGGAACTGAAGTGTGTAACAAATGTGAACACACTATGGATGTACTCTGGCTACCTTACCCTTAAATAGCTGCACTTACGAATTCTTGAAGAAAGCACATTTGTTTGGCCTGTACAAAGCACAACCACGAAAACAGGATCTTCATATGTAAACAAACATGGTGTCACTAATTGCCGAGAAAACCGAGAAAATGAAAAAAAGGACGGGTTTTGCTCAAATGCACACTTCTATATATGTATGGTTGCATATAGTTGAATTATTTAAACTTTTTTCTTTATAATGTGTGATTTCCATGTAATTTGACCAAAGAGAAGTTATGTTTTAGTCTCTGCAGTATGACCGACCACAGCTACATATACCGTAACAAATTAGCATATGGTTGCATTATTTGAACTATTTTCTTTAAAAGGTGTGATTTTCATGTAATTTGATCAAAGAGAAGTAACGTTTTTATCCTCTGCAAAATTACCGACCCCAGCTACGATTCGTGGTTACCGCTAGCCTGCCATCTATGTTCTCCGAATGCAGATCATCACTGAGCGTCAGAGTTGCCAGATTGGCGTTTTCAATGTCAAATTTTGTATCTGGAATGTTTTTACCGTGTTTGGCAGGAAAATTTGTTGGGTGGCATTTTGGGGGGCGTTTTTAAATACCCGGTCGTGATTAGAGATAACTTTTTCTTATATCAAGAATTAAATGATGATGTATATGAATTATATAAATTTATCTTGGTTATATCATGCGGGAAATGTTGCAAAGATTCTGTGCCTAGCCAAAGGATGTTTCAGCTCTTCTTTAGTGAAAATATGTAAGAACGGAGTAGTGCATCAAACATTTCTAAATCTGATGATGCTTTTGATTATATTTAGACACAATAGCAAAGGCACATGTATTTTTATTCATGTATGTCAGAGTCTCTAGGAGGTTGTTTAATAAACTGGTTTAATTTATTGTAGAGGGTACTAAAAAGTTTACTTAGGAACTTAAACGTAATGTATGGAGTAATACATTTTTTTTTTAGTTAATGGTATTTTTTCTTTCTCACATAATACGGAGTATAATATATTTTATTTTGGAAGTTCATATCTTTCTTTCCTTTTCACACACAGTCTTGAAAGTAGATTTATTTCAGAGGATGGTGGTTTATTACAGTACCACTAGAATTAAATGATGGTGTACATGAGTGATATAAATTGATCTTGGTCATATCATGTGACATTGTTTTATATTGGCTAGTCAACAGTAAAAATTATTTTTATATTGTAATTGTAGTTATACACATTATTTTTAACTACTTGATCTTGGTTATATCATGTGGTATTGTTTTATATTGGCTAGTCAACCGTAAGAAATAGTTTTCATGTTGTAATTGTAGTTATACACATTATTTTTAACTACACATGTAAAACCAGAATGCAAAAAAAAAAAAAAAAATCTTAGAAAATGTAATGGTTGGCATTTTGGGGCATGTTTTAAAAACAATTTGGCCGTTTTTGGCAGCATTTTGTCAGAAGTTGGCATTTTTCCTGGTAGAAAACCTGGCAACCCTGCTAAGCGTGGTTGATGAAGTTGGCCAAAAACATAATACTTTTAGAATTTCTTGTGAGGTTCGAACATGTGGGGCATATTTGCATACTAACTTGAATAAATGTAGAGTGATTTTTTTTATTTTAAAAACTATTGTTGTTTATTTCTTTATAGTACAAATGTTGCTTAATATTCCATGCAATTAAATAAAAAAATCATTAAATTTTATTTGAAATGCGCTATTCAAAATTTATATGCTATGAAATATGACATTGCATACATGGTATTATGCAAAGTAGACCACTTGAAAAAAGAAACTAACGAAGCAGAGCGCTTTCGTATATTACATATTCAATGCAAAAAGTACATCGTTGAATAGAAATACATATTTTGTATATACATGAAAAAGGAATACAAAAACTCCATTAAATATTGACGTCAACTTCGCCGTGTTCCATCATGCCAACCAAGAAGACCACAGAATGGACTGGGATAACGCACCAATTATATTCAAATCCCATTGTAGCTTTCAAAGTGGTACCATCGCAAATGCCAAGATATTCCGCAAACTACGTTCCAAGAAGTCGGTGAGATGTCCCTTGGGTACTGGTGCAACTCTTGCGTAAGGAACGGGTGCTTCGAGGATAAACTGTTGCTTTTTTGTATAACCATAGTAGTTTGTTGCAGGAAGCACAAAAAGGGAACAAATATTTTTGCACAATACACCAAGTACATCAACACCTATAACCTTGGGCAAGTTTGAATTTAAGATTTGTTATATTCTTGGGGGTGTTTCTCGTATCGGTTATCGCTTATCGCCCCCCCCCCCCCCAATAACAATCCTGGATCCGTGCCTGGGTGGTATGGATCAAACTTCACTCTATTTAGAAACACTATTGTGTTTTTAGTGTGATAGACTGCATATAGTTGAATTATTTTCTTTAAAAGGTGTAATTTCCATATAATATGATCAAAGAGAAGTTACGTTTTTATCCGCAGAGATATGATAGATTCTGAATGGAGAACATTCACGCTCGATTGCTCATCACATCAATTACGCCCTGTCATTTACCCTAGTCCCTATCTCTGATTGACGTGCTAACCACACCGCAATTACCGAAAGTACTGCTACCCGAGACTTCCCCCTTCTTGAGAAATCTCGCTCTGGCAGGATTATGTCCCGGTCTCACGCGTTTAGGCGCACTCGGGCCTCGTGTTCGATAATAATTGTTGCGAGATTACAAAGGCGGAGCATGCCGACAGGAGACCTTTTGGCCCATATCTAGGTCGGATGCGAGAAAAAATCATAATAGTAAAAAATAAATAAATAAAAACTATAATAATGTAGATAACAAATAGAATACATAAATAAATGCAAAGGTATAGTTAGATAATAAACAGGTTTCGTGCGTTAAGCGACTTATTTGGCACCAAAAGGATTTTTTTATGTTCATTCATCCATTCATCCATAAATAAATAAATAAAGTATAAATAAAGAATGACCAAAGTAGTTATGTTGGTGCTCAAAAAATAATAATGGCATTTTGGTGTTCTAAATTTTAAGTAAACAAAGAAACGAGTTAAGCGTAAACATGTCCAGCTTCAGAATAAACTAAATACTTTGCGAGCAGCATCGCGATGGCATATCAGATGTCAATGATTTCCTTCGTCGTGTTGGAAGAAGTCTGCGATCATGAACTAAAAGTTTCAATAAACTGTGTTTCTCATTATGATATCTGTGCTAGAACGTTGACAAATACCCGTAATTCTACTCGTCTTACATAATTGTAAACTTATTAAAGTGAATGATTATATTACATTGTATTGAAAAATGTATATCATATGTGTCTATACATAGTAAAGAATTATCTATACATAAATTTCAATCGTTCTTGAATGATTGTATTACATTGTATTGAAAATAATGCATATCATATGTGTCTATAAATAATAAAGAATTGTATAGACATGAATTTCAATCTATCTTTTTTTCTTAATATAGATATTTTAAGCTGATTATCCTATTATAACTTGAAGATGAGGACTAATTGTCCAGAAGACTAAATGCCTGAAGACCAGTTATTTTGCAAAGGAGGACCAATTGTCCGAAGACTAAATGTCCCGAAGACTAAATGTCCGAAGACTAAATGTCCCGAAGACTAAATGTCCCGAAGACTAAATGTCCCGAAGACTAAATGTCCCGAAGACTAAATGTCCCGAAGACTGAATGTCCCGAAGACTAAATGTCCCGAAGACTAAATGTCCGAAGGCTAAATGTCCCGAAGACTAAATGTCCGAAGACTAAATGTCCGAAGACTAAATGTCCGAAGACTAAATGTCCGAAGACTAAATGTCCGAAGACTAAATGTCCGAAGACTAAATGTCCGAAGACTAAATGTCCGAAGACTAAATGTCCGAAGACTAAATGTCCGAAGACTAAATGTCCGAAGACTAAATGTCCGAAGACTAAATGTCCAAAGACTAAATGTGACAATGGTTAATCATTTAATAAAGGTTTATTGTATAGATTATGTACATGGATATATAAATTTATATACAATGCGGGTAACAGCACGCCAGTGGGGGAGTTATCGTGCCCTAGTGGGTGGAAGGTGAGAGCGTGGGCCCTTTCCCTCAGGTGGGTGGCGTGGGCTGTAAAGGGCAGCCACTTGTCCACGGATCCATGACAGCATATTCTATATGTGGACGAACTAACGATTTATATAGCTTGTTAAGTGATGGACTTTTGAAATGCATAGGTATAGTTAGATAATAAACAAACAGGTAGATAATAGATAATGATAAATTGACATATAACTGATAATAAATGAAAATCAAACAGACAAATGATAACAAAACAAAAACAATATATATAGTATAGAATCCCATAGAAAGTATCATTAGAGGACTTTTTCATTCAGGATTATGGTAGTATGGTAGATCAAAGGAATAATCAATTCTATATAGAAATTGTTAATCAAAGGAATCAATGAAAATCAAACAATAAACTCTTTGATCTGTGCACCAATGGTGTCTGGTGATTTTTGCTCACTTGACGATTTAGGATTTTAACCTACAAAGGATTACAAAGGCGGAGCATGCCGACAGGAGACCTTTTGCTCCATATCTAGGTCGGATGCGATAAAATCTTAATTATAATAAATGAATAAATAAAAATAATGCAAATAACATAAAATACATAAATAAATGCATAGGTATAATTAAATAATAAACAAACAGGTAAATGGTAAATAATAATAGATTGACATATAATTAATAATACATGAGAATTAGACAGACAAATGATAAAACAAAAACAAATAATATAAAATAAAAGATTAATTACAGTATCTTGCTTAGGTGTTTACCTAAATGATTTTTAAATGTCATGGACATTTTGGAATGATATTGTAAACAATACGTACAGTAGAGTATAGAATCCTATATCAGTACCTGGTCGCCATCTGTAATGGCATATAGTAATTAAGCCGATTTTCAAAAATGAAATAAAATAGATAGATAGATAAATAATAATAAAAAAATAAGATACATCTGACTCCAATTACTATATGCCAATAGTATACTAAATGCCATTACAAATGGCGACCAGGTACTGATATAGGAAGGCGCCCAAAATACCTCCACCCAAAATACCTCCGGCCAAAATCCCACACCCAAAATACCTCCAAAAATGCCCAAAATACCTCCATGCATATTATGCTGTTTGTACTGCTTAGAAGGTTATAATCTTAAATTATCAAGTTTATTGGAATAATTATAATTTGCGGAATGAAGATTGAGATAAATTACAGTAATGGTCTGAAAAGTGGCTCATGAAATTTAACACAAGTAAATGCAAAGTAATGCACATAGTAAAAGTAACAGTAAGTACGATTACAAGTTATTTGGAAATTCGTTAACAAAAGTGAATAGTGAAAAAGATCTCGGTGTAATTATCGGTAACGATATCAAGTTATCCACGCAAATGATAAGTGTTATGATAAGGACATTTGGGAATGATATTGTAAACAATATGTTGGGTATAGAATCCGATAGAAAGTATCATTAGAGGACTTTTTCATTCAAAGGATTACAAAGGCAAAGCATGCCGACAGGAGACCTTTTGATCCATATCTAGGTCGGATGCAAAAAAAAAAAAAAAAAAAAAAAAAAAAAATCATATTAATAATAAATTAAAACTATAACAATGTAAATAACAATTAAAATGCATAAATAAATGCATTGGTATAGTTGAATAACAAACAAACAGGTAAATAGTAAATGATAATAAATTGACATATAACTAATAATAAATGAAAATCAGACAGACAAATTATAACAAAACAAAAATAAATAATATAACATTAATTATAATAATTACAGCATCTTACTTAGGTATTTATCTAAATGATTCTTAAAGCTTCGAACTGAACTACATTGCACTACCGGTGCAGGAAGTTTATTCCATTCATTAACTACACGGTTGGCAAAGTTGTTTCTACCTACTTCCAAATTGAATCTATTTCCGGACAGTTTGAGACCATTGTTTCTTGTCTGATTCTCATTCAATGTGAAAATTTGGTCACTTTTGATGTTGATTATGGTAGTATGGTAGATCAAAGGAATAATCAATTATATATAGAAATTGTTAATCAAAGGAATCAGACAAAACAATTGATCAAGGGAATAATTAATTCTATATAGAAAAATTTTAATCAAAGTAATCAGACAAAACAATACAACGACTTCAGTTCACACGTTCAGCCATAGGTAATTGTTTCATAAATTGGATACAATGGTCCTTAAACTCAGAAGTTAAATCAAATAATGTATTTTGCCCTATATCAGTACCTGGTAGCCATCTGTAATGGCATATAGTAATTGGAGTCAGAGGTATCTTATTCTATTTTATTTGTTCTATTTTATTTTTGAAAATCGGCTTAATTACTATATGCCATTACAGATGGCGACCAGGTACTGATATAGGGTAAAATACATTATTTGATTTGAACATGTGAACTGAAGTCGTTGTATTGTTTTGTCTAATTACTTTGATTAATTTTTTTATGTAGAATTAATTATTCCTTTGATCAATTGTTTTGTCTGATTCCTTTGATTAACAATTTCTATATAGAATTGATTATTCCTTTGATCAATTGTTTTGTCTGATTCCTTTAACAATTTCTATATAGAATTGATTATTCCTTTGATCTACCATACTACCATAATCCTGAATGAAAAAGTCCTCTAATGATACTTTCTATCGGATTCTATACTCTACATATTGTTTACAATATCATTCCCAAATGTCCTTATCATAACACTTATCATTTGCATGGAGGTATTGTGGGTGGTTTAAGAGGTATTTTGGGTGGAGGTATTTTGGGTGTGGGATTTTGGCTGGAGGTATTTTGGGCGGAGGTATTATGTCATGGATCCACTGATATAGGGTAAAATTCACTACTCACTTTTGTTAACAAATTTCCAAATAACTTGTAATCGTACTTACTGTTATTTTTACCTATGTGCATTACCTTGCATTTACTTGTGTTCATTAGCCATTTTCAGACCATTGCTGTAATTCATCTAAATCTTCTTGAATATCTAATTGGTTTAAGTGATCATTTGCCATTCCGCACAGTTTTGTATCATCAGCAAATTTGGAAACAGTAGTCCTTTGTCAATATCATTTATATATACTATGAATAAAAGTGGCCCAAGAACGGAACCCTGAGGAACTCCACTTGTAATATTTTTTCCGTCTAGAAGTTTTTCCATTTAAAACAACTCTCTGTTTTCGATCATTCAACCAATTACTAGATGAAGTCCCTACACACACCTATGCAAAAACATAAAGTTCGGGTGAAACCCTTCTGTGTGCCCTTTATAATTGTAACACTGATAGTCCTTCATTGCTCTTTGTCTTGGTTATGTGAAACTATCCAAAAATAAATTTATATTCGTATAAAATCATTGATTCTTTGCTTACACATAACATTTTTGTAAAATTTTAGTTATTTGGATTATTTCTATTTCATCATTATATATTTTTCAGTTTTTTTCCTTTCTTATTCATAGAGAATCAGAAACAATGCATGTCTGATGCTGTGTGATTCTCATATGTATGTCTGAAAGTTGATGGCAGGAAACTAAGTAATTTATCATCTTTTTGTATTCGTCACGTGACATAGTAAAACCCAACTAATATAAATTAGTCATGCCTAATTTAACATTTTCATGCCTGCTGTTCAAAAGAATCATCTTTTATTATTTTTTCTTGGTTTGAGATCATAATATACAGCACGAATTATGATGTGCCCAAATGTCGCACCCAGTACTTTGTGACCAAATGTCGTGTGCCCAAATGTCTTGTGCCCAAATGTCTGGATACCCACAGAACATCCCACGTAGAGTCGTTGTTCTTGCCTTTATAGATTGTTGTCCGCACTCGTAAATTCGTGGCTAGGTGCTAATTCCCGCACAGTGCTACCGAAAAAGAGTTGAACTGGCAATTCTATCCCCGGTTACATGAATCGTTCGGTTCTTCACACCACCACACTTGTCAAGGACCGCAACGGCATTCGTATCAGGTTCCAGATGAGCTTCAAACTTGCCTAAGATTATAGGTGTTGATGTACTTGGTGTATTACGCAAAAATATTTGTTCCCTTTTTGCGCTTCCTGCAACAAACTACTATGGTTATACAAAAAAGCAACAGTTTATCCTCGAAGCACCAGTTCGTTACGCAAGAGTTGCACTAGTACCCAAGGGACATCTCACCGAGTTCTTGGAACGTAGCTTGCGGAATATCTTGGCATTTGCGGTGGTACCACTTTGAAAGCTACAATGGAATTTGAAAATAATTGGTGCGTTATGCCAGTCCATTCTGTGGTCTTCTTGGTTGGCATGATGGAACACGGCGAAGTTGACGTCAATATTTAATGGAGTTTTTGTATTCCTTTTTCATGTATATATAAAATATGTATTTCTATTCAACTATGTACTTTTTGCATTGAATATGTAATAAACGAAAGCGCTCTGCTTCGTTAGTTTCTTTTTTCAAGTGGTCTACTTTGCATAATACAATGTACGCAATATCATATTTCATAGCCTATAAATTTTGTATAGCGTATTTTAAATAAAATTTAATTAAAATTTTGTATTTAATTGTATGCAATATTTATGTAATCTTTGTATTATAAAGAAATAAACAACAAAATTTTTAAAATAATTTTTTTCACTCTACCTTTATTCAAGTTAGTATGCAAATATGCCCCACATGTTCGAACCTCACAAGAAATTCTAAAAGTATTATGTTTTTGGCCAACTTCATCAACCACGCTCAGCAGGGTTGTCAGGTTTTCTACCAGGAAAAATGCCAAATTCTGACAAAATGCTGACAAAATATTTTTAAAACATGCCCCAAAAATGCCAACCATTACATTTTCTAAGATTTTTTCTTGTATTTTGGTTTTACATGTGTAGTTAAAAATAATGTATATAACTACAATTACAATATGAAAAATATTTTTTACTGTTGACTAGCCAATATAAAACAATACCACATGATATAACCAAGATCAAGGTGTATAACTATAATGGGAGCTTTCGCAGTGAGCGAGTTGATACCAGACACCGCCAGATTTTGTAATTCTTGCCGGAAAATAAATACTTTTTTGGGAAAGTATTATAAACTTACAGAGGTGTATCGTTGTACATTATTGTGTCTGAAATTTAAGTCAATCAATTTCATGATTGCAAACGGCATATAGCATTGTTTGACCCTCTATTTATAATTACAGATGATATTCGTAAAACAGCCTATAATTGTATCAAGCCAAGCAATTTGTCATTTTCTACCGACTTCAATGGACTTATACTGATATATACTTTCAATTGAATACACCAAGCAATAGGCAAATCTATGTAATGTATAGAAAATATAATTTTGCATCGAAGACCTAATTTTTCCGGTACGATTACTAAAGCCCCGTCCACACCAAGATCTAAGAATATAAGGTCTAACCACTTCCGACCGAATTACGAGGGAGTTGGCGCAGCGGGCCCGTGAACGTCACCTGGCTGTTCAAAGTGGGGTTGGCGGGTCCTATAGCTGTCAGTTGAAGCTGGTGCGTCGTTTGGGAAAGACGTCGCTTTCGCTCGCACTGCTCCACGCAATTAGTTATATTCTGACAAATATTATATAAAATATATATAGAATATTATAGTTCCTGTCTATATATATGAATATATATATATATAAAATATTATAGTTCCTGTCTTCCTTGGCGTTTCACAGTTTTCTTCAGTGTTTCACAAAGAGAAAATGGACTCAGCCAAATGACGTCAGAAGCTGCGCACAAGAATTCAAACGGTCTGACCTGTATATTTAGACCTTGGTCCACACGTACTATCACGCATCAGCGACTCGATGCAGTAGTCGTGTTTAAAAGTTAACACTAGCATCCGGAAGGGCTGCATCACTGCGAATATCTTGCGCGAGCAACCAGATCTCAGTCATCATTTGGCTTTCACGGGATGAGGAGGGCTACCGACGCTCTACTCATTTAATCATTAAACCACCACAGCTTTGGAGTGTATATATTTTTCGTGCCAGCACCAGACTTCTTTGATGCATTGATGGCAGTCATTTCCCTGTGAAACTGTGTTTTCAGTGTATGAAGTTTTTTGGTAATGTCTACATTCCACACATTACATTTTGTTAAAGAAAATAAGTCAGCTTTCGATGTTTGTACTTTTTATATTTCTCATCTTATATTCCAAATGGCTGGGTATTGCTTTAGTAGCTTAATGTAATGTAATATAATAGTCTTCGTCCACTCGGAAGGCTTTGCGGAAGTTGCTTGTGCCATTGCATGAAACTAGAAGAGCGAAGCAGAGCGCGTGCATCCTTTCCTTTCGACCGTTATTGACACACTGCGCAGCGATTACAAAACGGTACCCCCCATGACTGCTTTCATGATGCTGCGACGAATTGAAAGTCACGTTTTTCAACTCATCGCTTCAATACATCGTGCATCAAATACTCGTACGTCCGCCAACACTGTTGTTATATTTTATCTCACTGATTATCTTCATATACAGGACGTGACAGTGATATCCATTATTTTTCAACACTCTCAGATAAATTGCACAAACCGAAATCAACATCCTCTAATTTTTACTACTTATACTTACTTCAGTAAAAATAATTACCTATTTTTATTTTTATCTTATAATTAAATTAACAAAGCCTTATCACACACCAGTAAGTAAAATTTATAACATTAAGAGTCATGTTTTTAATTCTAAATACATTTATGCAGCAATTTATGTCGTATTTTTTTTTTAAATATCGGTTTCCAAATTAGCTAAGTCACCCCTTTGCCTCATGAAATTTGAGACAATTGAAAATTCTAGCGCTAATAGGAAACTACGAGCCTGACTGCGAAAGGTCCCATTACAATATAGAAATATTTTTTTACTGTCGACTAGCCAATATAAAACAATGTCACATGATATGACCAAGATCAATTTATTTCATTCATGTACATCATGATTTAATTCTAGTGGTACAGTAATAAACCACCATCCTCTGAAATAAATCTACTTTCAAGACTGTGTGTGAAAAGGAAAGAAAGATATGAACTTCCAAAATAAAATATATTATACTCCGTATTATGTTAGAAAGAAAAAATATCAATAACTAAAATAAAATGTATTACTCCATACATTACGTTTAAGTTCCTAAGTAAACTTTTTGGTATCCTCTATAATAAATTAAACCAGTTTATTAAACAACCTCCTAGAGACTCTGACATATATAAATAAAAAATACATTTGTGACTTTTCTATTGTGTCTAAATATAATCAAAAGCATAATCAGATTTAGAAATGTTTTATGCACTACTCCGTTCATACATATTTTCACTAAAGAAGAGCTGAAACATCCTTTGGCTAGGCACAAGATCTTTACATTTCCCACATTATATAACCAAGATAAATTTATATCATTCATATACATCATCATTTAATTCTTGATACAAGTAAAAGAATTATCTCTAATCACGACCGGGTATTTAAAAACGCCCCCCAAAAATGCTACCCAACAAATTTTCCTGCCAAACACAGTAAAAACATTTCAAAAATACAAAATTTGGCATTAAAAACGCCAATCTGGCAACTCTGACGCTCAGTGATGATCTGCATTCGCAGAACATAGATGGCAGGCTAGCGGTAAATTTGTAACCACGAATCGTAGCTGGGGTCGGTAATTTTGCAGAGGATAAAAACATTACTTCTCTTTGATCAAATTACACCTTTTAAAGAAAATAGTTCATATAATGCAACCATATGCTAATTTGTTACGGTATTTGTAGCTGTGGTCAGTCATACTGCAGAGGCTAAAACATAACTTCTCTTTGGTCAAATTACATGAAAATCACACATTTTAAAGAAAAGAGTTTAAATAATTCAACTATATGCAGTCTATTACACTAATAACACAACAGTAAGAAACTTAAAAGTGTAGTTTGATCCATACCACCAGTGATCATAGACGGCGGGCTGGACGAGTCGTAGCAGGGGTCGGTAAAATTGAAGAGGACAAAAACTTAAGTTGTCTTTGATCATATTACATGGAAATCACACACTTTAAAGAAAATAGTTCAAATAATGCAACCATATATATATATAGAAGTGTGCATTTGAGCAAAACCCATCCTTTTTTGGGTTTTGTTGTTTTGTTCGGCTTTTCTCGGTTTGTTCGGCAATTAGTGAGACCCACAAAGGACCACAAAGGCGGAGCACGCCGACAGGAGACCCCCCGATCCACATCCAGGTCGGATGCAAAAAAAAAAAAAAAAAAAATCATATTAATAATAAATTAAAACTATAATGTAAAAAATAACAAATAAAATGCATAAAGAAATGCATAGGTATAGTTGAATAACAAACAAAAAGGTAAATAGTAAATGATTATAAATTGACATATAACTAATAATAAATCAGAC
Organism: Oratosquilla oratoria; assembly: GCF_046742065.1. Taxonomy (NCBI): domain Eukaryota; kingdom Metazoa; phylum Arthropoda; class Malacostraca; order Stomatopoda; family Squillidae; genus Oratosquilla; species Oratosquilla oratoria. The sequence goes on from NC_134788.1 coordinate 36,234,552, forward strand.
AGACAAATTATAACAAAACAAAAACAAATAATATAACATAAATTATAATCATTACAGCATCTTACTTAGGTATCTATCTAAATGATTCTTAAAGCTTCGAACTGAACTACATTGCACTACCTGTGCAGGAAGTTTATTCCATTCATTAACTACACGGTTGGCAAAGTTGTTTCTACCTACTTCCAAATTGAATCTATTTCAGGACAGTTTGAGACCATTGTTTCTTGTCTGATTCTCATTCAATGTGAAAATTTGGTCACTTTTGATGTTGTCAATTCCCTTTAAAATCTTAAAGACCTGTATCAAGTCACCTCTGAGTCTACGCTTTTTTAGGGAAAACAGATTCATGTGCTTAAGTCGATTTTCGTATGATTTATTTTTGATATTTGGAATCAGTTTTGTGGCTCGCCGTTGTACTTTTTCCAGTCTGTCAATGTCTTTAATGAGATTCGGTGACCATACGGAAACAGCATATTCCAAATGTGGACGAACTAACGATTTATATAGCTTGTTAATGAGTGATGGACTTTTGAAATCAAAAGATCGCGCAATCAATCCCAGAATCTTATTTGCTTTCTCAGAGGCTGAAATACACTGCTTGGATGATTTGAGGTCGTTACTGATAATTACGCCGAGATCTTTTTCACCATCCACTTTTGTTAACGAATTTCCAAATAACTTGTAATCGTACTTACTGTTATTTTTACCTATGTGCATTACCTTGCATTTACTTGTGTTAAATTTCATTAGCCACTTTTCAGACCATTGCTGTAATTGATCTAAATCTTCTTGAATATCTAATTGGTTTGAGTGATCATTTGCCACTCCGCACAGTTTTGTATCATCAGCAAATTTGGAAACAGTAGATTTTAGTCCATGGTCTATATCATTTATATATACTATGAATAGAAGTGGCCCAAGAACGGAACCCTGAGGAACTCCACTTGCAACACTTTTCCATCCAGAAGTTTTTCCATTTAAAACAACTCTCTGTTTTCGACCTTTCAACCAATTACTTGTCCAACCTAATAGGCTACCACTTATTCCATGCAAAGCTAATTTAGTAAGTAGTCTTTCGTGTGGGACAGTATCAAAAGCTTTTGCAAAGTCTAGATATATTAAATCTATATTGCTTCTTTTGTCATAATTCGAGATAACTGTGTTGTAGAATTCGAGTAAGTTAGTCACGCAAGAACGTTTCCGTCTGAAACCATGCTGGCTATCATTTATCAAACGGTTACTTTCTAAATTATATTCGATATCATCTCTGATGATAGTTTCCATTATTTTTCCTACGATCGAAGTCAAACTTATAGGCCTATAGTTATTTGGTTTCTTTTTGTCACCTTTTTTGAATATGGGAGTAACGTTAGCTAGCTTCCATTCTCTTGGGACATCTCCGGATATGATGGATTTCTTGAAAATAATTTCTAATGGAACAACAATCTCATTTTTCATTTCCTTTAAGATTCTTGGATGCCAACCGTCAGGCCCTGGTGTTTTATTAACTTTGAGTTTGTCTATACACCTTTTAATTTTTTCTTTTGTTATATTTACCGTAGTGAGTAAGTTTACCCCAGACTTTTCACAGGTTTCAGTTTGGAATTCACTTTGAGGTGTTTCGTTTACGAATACCGAGCTAAAATAATTGTTTAAGATATTACACATTCCTTCATTTGAATATTCAAGTTGACCGTCAGCAGATAATAGTGGACCAATGTGATTCCTAACAACCTTTTTATCTCTAATGTAACTATAGAATTCTTTGGGATTCTCTTTGGATTTCTCAGCGATGTTCATTTCGTATTGTCGTTTTCTTTTTCTTATTGTCTTTTTTAAATCTCTCTGTATTGATACATAACTTTCATAGTCATTTGATGCACCCGAGCACTTATATTTCTTATAAGCCTGTCTCTTTTTAGCAATACTTT
>NC_134788.1:36241482-36243982 GCF_046742065.1 Oratosquilla oratoria
CCTCGCGCCAACACTGCCCTCCTCCTCAACAATCACATAATTGAAACTGCTGACTCCCTCCGCTTAAGGTTTCCTGCTGCCAAATTAGTTGTGTGTGGGGACTTTAATCGCCTGGACATAAGTGACATTTTACCTCATTTAAATCTCACGCAGGTAGTGACCTTTCCCACCCATGATCAGACAACCCTTGACCTAATTATGACTGACATGGTGCAGCTGTACTCTCCCCCCAGACCTCTCCCTCCCTATCGGTAAGAGCACGCACCTCACCATCCAATGGTCCCCAGCCCCTAGTGCAGCCATACACAGGACTAAGGTCACCAGACAGCACCGCCCCATGCCTGATTTCGCCATGAGGGAATTTGGCAGTTGGATAGTGGAACACCCCTGGTTGGAGGTTCTGAACGTTGAAGACGTGGAGACCAAGTGGAGAAATTACTCCACCACCACAATTGAGGCCTTTCACCACTTCTTCCCTGTAAAGGATTTCTCTGTCCATCACTCTGACGCCCCTTGGATGACACCACATATCAAACGTCTCATCAAACAACGTAACAAGGCATTTTACACCGGCAAAGCCCAGTTCAGGTTCCTGAGGAATAAGGTCATCAGAGAGATAAGTACCGCCAAATCATCTTACTACCCAAACAAGTTGCAACACCTCAAACAACAACGAAACAACACCCAGTGGTTCAGTAAAATCAAGGCTCTTTGTGGCCTGCAGGGTAACAAGACCCCCCCACCTCCCTTGCACCTCGCACCTGTCACCTGACCTAGCAGCCCAGGAGATCAACTCCCACTTCGCCTATATCTGTTAGACTTTACCCCCTCTCGACCCCTCCCGCCTACCTCCCTTCCCCCTCACCCCCCATTCATGTTCAAGTTGCCAACGTAGCCACTAAGTTGGGTAAACTGAAACATAATAGATCCACAACCCCCTCTGACCTTCCTATTAAAATCTACAAGGAATTTGCCCCTGAACTTGCCCTCCCACTTTCCTCCATAATTAATGCCTCTTTAAGCCAAAACACCTGTCCCAACGACTGAAAAATCTCGTATGTCACTCGCATTCCCGAAACCCTCAGCCCACAATCACTTAGTGACCTTAGGCCCATCGCCATCACCCCTATCCCAAGCCTTATATGTGAAGACTTGGTTTTTAACTCAGTTTACAGCAACATAAAAGATTCAATAGATGCCCAACAATTTGGCAACACGAAATCCTCCTCTACCACTCACTGTCTCATTGACTTACTCAACTTCCTTCACAGCAACCTAGACAAGCGTAACACATCTCTAGCTGTTACCTTTGTAGACTTTAGGAAGGCCTTTGACCTTGTTGACCACAATGTTGTTCTCTCCAAAGCCATCCAACTGGGGATCCAGCCCCACCTAATAGCATGGCTGGCAGATTTCCTCACCGGACGACAGCAGGCGGTCAGGTACCAGGGGTCAACTTCCCCCCTCCTCCCCCTGACCTGTGGGGTCCCCCAGGGTACCAAGATAGGTCCCCTATGCTTCCTCATCCTTATTAATGACGCCCTCATGGACACTCCTCACAGATAGAAATATGTGGATGACAGCGCTGAAGGCATCCCCATCAACACCAGGCGGCCTGATTACGCACTACAAAACACCCTGAACAAGCTCATGACGTGGACGGAAGACAACAACGTCACAATCAACACCAACAAGACCGTAGTGATGCACTTCTGTACCTCCACACAGGCGGTGGTTCCTCTACAACTTTCATTGGGCCCCCACCCCCTCCAACTGGTCCAATCCACCAAGATCTTGGGCATCACACACGACGATCAGTTAAATTGGAACCAACATGTCACCAACATAGTCAGGACAGCGTCTTACAAACCATGTATGCTGAGCAGGTTAAAATAATTAGGAACACCTACATCTGAGCTACAGGAGGTCTACAAAACCTTCATACTCCCCACCCTCATGTATGCTTCACCAGCCTAGTCCAGCTCACTCACCCTCACACAGAGACAAAGGTTGGAGAGGATACAAAAGAGAGCGTGCAGGATCATCCTGGACGTGGAGTACAGCAGTTACGACCACGCTTTTGCCACCCTTACTCTATCTAGGGTGTCCCAGCGGCACGGTGAGACACTAAAGACATTTGGGGAAAGCCTGCTTTCCCACCCTAGACACCGTCACTTCCTCCCTCCCGACGCTCCACCACCTCGCCACGCCACTAGACACAAAAATAGGCTCGTACCAATCAAAGCGCCAAGGACTGACCGCTACAAAAACAGTGCCATCCCATCCATTGTGCACATAATCAACTCTATGTAAACTTGTACCGTGTATATACTCTAAGTTTTATATTTTTAATCAGCTTTTGCAATGTATTATTGTCAGTGCACTACTGCAATTGAAATAAACCTTTTATTATTATTGTTATTTATTTACACACACACACACACACACACACACACACACACACACACACACACACACACACATGAGCTTCTTTGCTGAT
>NC_134788.1:36246482-36273982 GCF_046742065.1 Oratosquilla oratoria
CTGAGTCAGTCATATGGTAAAGGGGACGAAGCAAAATGTTTGCCACTACAGAAAAGAATTAAACAAGAACAAGAGAAAATATGCAAACTGTGCAGTACAAAGCAAGACGACTTGATATGCTTCTTACAGTCTTACTCCACTGCCAGGGAGTTAAAAAGAAATACTGGAAATTATTACATAACGGCAGGAAAATTCCTATTCGGGAAAGATAAAGTAGATGTTGAAAAAGAAAAACTATGCAAAATGTGAAAACGAGAGAGAAGACGAAGGGAACGAGCCAAGTATAAACGAAAGAAACAAACATAGGAAACAAAATGTAAACGAAGCGCTTTTTATTAAACATTTAGAGTAGAAACCCATGAACGTGTAAACAACGTTAAGCAATTTCTAAGAGAGATAATTTTAGAATTGCAAGAATAATTGAAATTCCTTGGACATTTGAGTGACTGAAGTGTCACTAAAGTTGTAAGCAAAAAAAAGGAAGCCACACAGGTAATAAAAAACAAAAAGGTGTTTGTAAGCGTTTGGCAGTCAGGTACATGGCTATGATATCTGTAAATTGAAGGCCGTTTTAGTTGTGGTTATGTAGATGGTAGATACTTTGGGAAGAGTCCTATAAGTCAGCAGTGAACCTAATCAAGTAGTGAAAGAAGCCCAACGTTTCAAATTTGTTCAGGGGGCTGACTGCAGATTTGGTTATGTTATGTGAGAAGCTATTGGATAACACAAGTTTCATGTTAAATATTGCCTGTGTGATCCTGTAATTCTACCCAAAGTTTCGCTCAAATATATGTAAAATTATCCACAAAATAAAATAGTATGGTATTTGTAAAGTTTCATCTCACCTGTTTGTACAGCAATTTGTATATTTCTTGCATGTATATTACAAGAAATCCAACAACTTTCCTCTATAACATTTCTTGCAGAAATTAATATTAAGGGATGGTGAACAAATAATTCCCATAACCATCCCACTACATGCCATTTTGACTCACCTGCTCACACATCAATTTGTATATTCTTGGATCTATACTACGACAACTTGAACAACTTTTCTTGGTAATGTTTTCCCCTCAAATTAAGGGATGATGAAAAAATAATTCGCACAACCTTCCCTCTGCCCAGATGCTGAAATGGTGTCATGCCTGTCCAGTCATGGCTGTTCAGAGAGCAAGATGAACATCATCTGTCCCTATACACATTTTTAGGTTAGGTTAGAATAGGAAGATAAACATATGTTTCACACAAAAATTGTGGGTGATGCTCACAACAAAACGAGACACTTCATTGGTGCATAGCAGGAAAGTTGTGAGATTTTTTTCACCATCTCTCAATATTAATTTCTGCAAGAAACATTACTAAAAAAAGTTGTTGGATTTGTCATAAAATAGATGAGGAAAAATATACAAACTACTCTATGAGTAGGTAAAACGATTTATCATAAGTTCCCAAAGTATGACTACCTAGAAGAACAATGCCTAGGATTCTGTTGTAGGATGAAGTTCATGGAGTCCCCAGCCACTCAAGATATTCAGTCATTTTTAATGCCAATTGATTAAAAGTATTGGGAGAGGCCATGTTGTTTGTTGAGCACTGGCTAGATTGAGTCTCCAAAGTGGTCAATGCAAGTACCTAAGTGGTCGAGAAATGGATGTGGGGGGTCAAAAGTGGGTCAATGAACACCTAATATCTTGGAGTGGATCATTTCCAACCACTGTCTCGTGCTCCATACACCTTCTGGAGAAAAGACAGAGAATGACATAGAAAGAACAACAAGCTCTACCAACATGTTTGCAGATGACACAAAAATCATAAGAGTGAAAAATAATCAGAGCAGTAGACTTTTGAAAAAGATGTAGAGACTATTTTTGCATGGAGCCAAGAGCAAGAAATGAAGTTGAATACCAAAAAATGCAAAGTACTGGACATGGGCAATAGTGGCAAAAGACCATCCTTAACCACTTCGCTATGATGATGTCTTCATAGGCATCATGAGGAGCGAGTGAGTACACAAGGATTCCGGCATTGGCATCTTGATTATATATATGTATTTACCTAGTTGTATTTACCTAGTTGTAATATACGGGAGGGGAGCTATGCTCGTGGTGACCCGTCTTTGTATCTCTCCGCATCAAGTTTGATCTTAAAATCTTGTATAGTGTTAGCACATACTGTTTTGTTGTCTAATTTGTTCCATGTATTTATCGCTCTGTGTGAGAAACTGTTCCTCTTCAAGTTTTTTCTATAACTATCCTTTTTCAATTTTTTTCCGTGTCCTCTTGTTTTAATGTTTTCCCACACTAATAGGTCGTTCCTGTCTAAAACTTCCATTCCTTTCATTATTCTGTAGATAGTTAGCAAATCTCCTCTTTCTCTTCTTTGTTCCAGAGTTGGTAGGTTCAATTTGGATAGTCTTTGCTCATATGTTAGTTCGGCGAGTGTCGGTGCTAGTTTTGTTGTCGCTCTTTGTAATTTTTCTAGTTTCCTAATATTCTTTTTGGTACTGGGTGTCCAAAGTGATGCTGCGTACTCGAGTTTTGGTCTTATTAGTGTAGTAAGTATTTTCCTTATCATTTCTTCGTCCATATAGGTAAATGCCACTTTGATTGCTCTCAATAAGTTGTAGGTTTCTCCGAACATCTTGTTTATATGCTTATCTGGTTTCATGTCCTTTCCAATCATCACTCCAAGATCTTTTTCATAGTTTGTTTTATTTATTTTTTCTTCCCCAATTCTGTAATCTTTTAATATTCTGTTTTTACTCTTTCCAAATTCCATTATGCTGTATTTCTTAATATTGAATTTTACTTCCCACTTTTGAGTCCAATTCCATATTGTGTCCAGATCTTGTTGCAATGAGTTGCAGTCCTCTTCCGTTTTTACCTTCTTAAGTAATTTTGCATCATCTGCAAAAAAATTTATATAGCACTCCACGCCTTTATTCATGTCATTAATGTATACAGCGAACATGATCGGGGCCAGTACTGATCCTTGCGGGACCCCGCTTTTTACTTCTTCCCAGTTGGAGAATTTTTCTCTAATTACAACTCTCATTTTCCTCCCAATCATAAAGTCTTTCATCCATTCCAATAATTTTCCTCTGATGCCACCTTTTGACTCTATCTTATTTATTAGTTTCCTATGAGATACCTTATCGAATGCCTTATCGAATGTATATATATATATATATATATATATATATATATATATATGTATATGCAAAGTAATCACAAAAGACATGTGGTGAACTATTTTTGCAGAAACTACTGGGAAATTTAAAAAACAGATACCATACATTTTTGTCTATTAAGACATTTTCAAAGGTACAGAAAAGCAATACAGAAAGAAACAATATATACATAAGAAGACAGGATAATCGGAAAGCTCCCATGTTACATATTATCACACACAATTTTGTCAATAATAAAATTATCCAATTTAAATGAACCCAAACTCAAGTTCATATTTCCAAAATTTCTTTTTATGAAACAAGATTTAATAATATTTCTTTCTATAATATTATTACAAGAAGTAATTACTTTAGAATTTCCCCCAGTCAATATTGTGACCATAATCCCTTTGGTGGACAAATAATCCACTTGACACTTGTCCCATTCTAATACTATATTTATGTTGGCCTATTCATTTATCTAAACCTTTGCCTGTTTGGCCTATATAAATAAAATCACAGTTTTTACATGGTATGTTGTAAATACAACCTTTACTTCTTGGAGAATTTTTAATTAACAGGCTCTTAAAGTTATTATTGTTTTTAAATACTATCTGGATACCAAATTTATTAAAAATGCTAGGAAGTATTAAGAAAACATTTCATAGCTTTTATTTTTGCCTTATCAATCAGATGTTTTGGTATCCAGATAGATATGGAACCAATTATCCAGATAGATATGGAACCAATTATTGCCAAAATTGGAACCTAGATTGGTTGTTATACTTGGGGGGACGGAGAGGGGGGGGGGTCGCCGATTTAATGAAGCGGCCTTGCAGTGGATGTGCTGTGTCTTGCGGCACTGCTTCTGACCCAGGGCAGTGGACAAGGTGCAGGGATGACCCGTCATCCAGGAGGTGCCAAGATAAGAGGGAGGGTGGAGGGGTGTGGAGTGTATTCAGGGATGGAATGGGTGGGAATGATTTTATGCCTTTTCCTTTTTGGCTACCTCCCTTGTAAGGGTGAAAAAGCCTTGGTATATGTATGTATGTACCTCTGCCAAATGACAGCAAACAGATTTGGTTCTCTGTTTGCTTGGAGTGTTGGAAAACTTGTGGTAAGATGGTGTTGGGTGTGCCAAATGACAGCAAACATTCTTCTGTCTTTTAATTTCCTGGTACTTTGTACAATATAGATTTATCATGATATGTTTCCACATATTTTGATATGTTTGAACATTTTAATGTTGAATTACAGCTTTATATTCAATATTTAATACATTTCTTATTATAATTACAAATGTTTACAAATGTTTACAAGCATACATCTATATTTTCAGGCCCAGGATTTAACAATCCATATTTCATTTGGAGAGTTGCCCTCAAATTCTTTACATTTGCCATGGACACTGGAGAAAAATCATCCCAGTGTGGCTCATGCAATACAGATTTCTCCCACAAGAGTAGTCTCAGCAGGCATATCAAGAGCCACCCAGGACATAAACCTTTCCAGTGTGACCTTTGCAATGCAACTTTCACAACAAAGACAAGTCTTCGACGTCATGCGATGACCCACACAGAAGGGAAGCCTTTCAAGTGTGACCTTTGCGATACAACTTTCACAAGAGGGAGTGGTCTCAAATATCACATGATGACCCACACAGGAAAGAAGCCTTTCAAGTGTGAGGTTTGTGATGCAGCTTTCAGAGGAAAGCATAAACTCAAAATGCACATGGCAACCCACACAGGAGATAAACCTTTGCAGTGTGACCTTTGCCATGCAGCTTTCACAACAAACTCAAGTCTACAACGTCACATGGTGACTCACACATTAGAGAAACCTATCCAGTGTGACCTTTGTGATGCAACATTCAAGGGAAAGAGTGGTCTCAAATATCACATGACAACCCACACAGGAGAAAAACCTTTCCAGTGTGGGCTTTGTGACGCAACTTTCAAAGGAACAAGTGGTCTTAATTATCACGTGATGACCCACACAGGAGAGAAGCCTTTTAAGTGTGAGCTGTGCAACTTAGCTTTCAGAGGAAAGTATAATCTCAAAATGCACATGGTGATGCATGCAGGAGAGAAAGCTTTCCAGTGTGACATTTGCAATGCAGCTTTCACAACAAAGAAAAGTCTTCGATGCCACGTGATGACTCACACAGGAGAGAAACCTTTCAAGTGTGACCTTTGCGATGCAGCTTTCAAGACAAATTCAAATCTTCGACGCCACTTGATGACCCACACAGAAGAGAAACTTTTCCAGTGTAACCTTTGCGATGCATCTTTCAAGGGAACGAGTGGTCTCAATTATCATGTCATGACCCATGCAAGAGAGAAGCCTTTCCAGTGTGATCTTTGTGAAGCAACTTTTACAACAAAATCGAGTCTTCAATGTCACGTGATGAACCACACAGGAGAGAAACCTTTCTTGTGTATCCTTTGTGATGCGTCTTTCAAAGGAACACGTAATCTCAAATATCACATGATGACCCACACAGGAGAGAAACCTTTCCAGTGTGACCTTTGTGACGCAGCTTTCACAAGAAAGGCAAGTCTTCAACGTCACAAGGCAACTCACGTAGGAGAGTAACCTTTCCATCATGACCATGTGGTCTCAAAGATCATGTGATGACACACAGGAGAGAAGCCTTTCCAGTGTGACCTTTGCCACACAGCTTTCATTGTGAAACATGACCTGAAATATAACCAGATGACTCACATAGGAAAGAAGCATCACAAGTGTGAGCTTTGTGTTGCAGTTTTCAGAAGAAAGCATCATCCCAAAAATCACATGGCGACCCACACATTTTGAAAAGTCAAGTAACTTTTGTGTTGCAGGTGTCTCACAAATTATTAATACCTCTTCAATACGATGACGCGTCATGAGGCGCGAGTGGGTATGTGAGAATGCTGGCGTCGACGTCTTGATTTTATTTCCTAGTAGCTGAGTTACCCCGGAATTCTGTGAACTGATTTGATCACGTTTTCTGTGTCTATTGGACGGGGATGGTGGGTGAGGTAGTGTGTGGGTGCAAATTTTTGACGCACCCCGAAGGGATTTCTCCCCGTCCTTTCCTTTATATGGGGGGACGGAGAGGGGGGGTCGCCGATTTAATGAAGCGGCCTTGCTGTGGATGTGCTGTGTCTTGCGACACTGCTTCTGACCCAGGGCAGTGGACAGGGTGCAGGGATGACCCGTCATCTAGGAGGTGCTAAGATGGGAGGGAGGGTGGAGGTGTGTGGAGTGTTTTCAGGGATGGAATGGGTGGGAATGATTTTATGCCTTTTCCTTTTTGGCTACCTCCCTTGTAAGGGGGAAAAGCCTTGGTATATGTATGTATGTATTATTATTGAGATTGAAAGAACGCGTAATACAGCAGTGACTTTATATTTTATAACGCGAGCAGTGTGAGGCATCGTACATATGGCAGCCGATGCTGCGCACGAGAATTTGATTCGTATTTAAGAGATTAATGTCACACAATGACTCTGTCACACTATATGTATGAAGTATATGCTTACTAAAAACAAGATGTTTACTCGAAATTAAAACCAAACAAAAATGCTTTTTAGAACGTAACCTTTTGATTGTTATGCCACGAATAAAAATACTTGGTCTGTAAGATACGAGGACATTGTAACCCTTTGCCGTATTTACAAATATAGTGTTTAATTTATCCTGGCCATTTTTATCCTGTCGAGAGTAAAACCTACACATCAAAAATGTTAATAGAGCACATGTAGTTTTGTTCCAATTATATTTCATTGGTGGCACGGGGTCAATATGTTTGTCACAGTGCTGAGCAGGTGTAAGTCTGTTTTATTTTGATGCACTGACAAAGGCATTAAATTCAGGGCATACAGCAGCCACAGGTTTATGAGTCGAGCGTCTGAGGGATCCAGAGTGGCTTGGGATGGCCGGGTGTCTCTTAACTCTGGGACCCTGTTGTGCAGCGTACTCCCCTTTGTAGGATTGAAAGAGGTCGGTCGATTACCATTCGACTTCGTTGGTAGTTCATTTTATAATTACATAGTTTAGTCTCAAAATTTTCATAGATGTTTGAGATGTGAGACAGGAATGGACTGGAGTGTGTTGAGAGAGGAGAGTCCATTCCTGCGCTTTGTTTAAATTTAGAGGGATGGCATTAGTGCCATGGGTTAAATATAAAGAGAGGGGGAAATCAAAAGAGTCATGGTCGGAGTTGGAGAGTTCCCACCTGGTGTGGATTCTTATGCACCAACACCAGGTGGTCATCCCTGGTCAAGGGTAGAAGTTGTTCTTTGGCCTATTTGTGAGAACAAGGTTGAGGTATATTGGATATGCATGAGTACCAATAGTTTTTGGGTTCACTAAAGATAAGACAATGAAAGCAGTGTCTCCCCTTCCCCTCTCAGCAGCTCATATCCATAAAGTACCAACCCCCTGGGAGAGCAGAAACATGACTTGTTGACAATTAAGGACCAAGGGAACTTGATCGTTGACAGTTTACAGTTGGATACAACCAATTTGACTCTAACAACTTGGTCATATACTCTGGGAGAGTTCATCATACCATGACCCACGCCACTCGTTTGAAGGACTTAATGATATGAACCACCATTGTCGTTCACTACGCTACAAAGGGATGTGAAGCTTTCAAAGGCCTCAGTATCCTCCGCCTTTGGCTTGAATGGGGCCCATGTGCAAAGAGGGAACCCACGGATTTTGGCAAAAATAGGTCACCGACTTGACCCAAACTTACCCCGAAAGGGAGAGGTCATGCAGAAAGCACTGTGAGGTAGACGCGAGGATCCTGGTTCCAGGGGTGTGTGCTTGGTGACCTGCCAAAGTTGAGCCTTTCTGATTTTTTTCTTTTCACATTTGCACCCCTGGCGTCAGTGCATTTGGCTTAAATGGTGTCCAAGTGCAATCGACAGTACGCCTAGTGGCCCTCGACCTGTGGATCGGATGGCCCGACCGGACCAAGTGACCAAAGTTACCCCAAAACGGGGGGTGCAAAGGGCTAAAGGCATGGGCGTCAGAGGCAGAAATGTGGAAAACGAGAAAAGGGCTCAACTTTGGTCGCCACCGGCACGCCTTTGGCACCAGGTTGCCCACGTCTACATCGCAGTACACTGTGCCCAACTGTCTTCATCTGGGCTAAGTTTGAGACATCTCGTGCGGAAACCGTAGAAGAGCATAGACTCCACCCTCTTCCACCGCCGTGACCAACGGCGAGGACCAGAAACTTCGCGTCGGTTGAACGTTTCCACCAGGAAATCAGCCACGTTCTTTAACCACCTCCGCCGCCCACCCCTCTCTCCGCCTGGTGAGCTACCTACTCTCCTCTAGCTGACTACAATACATGGGCGATACGACATCCTCATGGACCCGACGTCATCAGTCTCCAAGCTATCCAAGCCTATAGCCTACGCTGTGTAAAGTACTCAAATACAAGTTTTTACACATACATTCCTACGATATCCAAATAGTAGTACTGTAAGAATAATTACACATATGCTCCAGTAGGTAGATACACTAATAGGTATATACCAATGTATCAGTAGAAACATATAATCTATAACAAGTAAATTTAACAAACATCGAATGCATGAATAAAGCCATAAGTCAATATTCAAACAATAAGTGCATACACATATACATACATATACCAGGCTTTTTCCCCCTTCCAAGGGAGGTAGCCAGAAAGGGAAAGGCATAAAAAACACTCCCACCCATTTCATCCCTAAATACACTCCACACCCCTCCCACCCTCCCTCTCATCTGAGCACCTCCTGGATGACGGGTCATCCCTGCACCTTGCCCACCGCCCTGGGTCAGAAGCAGTGTCGTAAGACACAGCACATCCACAGCAAGGCCGCTTCATTTTATCGGCGACCCCCCCTCTCCGTCCCCCCTTGCATATATGGAGAGGACGGGGAGAAATCCCTTCGGGCTGCGTCAAAATTTACTCACACATACTACCCCCCACCCCACCCCGCCCATTCCTCCTCATGCAATCACAACATCATCCATATACAACCATTCTCCACTCACCTCTGTCTTCCGTCCTCTCCCTTCCTTCCTCAACAGACATTCCCCTCTTCCCCAAAGCCCCCTTCACCCCATCCATCCACCTCATCCTAGGAAGTCCCCTCATGTTCACTCCCTCCACATCTGCCTTCCATACCTCTTTTACTAGTCTTTCTTCACTCACTCTTTCCATGTGTCCAAACCATCCTAATATTCTTTCATCAACCCTATCTCCCAGCTCCTTTTTCACCCCTGTTCTCCTCCTCACCTCCTCATTTCTCACTCTATCCAGCCTAGTAACCCCCACCATACTTCTCAGACACCTCATCTCAAACACATTCAAACTCCTTCTCTCTTCTTCTCTTATGTTCCACGTTTCTGCCCCATACAGTGCTGTTGGCACAATCACTCCTTCATACAGTCTCCTCTTCGCATCCATTCCTAAATGTCTATTCCTCATTACACTCTTTAATCCACCTAGGCATTTACTCGCTTCTCTCAATCTACATTCTACCTCCACCTTCACTCCACCTTTTCCTGCTACACTTGCAGCCAAGTATCTAAAAATATCCACTTCCTCCAGTCGCTCTCCCTTAATGTTCACTTCCAGTCTACTGCCACTTTCACCCCTTGTACATCTCATCACCTTACTTTTACCCACATTTATCTTTAGCTTTCTTCTATCACATACTCTCCCAAACTCTGCCACCAGTTTCCTCAATCCCTCCTCCGACCCTGCCACAAGCGCAGTGTCGGATACACATATAGGAAAATAAAATATTAACTAATGCATTAAACAAAATCCACATATTCAGATGTAAAGTAATATATACATAATTCATTACAAATTATTCAAAACATAAATGTAGCATTCAAATGAATCAACATAGACATAAAGTAATAAATGCACGCATAAGCGAATCCAAATGCAAATCTTCAAATCTATATACACCAACCTAAACAACTTTACATGTCAGCCAACATTCATATACAAACAAACGAACACATGATAATAGAGAAACCCTTAGTACAAAAATGGTGATAGCGTTCGATACATAATACCAACAACCGGCACGCCCTAGGCACCAGGTTACCCACGTCTACCTCGTAGTGCACTGTTCCTGACTCTCACTGTAGGCTAAGTTTGGGGCGAATCGGTGACCTGAGAATTTTTTACCCAAATCTCTGGGTTCCCTCTGAGATTTTATGGTTTTGGGGATCATTTTGGCGACTGTCTCCGATTGGGCCACCATCTCACCCACAGGTCGAGGGCCACCAGGCCTTGTGTGGATTGCACTCGGACACCACCAGAGGCGGAAATCTGAAGAAGGGGAAAAAAAAAAAGGCTCAACTTTGGCTGGTCGCCACCGGCACACCCTTGGCACCAGGTTCCCCACATCTATCTCGTAGTGTATTGTGCCAAATTCTCTCCTTCTGTGCTAGGTTTGGGGGCAAATCGGTGACATGAGGATTTTTCACCCAAATCCCTTTGATTTTTTTTTTTTTTTTTTTTTTTTTTTTTTTTTTCTCCGATTGGGCCACCACTCTCACCCATAGGTCGAGGGCCTGTCCCTCGCTGGCAGCTCTCGCAGGTTTGGTTTGTATCTTCGGCCATCCGACGGTCTCTGTCGACCACATATCGTTCTCGGACTTGTCCAGTAGTTTCTTCGGCCCTAGGTGGCTGACGGCCAACTGGTGCAGCAACTGCAGCAGATGCTTGGGGGCGACGGACCCCACCACAACCCTTCCTTGCGGATCGAAGTTGTAGCCGTTCAGGCTGACGTGTCCGGGTTGGACGAGGTCTCCTCGTTGAGTGGCTTGGTTAATCTCTCGCAGTTCGGTGTTGACTTCGTCAGGCAGGTCCTGCAAGGCCGCCAGCATGCAGACCACCTCTTCCTGCGGTAGTCTAGACAGAGCGTCGACGTGGGTTTTCGACTTGCCAAGGAGGCGCTATACTACGAAGAACTCCAGTTCCACCCGCCATCAGTGAAGAAGGGCGCAGTCGACAGTCTTCATCGTTCGTAACCACTGCAGAGCGTAGTGGTCCCTGTACACCTCGAAGTCCATCCCCACCAGGTAGTGCTTGAATTTCCGGATGGTCCAGGATATCGCAAAGCACTCCAGCTTCGTGGCCCCGTAGTTCTGCTCTGCCGAGTTGATGGTAGGATTGGCACAACTTATCAAGCGTTCTCGCCCGTCCTGGACCAGGGTTAGGATAGTCTCCAGCCCCAAGGCAGAAGCGTCCGTGTAAAGGCGAAAGGGCAAGCGAAAACCGGGGCAGGCGGTGACGGGTTGAGCCAGTAACTTGGCATTGCTGATTCCAGTCCCACGAGGCACCCTTGTGGAGCAGGTGAGGGGGCTGACCATCAAAGAATATTTTGGCTCGAATCGCTTGTAATACCATGCCAGACCAAGGAAGGTCCGAAGTTCCCTGACGGTGGCCGAGGTCGGGACGTCCCGGATGGCGGACAGCATGCGGGAGTCAGGTTGGATCCCCTGATCAGCGGACACTACGTGGCCCAAAACTGCAACTTCGGGGTGGGCCAATGAGTTTATTTCCAATTGTCAAAATGACACAAACACTTGTCGGAAGACTAGCCTGCATAAAGGATTTGATGAAATATAGTACATACCACGTTCTACACGAGTGCCCTCGGCAGAATGATTAGTCCGTGAACTAATTCGTTCTGTTTTGAGGGTCCATGTTGTACAGGCGGTACAGTCCTCGCTTTATATGAAGCATTCCGCTCTGGCGGGGGTTCGAATCCCAGCAGATGAGTTTATTTCCAATTGTCAAAATGACACAAACACTTGTCGGAAGACTAGCCTGCATAAAGGATTTGATGATATATATATATATATATATATATATATACATGATCAACACTGAATGGGTCCCAGTGAATAGAGATACATTTTTATCAACCACAATGCACTTTAATTCTAAGCCATCAACATCGGGTGATCCGTGGAGGCAACATGCAGAAATTGAAACGATGTGGTACAGCCAAGGACTCGAACCCGGGTAGCGCGTACGAGTCCTTGGCCATACCTCGTTTCAATTTCTGCATGTTGCATCCTCGGGTCACCCAATGTTGATGGTTTAGATTTGAAGTGCATTGTGGTTGGTAAAAATGTGTATATGTATATTACATATATATATATATATATATATATATGTGTGTGTGTGTATATATATTATTTATATATATATATATATATACGCAAGGACTCACATCACCGGAAACATTTTGGTCACCATTTGGGTTACCAAGATGTTTCCGCCAGATTGAACCATATGTGTTGGTCAGGTCGATGGAGATGAGGTCAACCCCCCACCTGCATTGTATTGTCTCCCCCCTCCCCCCTATGGTTGCTACCTTATATATAATGTGTGTGTGTGTATATATATATATCAGGAGGCTAGGATGGCGCCCCTTACAGAGGACTTTGTAGGATAGAATTTAATGACCCATGACCTTAGTTCAACTTGCCAGTTACAGGGTTCAAACCACCATCACCTCAACCTTTGATGCAAGTAGCAACACATTAGTGTTTCTTAAACTTTTCTGACCTCAGCACCCCTATAGTGAGGTGTTAGGCAGTCCGACATCCCTTAACTTTGGCAACCATTGTGTTACTACAGGTTAAAATTCATGAATATATATATGTATATATATATGCACATACATTTGTCAAAAAAGTCTCTTCAGTACTGGGAACCCCATGCTAGGAATATTGATATTTTGCCCCCATGTATTTAGCATTTCCCAGCACCCCCTAAAATCAATTTCAGCACCCCTGGTTTAGAAACACTGCATTAAAATCAGGTATATAATGATTCTGCATACTTATGTTATGTATATAATTTATTAACAATGACCATTGTTCATGAACCCAGTTCATGAACATTACATTTTATTGCTTCACAAGATTTATCATCTTCTAACACTCAAGGACTTCAATAACAGTTTGGTTTCCTTTAATTAAATTTAGCATAACTATATGCTATCCAGCATAGAACTACTTTTTAACTTTGTTAGATTATTGTAGTTCATATTTTCCTAATACTATAATCAAGGTCAAAAGCCCAAAAACAAATTTAAGATTTTGTTCTTTTTCTTTTTTTTAGCAGAATACAATTTTCTTTTTACAGTTCAAAATTTTTATTCATAAATTTTCTCATTCTTTTACACATCAGATATAACAATATTACAATATAAAGAAATACCACAATATAACAAAACAAAAATAACAAAACTTATACTTATCCTGATTACAGTCAAAATGTATTTCCCTAATTGCCTTTTTGAATAGTTTTGAGCTGTGATTTTACTATGAATAGTATTACATCAGGGGCCAACAAAAGATGCCTGCATGGTGAGGTTCTCAGACATGGACATAGGAGAGAATTACTTCCCTGTCTTCACAACCCATTACCATACTCATCTGCATCTAGAGGTGCACCTCTTGGTCTCACATGGGTCCAATTCCTTTCAGTCATTCTCAATGTATTTCCTCCACCTTTTTTACATAAGGACAGCTGACAAAAAGTGGCTGCTTCCTTTCAACTATAGCTATAAACTGGTGGTACAGTAAGTCCCACATTTTACAACACTGACATTCCAACTTTTCTCTAAAGGTCTAGGGAAGCCAGAAGAACAATACCAAAGGTTGTGGGTTTCCAGTGAAAATTATGATATCGATTAATTCTGTCTTACCCCAGCACTTCATATTACATACTATTTCCTTATCTACTTTTTGTAAGATGAAGTTGTTAACCTTTAATTTCCTTAGATTTTCTGTTATGCCTCTTGCAACATAGTACATGGGTGACATTCCTACAAACTCTAAATCCAAATGTGGAGCTCAAATACAATATCAACAAAAATTTCCTTTACAACAACTGTGTGACTCAAGCCATTCAACTGGAATCAGCACTGCATACATAGTTTCTCTTTGCCATAGCAACTTGTCTCGAAGAATGTAACTCCACTGCTAGTTATTTCATTTCGAGCCATCCATACACTCAAACTTTTTCCTACTCTATGTGGTCAAGGTTATCTTCCTCTTTCACATTCATGACTTCCTCTTTCATACTACTTCCTGCTAAGTTATTTGAGATTCCATTGATAACATCCCCCCCTTCCATTAGCTCCTCTTTGACACTTCCTTGAACATTCAATGTATTTCCACTCGTCTTTGGAGATGTATTTCTAGTGTGGATCTGAATATGTTTTCTCAAACCAGCTATGTAAGAGAACGAAGCCTCACACTGACCGCATCTGTAAGGTTTCTCGCCTGTGTGCGTCTGCATGTGGCTCTTTAGATTCCAAGACTCAGAAAATGAAACTTGACACACACCACACTTGTGCGGCTTTTCCCCGCCGGTGTGGGTGCGCAGGTGCCTTTTCAAACTCCCCGGCTCTGAAAATGACGCTACGCAACGGCCACACTTGTACGGCTTCTCCCCTGTGTGCGTTCTCGAGTGCATTTTGAGACTCCAAGATGTGGCAAATGAATAGACACACACACTGCATTTGTAAGGTTTTATTCCTGTATGAGTTCGTATGTGGGTTTTCAGCTGACTGGACTGAGAAAATGAATTTTCGCAAATCGTACATTTGTACGGCCTCTCTCCTGTGTGATTTCGCATGTGGATTCTGAGCGTGCCGGAGCGAGTGAAGGAAAGTTCACAAAGGGCACATTTATAAGGCCTTTCTCCTGTATGCACTCGCTTGTGTATTTTCAACGTGCCAGACTGAGAAAACGAAACTCCGCACAGATCACATTTATACGGTTTTTCCCCGGTGTGATTCCGCATGTGGATTTTCCGCGTCGTGGAGTGAGAAAATGCAGCTCCGCAAAGCTCACACTTGAATGGCTTCTCTCCTGTGTGAATGCGCATGTGCTTGTTCAGGTTCCCAGACCCCGAGAATGCTGCTCCGCAAAGAGAACATTTATGAGGCCTTTCCCCAGTGTGAATTTGTTTATGTATCTTGAGCGTGCCCGACTGAGAAAAAGAAGCTTTACAGATATCGCACTGATATGGCTTCTCGCCTGTATGCGTGCGCATATGTTTAATGAGAACCCCCGACTCTAAAAATGACGCCACACACACACTACATTTATACGGCTTTTCGCCCGTATGAATACGCCGATGCCTGTTCAGATCTTTGGGCTTGGAAAACGAAGCACCACAACACGTACAATCATAAAGTTTCTCTCCTGTTTCCACATCCCTTTCCAAAAGGTCTGATTGTGAAAAAGAAGTTTCACCAAAAGCAAATGTATGTGGCTCCTCAGCTGTGTGAGTCTGCTTGTGCTGTTTTAATGAAGTAATGCATAAGAATGTATCCCCACAATGTGTACATCTAAAAGGTTTCTCCTTTACAAGGCTATGTGCATCCATTTTCACACAACAAGTATCAAGAAAAGGAAAATCAACAAAGAGAGTACAATTGTTAAGATGTTCACCTTTGTGACTAAAAATATCTTATCAGTCTGATAATATAGCAGACTACATTTTTACAACTTCACATCTTTGTACATCATAATAAATATATCTAACTAGTTTTCACTTTTACAAGTTCTATCATAGTTATTAAAAGAAGAATAAGAATGCTTTATATTCTCCAAACCTCGGAGCTTTCTCTACACTCTTTTCATGCGAGAAAGACCAGAAACAAAATGCAGAATAGATTTCATTTGCATGTGCCTTCTTGCCATCTTGTTATTCTTCTTCAGGAATAATCCCTTCGGAGGGTGAATTTAGTACTGCTAAGTAACTCCTTGCACCCTGAAAAAATATATATATATATATATATATCTATGACCAGTTTTAAGTAATTTCTATAAATGTATATTTCAAAAAGTATATAAATATACATGATTTAACATCTATGTCATGAAATAAAGGGTTATGGTTACCCAAAGATGGGTGATAATTTTATTCTTATCCAGTCAGCCATATCTTGCAAATTAAAATGGTTTGGTATGAAAGGTAAACATAACAAATTGCATTCACAACACACGTCTCTATCACTCTTTCCTGCATTAACCATGGGAAGATTACAACTCATCACATCCTCAGATATACTTGCAATTTATCCCCATTCTAACTTTATGGAACAGGTTTTTGCTTTAATCTATTCCTCTCCAGCTCTTCCTGCAGTGTAAGACTGTCCACAAGGATAGAAGCAGCAGTAAACCACAACCCAAAACCATATGGTTTCATTCATTACATCCACCCCATTTAGCTTGGTCATTCCCAGCACCAATTCAAGTATCCTCCAAGGATATCTATTTCCATCCATTCTCATAACATGACCATATCTCCTCATATTGGCATATTCTACTTTCTATCATAATTTTTTATGTGTCCCAGTCCCTTCACAAATGTTAACCTCTTCAATATGAGTAAAATTCTCGTGGGCAGCATCAGCTGTCCGATGTGCAATGATGCATCACAATATTTGCATTATTGAATATAAAGTTACAGCTGTATTACTCATTCTCTTTCACTCTGAATATCAATAACCACAGAAAATATGATCAGGCCAATTCACAGAATATGGAGTTCACTCAGCTACAACTACAAAATAAATATAAACAAGACGCCGATGCCAGCATCCTCGTATACCCATTCATACCTCATGATACCTATGTAGGCATCATCATATAGAAGTGGTTAGTGATCCTTACTTTGTAATACTGTATTTTGCAACCCCATCCATACTCCTCAAACACCTCATTTCCACTCCCGAAACATGACTTTCCTTGCATTCATCACCTAGGACTTGTTATCATAGGAGGGATAGGTTCTTCCAGGAAGATAACTGCTGCATCATCACCTCCAAATGGTACCCCTTGAGACTGACTCGCACCAGGGAAGTCATTACTATAAGGTAGCAAATGGTTGGATAGTATACTACATACATACATATACCAAAGGCTTTTTCCCTCTTACAAGGGAGGTAGTCAAAAAGCAAAGGCATAAAATCCACTCCCACCCATTCCATCCCCACATACTCCACTCCCATCCACCACACTCTTATCTTGGCTACTCCTGGATGACAGGTCATCCCTGCATCTCATCCACTACCCTGGGTCAGAAGCAGTGTCGCAAGACACAGCACATCCACAGCAAGGCCACTTCATTAAATCAGTGACCACCCCCTCTCCGTCCCCTCATGCAGAAATGGAGATGGGGAGAAATCCCTTTGGGCTGTGTCAATTTATTTTTCACACATACTCCCTCACCCCCATCCCCCAACCACTCTCTTGCATCAGAGCTTCACCCATACACAACCATTCTCCATTCACCCTATCTTTTGTCTTCTCTGTTCTTCCTCAACAGATGTTCCCCTCTTTCCCAATGCCCCTTTTACCCCATCCATCCATCTCATCCTTGGTCACCCCTCATGTTCACTCCTTCTACCTCTGCTTTCCTCACCTCTTTCATTAATCTTTCTTCGCTCATTCTTTCCATGTGAAAGAATGAGGGGAAAAAATAGTATATTAAATGTTATAATTTTTCTTCTATACTAACAATAACTCTGTTCACCTCTTTTACTAACATGGCTCACTGATGATGGTGCATACCAGTAGGGGAAGTGCAGGCCCAGTTGTCATCCAGTACTGTGATTTAAGCACATTCACCTATTTCTCAGAAACCCTTTATAGGATCCACTCTGCTCTCCCCACATGGTGAAGGGGCTAGAAAAGGTGTCCAAAATATAAACTGGTCTTCCTCTATATGGCTGGGAAGCTATCCCCCAGCAAGGTCACCTAGTCATCTCTGACCATAACATTGAAATATCACAAGCCATACATGAAGGGAGAAAACAGCACCCCTCCCAGACCCAACAAAAACCCCTGAAGATACCCAAACCTTCCTTTTCATGTCCCCTTCTCAACAAGGTGATAAGCCCCTCTCCAACACCTTGAACCAGCATGACCCAATGATACAACAGCAATTACCTTCTCCCCTCAACTGAGGAAATAATTGCTGCCACCACAACTGAATAGCCATTTAGTTGTACTCATTTGTAGCTTCTCCCATACAACAGAATGACATTGTATTCCCAGCCAGTATTACCTCTTCCAGTTAACTTAACTCTCACCATAATGAAGCAGACCTCAACTGGGACTAACCAAAATTTTTAGTTCTCAACACTACCAATGGACCATCCCTCACTTCAAGAATCTTTCAAATGAATAGCAACTTCACCTCTACATGTGGAATATTCTGCTAAATGTACATACATATAGAAGAGATTTAATTAATAATGCGATGGCTTTAAGAGGTCATGGAAGTAAGTTCAGAAAGACCACATATCAAAAGGATGTGAAGAAATGCCATTTTCCATAAAGATGTGTATATATGTATATGTATATATATATATATATATATATATATATATATATATATATATATATATATATGGAATAGCTTAGAGGATGATATAACCTAAGCTCAAACAATACACAAGTTCAAATCTAAATATGATAATTGGAGATCAAAGATATTGATTAAGTTGGAACCATACATGAATTTGTGTCTAGGGGCGTTAGAAGAAAATTAGAGAATGGAAGACATGACCCAACAAGCACTGATCCTTTCTTGTATACTACAGTTAGGTAAATACACCCTAACATACCTTCAATATGCTCTTCACAAGACTGTCCACTCAATGGACATTCCCTACAAAATCCCAAGCATGAAAAGACAAACCTTCTCTCCCTCATCAACCTGTCACAAATCATACTGAAATGTGCCTAAATGACAAGAGAGACCTTCCTTATCCAGCTTATACAAACCACCATCCCTATAATCATATCCAGACCAAATACTAATGCAAGTCATAATAAAATAGAACTTGTCAACTCATCCCAAACTAAAAAAATCTCCTCTAACAATTCCTCTTCCTTCAACAATTCAAATCCAACTGCATCTACCTACAAGAAGTACAACTAGGTACATATGTAGTTCCCCACTTAGGTTATATTCATCTACCCATTGCCCATCCTTATGACAAATGAACAATCTTGGTAATAGGTGGCATTTACCAAAGATTGATATTTATATATATAGCATCCCTAAGGAGAGATAACTGCCAATTGCTCCCCTCCTACTACATTCAGCCACTGACATAGAAACACCCTTGCACTTATAGCACACATCAGTCCCACCAAGATCCACTGGAGGACACAAGGACCATTGTCAGCTGCTATTGGCCATGAATTTCCAATGAACTTCATTAGACACTTTTACAGTAGTAGAGGTAAAAAAATATTCCAATATATTGGTAGTGCGAGACCAACAATGTATATCAAGAGGAAGGAGAAGAGTATTATTGTTTCTGAGACTCATCACAAGTGATGATCACTGAGGTATGGTACGCTAATGTATCAATAGACATTTTGTCACTGCTGGTAAGGTTGGGTCATAAGTGAAAACATACCGTGCAAAGGAGGAATGGACAGATAAGCAATTGCTATTTATATTAGGTTATGTGTGGAATTACTCACTTTAATTGATTTTACTCAAGTGAATCAGGTCAGTGTTTTCAGTTTCAAAATGCATTATAGCCATTTTTCCTATTTACACTCTTAATCATGGTGTCTCAATATTTTGTCCTCTCCTGTAAAAGAAACAAATAATAAATTCTTTCACATACACATGAGAGTTCATAGAACAAAATAAGTTATGTGTCATTTACATTTACTTTCACAACTTAGTGTGGAATATATATATGATACCTATTGTTGGATATGTTATCAACCATAATATTGATCATGAGCAAATCTGTGTAGCAGAGATATCATGAAGCCATCGCATTCCAATGACCATGTATAACCAAAAGAGGAACGGATAATCTAAATTGGTCAGATACGATGATAGCATTGCCGAGATCACAATATATTATGAATGACCTATTGTGTTTTTTTTTTTTTTTTTTTTGGTTAGGTGTTGTATGTTGGCCGAGATTTTTCAAATGTCATACCGACATCGATTCTGATCGAACATGGTGTATTGTTTACATGGGGATGGTAATATCGTCGTCTAACTTACCGCTGAATTTATGTTATCTATGACTTACAAGAAATGCTGCTAACTATGAAAAACATTCGAAACTTGGCAATTTGTTTAAATCTCGTTACCTTGAGCTTTACTATCACAAATTAGCAGAGGAAAAGACCATTTTTCGCGAGCGTCACTTCTTGTCTTTGTAGTCTCCATCTCGCCTGCGCGAACCAAGACGGCGCATGACAAATATTACATCTATTTAATTATTAATTTCTTAAAATAGTGAATCACACGATTACACCAGCAGTTTGGTACCTCGTGAAGTTTATTTATGAAATATGTCACAACCCCCACCCTACACATTGCCACCCCACCCCTCATACCCTATCCCGAGTGTCAAAATTTTGCAACAGGAGCAAGAAATTAATCGATCAAACTACTGATTTCATGTACAAATTAGAAAATAAATAGGTTGACTCTTTGAAGTGACTCGGTGTTTTATATTGAAGATGTAGACATCTGTTGTATTAGTATGTCATGGCCAAACAATGTGAATACCCTTTCTAACACCTTTCTACTGCCAAATCCTATTTCAACTGAACACATAAATAATTGCAAGTTATATATATATATATATATATATATATATATATATATATATATATATATATATATATATATATATATATATATATATGCACGTAC
Organism: Oratosquilla oratoria; assembly: GCF_046742065.1. Taxonomy (NCBI): domain Eukaryota; kingdom Metazoa; phylum Arthropoda; class Malacostraca; order Stomatopoda; family Squillidae; genus Oratosquilla; species Oratosquilla oratoria. The sequence continues at coordinate 36,267,407 of NC_134788.1, forward strand.
CTCATATATATATATATATATATATATATATATATATATATATATATATATATATATATATATATATATAGTATATGAGGTACGTGCATTCTATAGATAGACAGTATATATATATATATATATATATATATATATATATATATATATATATATATATATATATATATATATATATATATATATAGTATATGAGGTACGTGCATTCTATATCTAAGAATTAGGACCAAGGCTGTAATTTTGGCAGACTTATTTTCAGGGGGATAATTAGACTTCACATCAACACACTAAATTTTAGCTAGGTGCGGTGTACTTGCCAAATTCATGATGTGTCTCCAGCATGAAATAAAAATGTGAATTGTTGGAAGAAGCAACATTGGAACTGAAGGGCATGAGGAAGGGTCGCGGCTGTAACTAGAACGCTCTACACTCATGACTTGGTTGGTAGATCGCACATCTGGTAACCGCACGGAAATTCGGCGTCGGCTCGAATCATGGCTTCGGCGCAGAGGTGAGGTAGGGCATACACTAATGGCACCCGACCGCTGCTTACGTCAGACCTGATATGACTTGGTGACGTCACTGTCTGTGATACATTAGCTTCCTCCTGGTATCTTCACTGATGTGGCATACCGTGGATGCAACGTCCCCTGTGTTCATGGATAAACAGTTCTGGACCACCAGCCCCTCAAACCACGAGAAAAGAAGCAAGGCGCATAGCCCTAACAAATATATACGGGCCTGGAAGTAAATGATACAGAGAGATAGAAGGAATTACATTTGATAATAAAATAGCATGACCACACTGCTGAATTCGTGACAAAGTTTCAGGTCATCCAAGATCGACTGATCACAGAGGAATCTAGCACAATTCTGTCAAGGATGATGCTGTCGGAACTAGTGCATTGAGTACCGACAAAGCCGAGCTCATCATAATGTTAAGGATAATCATAGTTCCACAAATGTCAAAAGGCGTTCGTACTCAACAGTTCTTATTATCCATGATGTGATAAACACCAAATTCCATTACATTAAATAAATTTTGGAATGAAAGTGTAGTAGTTTTCGTTCGGAACAACGGCAGGACAAATAAAAATCAACACAAAATATCTAATCTCTTTCTTTTGGTAATTAGCCACAAGGTGCGACACTAGAAGTGTCACATGAGAAATATAGGTGAAGCTCGGACTAAGGACACAGAATAGTGGAGCTTATGCTTGTAGCTGGACGTGGAGCCTAACGTCAGCGAGGCGGGCGGTAGCAGATGATGACGGCGAGGCTCGATGGGACGGCTAGAAGACTGGACGAGGAGATGTAGTTTGTGCGCTCGTCGGTACTGTTTTGCCCAACTCGGCGAAAAGCCGACCTTTTAAAGGAGGCTGGTGGGAACGTGAGGAGCTTTCCAAGTTCCTGATTGGCTGACCGCTGGCTGGGAGGGACACCCTTGCGAACTGCGCTTGCCAACTACGGGAACTTGGAAAGGCTAGCTCCGAAGATTTCTTAGATCAGTGTGTGACGGGTCGTAGGATGGATCACGTCACTACAAAAGCACCGAGCGCTTACTCTGTGTTTTCAATAACCTGGTAGAGCATGTTTTGAACACACACACACACACACACACACACACACGAGAGACTGCAGCAGATCCGAGGTGAATACACACACACACACACACACACACACACACACAGGTAAATACAACTAGGTAAATACACACACACACACACACATATATCAAAGTGGCTTTTACATACCTGGACAAAGAAATGGTTAAGAAAATACAAGTTACCTTGATAACACCAAGATTATATGCAGCGACGATGTGGTCACCAAGTAAAATATATATATATATATAATATATATATATATATATATATATATATATATATATATATATATATATATATATATATATATATATATATATAACAAAACTTGAAGGAATACAAAGAGCAATTACAAAACTAGCACCAACACTCTCAGAACTATCATATAAAGAGAGACTACCAAAACTTGAACTACAGACATTAGAACAAAGAAGAGAGAGAGGAGACTTGATAACTATTTATAGAATCATGAAAGGCATAGCAACTATTGATAGAGAGGATCTAATAAAATGGGATAGTAGAGATACAAGAGGACATGGAAATAAAATCAAGAAAGACAGTTATAGAAGGGACCTGAAAAAGAACAACTTTCCCTACAGAAAAACTGGTGTGTGCAAAAACAATTCATGAATTTAAAAACAGTTTAGATAAAATGAGATATGAAGACGGGACACCACCACGAGCATAGCTCCCCTTCTCATAAAATACAACTAGGTAAACACACACACACGCAAACACACACACACACACACACACACACACACACCTCATGGCGCTGTGGTTAGAACTCTGGCCTGCCACTACGGAGGTCCGGGTTCGACTCTCGCCCGGGGCTGAAATAATATCAGTATCGCAGCGCTGAGGGGTGTTACTCCAACTCTCGTGGGCGGGGAGTTGGGGGTGTGTGTGTGTGCAAGGTCATAGCATTACCCATAGATCGGACCTACGAGCTCTGAGCTCTCTTCCAGGAGGGAAATAGCTGTCGATCACGAGTCCAACACGTGATCCAAGATCAAGTGAATACAACACGTGATCCAAGATCAAGTGAATCAAGTGAATACACACACACACACACACACACACACACACACACACACACACACGTATATATATATATATATATATATATATATATATATATATATATATATATATATACATATGTATATACACACACACACACACACACACACACACACACACACACACACACACACAGACATACATACATATATATATATATATATATATATATATATATATATATACATATATACATACATTAAGTGACGTAGATATAGTAGCACGTGAGTAGAATAAATCTTAGACCCACTCTCTCTCGGAGAAAGATAAGCTGAGATATAGAGTAAAACGTATATTTTGACCACTGACTGTCATCCTCTTCAGCAGGTACATGCTGCAGAGGATCACAGTCAGTGGTCGAAATATATGGTTTACTCTGTCTCTCAGCTTATCTTTCTCTGAGAGTGGATCTAAGTTATACATCTATGTATATATAATATATAAGCACATAAGAATGAAGGAGAATGCAAGAGACCATAAGGCCTACACTAGGTAGCTCCGTATCCATCACCACCTGTCATCCCCATCCATAAAGTTGTCTAATCGTTTCTTAAAGCAACTGATAGTTTCAGCGCTCACTACATGGTTATTAAGTCTATTCCATTCGTCGACCACTTTATTAGTAAACCAATTCTTGCCTATTTCCTTCTTAAATCTAAATTTGTTCAGTTTAAAAACATTACTGCGAGTCCTACCCTGTTGTTTTTATACGATGACCTTGTTTGCATCACCCTTGTTAAAGCCTTTGATCCACTTGAACACCATTGCTTCCTGCTTTTAAGGTCCGGACTCACTAGAACTCCCAAGTCTCTCTCGCACTCATTTTTCTCTAAAAGCGTGTTATCTAAGCTGGATCTATTTTCGGGGTTGTGTAGCCCTACGTTTAACACGCTACACTTAGAGATATTGAAGTTCATTTGCCATTTCACCGACCATGTGAACAATTTGTTGAGATCATCCTGCAGAATCTCGGCGTCGTCTCCTGACCTAATTAGGCGTCCTATTTTAGTGTCGTCCGCAAACTTACTAACATCACTATTTATCCCATCATCTAAGTCGTTTATGTACATAATGAACAACAAGGGACCCAAAACCGAGCCCTGGGGGACCCCGCTAGTAACATTGACCCACCTGGATTTCATTCCATTTATGGTGACCCGCTGTTTTCTGTCACTAATCCAAGCTCTAATCCATTCTAACACTTTTCCTTCTATGCCATGGGCATTGGTTTTATTTAGTAGTCTCTGGTGTGGCACCTTGTCGAACGCTTTGCTAAAATCAAGGCAAATAACATCGTAATTAGCATTGTTAAATGACGCCTTATATACTTTAGTGTAAAAGGATAGAAGATTAGTCACACATGACTTACCCTTGGAGAAACCATGCTGTGAATCGCGAATTTAATTAATTATCTTTCGATGTGTTCTCTAAGTCTATTTACTATTACTGATTCAAGCATTTTTTCTATAACCGATGTCAAACTGATTGGCCTGTAGTTGCATATAGACGATCTATCTCCCTTCTTAAAAACAGGAACAACGTCTACCTGCCTCCAAGCAATAGGCACAAAACCAGTGTCTACCAATTTATTAAGGGGACCCCCCGCCCAAAATATTTTTTTCTGAAGGATCTTGCTGATTTTTTCTGTGTGATATCTAGGTCTGAGGAAAACTTCACAGCTTGAGTCTTATTCAGATCTGACTAGTAGTGTTTTATTTTTTTTATAAAAAACGTAAAAAATACCATATCAAATTTTATCTCCTCTTACAATTTTTATTCGATGTCTTCCATTTTACAGCAAAAGAATCTTCTACATATATGAAAAACAAAATACAATTTTTTTTAATATCTTTGTTTAACGCCGGGGAAAAAATATATAGAAAAAATGATCGAAAAAAACGCAAAATTTTGACTTTGACACGTTATTAAAAAAATTCTATTTAACATATGCAAAAAAACTCTCTATTTCATTTTTTGTCATTTATCTAGCTATTAATAGGGACCTCATATGCAAAAATCGGTTGAAAATTGAGGGAGGAGATAGACTTTGTGTATCAAAAACTTGCATTTTTCAGAAACGAGTGTTAAAGTTTTTTTTTCCTTAGTTTGACTAATTTTTACATTGGACCTCCTAAGACCCATTGAAAACAGGTTCCATTGTATTTTCATGATGATTTTGCATCTTTCAAGTAACTCAGGCACTTTGTACCCTCCTACAGTGTAGGATATTATTCACTCAAAGTGAGGGTCTCATAAGCCGCCACCTCACTTTTTGTCGCAAAGTTTGAGTTCTTGGTCTAGAATGACCCAGCAAGGTAGTCTGATTGCTGGGATTCGGCTCTCTTTCTTTTCTTGGGTTTCCTTTCTGGTGTTGGAACAGGCTCTTGCTACATCAGGGACATCACTGTGAGGTTTGAGACTCTAAACCCAAGGTGTTGTAACAAGGAGGCATCCTTGTAACCACTTGTTAGCAAACAGTTGTTTGCGTAGAGACAACGTGTCTGATATAGGTGTAGAGGACAGAGGATCAGGTGCTGAGGATGTGGATGTAGATGGCAGGGAGATGGCTGGAGGGAGTACTAGTGGTGGTGGCGGAGGTGGTGATAACAAAGTTGATGCTGGGGTTCTTTCTTTCTCCCCTTGAGTTGCTAATGTAGACGTTCTTATCTTCTGCAAGTGTACCTTTTGTTTGGATAGCTTAGGCATGGCTAATATCTTCAAATATCTCTTCACTGAAAAATATATGCGAATTTTACACGGCAAATTAGTGAACGCGGCAAACTAACGTGTACATGTCCTTTACTTTGTAAGGCTCAGGCCACTGCCAGTCGTGCAGGATGAACTTCCTCACACCACATACTCAAGTGCATGCCGGACGTAAGAGAAAACTTTATGAATGCATCAAACGCAAAAAAAAAAAAAAAAAAAAAAAAGAGTAAAATATGGTCAAAACGTATGTAAACAATGGTCGTGCGTAGCATGTGGCTGCCGGGGGGAGGAAGGGTAGGCCCTTTAAACCCTTTAAAAATGGAGGTACGATAAAAACACTTTACCAGCATCTAGAGCAAGATCCCTACTATGTATTTATGCAATAATTTTTTTTTTCTTCGAATTTTTCTTAAATCTGGGGGCGGGGGGTCCCCTTAAATATTTCAGTTAACTGGTCGCAGATTTCAAATTTACACTCCTTAAGCATTCTCAGAAAAATTTCGTCTGGTCCCGGAGATTTTGTAGCTTTAAGTCTTTCAATCTGCTTGACTATTTCTTCTTTATTAATGCTGATATTAGGTACACTACTTTCTTCATCCCCTCTGACAATCGGATCGCAGTCAGGTACTTTATTTAATCTCTCATTAGTAAACACCGAAATAAGATAATTGTTAAACTCCTCACTCATTTTTGCCTCCGATTCTATCATGACATTTTCATCTTTTATAATTGGTCCTATTCTCTCTTTATTTTTTGTTCAATAGACATGAAAGATACCCTTTGGGTTGGATCTTGCTTGACTGGCAACCTTAGTTTCATAATTACGTTTCGCTGTACGTGTATTCTTTTTCACCAGCTTTGCCATTTCGTTATATCTTGATCTAAGGTGTGTTTCCCCATTTTTTATTTTTACGTAAAGTCCTCTTTTCATTCCGATCTTATGTTTCAATCTGTCCGTCATCCATTTCGGAGTATTACTATTTTCCCCTATCTATATGTATATTTTGGAAATGACACCAACTATATGTATGTATATATATATATATATATATATATATATATATATATATAGATATAATATTGGTGACCCACATTCGGAGAAGAATAAGCGAAGATATAGAAATCTGTTTATTTCGATCACTTACTGTGATCCTCTTCAGAAGAGGATCACAGTAAGTGA
>NC_134788.1:36278982-36513982 GCF_046742065.1 Oratosquilla oratoria
TAATAATATATTCTAAACTTGTCATTATTATTGTCAGCTTGTCTTTATTTGTACTTATAAATTTATCATTAATAGTAGTACCTTGTAAACTTGTCATCATTAGTATATTCTTAACTTGTACATTAACATTATTCTTCTAAACTTGACATAATATAATCTAATCTTTTCATTTTTAGTATATTCTAAACTTGTTCTTATTAGTATATTCCAAATTTGTCATTATTAGTATAAGCTAAACTTGTTATCATTAGTGTATTCTAAACTTGTCGTTTTAGTATATTCCAAACTTTCAAAAATTGTGAATTTAGTATATTCTAAACTTTTTATTATAAGTACAAATTAAAGTTACTAATGATAGTGTTTTTTAAATTTGTCAGTATTGGTATATTCTAAACTTGTCATTATTAGTACACATTAAAGATATTATTGATAGTACCTTCTAAACTTATTATTATTAGTATATTCCTAATATGTCATTATTTGTATATTCTAAACTTATCATAAGTATATTCTAAACTTGTCATTATTAGTATTTTCCAAACTTGTCACTATTAGTACCTTCTAGTCTTGTCATTGTTAGTACCTTTTAAACTTCTCAATAATAGTATGTATAAAAAATATCCTTAATAGTATCTTCTAAACTTGTCAATATTAGTACACACTAAATTTATATAATTAATCATAACTTCTAAATTTGAAATATTCATAATGTGTCATTATTAGTACACATAAGGTTTATCATTAAGACTTCTAAACGTATAATTTTTTGTATATTCTAAACTTGTGGTTATTGATATATTTAAAAACTTGTCGTTATAAGTATATTGTAAACATGTCATTATTAGTACACATTTTATTTATCATTAAAAAGTACTTTATAAATTTGTCAATATTAGTATAGTATTTTAAGTATATTGAACATTTTTCGTTATTAGTATTTTCTAACTTTTGTATATACAAAACATGCAGCTATTAGCATATTATTTTTATTATATTCTAAACTTGCCATTATTAGTATATTCTAAACTTGTCATTATTAGTATATTCTAAGATTGTCAATATTAGTACATAATAAAGTTATCATTAGTAGTACCTTCTAAACTTGTCATTATTTGTATATTCTAAACCTATCATAATAAGTGCACATTAATGTTATCATTAATAGTACCTTTTGAAATTGTAATTATAAGCATATTTAAAACTTTTATTATTAGCACACATTAAAGTTGTCTATAATAGTACCTTCTAAACTTGTTCTTATTAGTATATCCTCATCTTCTCATTATTAGTATATTCCAAACTTGATTAGTACACATTACATTTTTCATTAATAAACTCTTCTAAACTTGTCATTATTAGTATATTCTAAACATGGCATTATTAGTATTTTCTAAACTGGTCATTATTAGAATATTCTAAATTTGTCATTATCAGTATATTCTAGACATGGCATTATTAGTATTTTCTAAACTGGTCATTATCAGAATATTCTAAATTTGTCATTATCAGTGTTTACTTAACTTGACATTATTATTATATTCTACCTTTGTCATTATTATTACATTCTAATCTAGCCATTATTAGTATATTCTAAACTTGTCATTATTATTATATTCAAATTTTGTAATCATTAGTACACAATAAACTTATCATTAACAGTACTTCCTAAACTTTTCATTACCAGTGTATTCTAAACTTGTTATTGTAGATAAACAATAAGATTAATATTAATAGTTCCTTTTAAGATTGTATATGAAACATTTTAAAATTAATATTAATAGTTCCTTTTAAAATTGTATATAAAACATATTCCACAAATTTTCATTATTTGTACACATTAATGTTATTTTTAATAGAACCTTCTAATCTTGCCATTATTAGTAGACATTAGTACTCATTAGTTACTACACATTTAAGTTATCATTATTGGTATCTTTTAAACGTGTCATTGTTAATATATTCTAAATTTGTCATTATTAGTATATAAGTACATTCTTTTCTTTATCAGTACCTTCTAAATTTGTCACTATTAGTAACTTTTAAAGTTCTCATTATCAGAACACATTGAATTTATCATTGATAGTGTCTGCTAAACTTGTCCATCGCCAGTCGCCCAACATCACTTAGACCGTCCGCGGGGTGCCCCGCCACGGTCAGCGGCCGGAACGGGGCACGTCGGCCGAAAGAAGTGACCACCCCATTCCCGTCCACCGTCCACCGACAGTCACTCAAATCACTTAGCCCTGTCCGCGGGGGTGGTCTGCCACGGTCAGCGGCCAGGACGACCACCCCTGTATACTACTTAGCCACAACTGATTTAATAAAATCGCTCTACCCCTTGAGATCGGAGCTTGTGTGCAAGTATTAGCTCTAGAATTACCAGTTATCCTGGTGGGTGGATAAGATCCAATGAACCACAACTGATTTAATGAGCCATTCGAGGTTTCGCCTTAGATCGGCCTGTACTTAGACATGCTTGGCTTAATCTTTGAGACAAGCATATGACTACTGTCAGGAACAAACAAGTATCTTAGCGTTGACGCTAGATAGCCAGCTAGCTATCTGTGTAGGTATACCGTCGGATGGATGGATGGATGGGTGGATGGATGGATCCGGCCGTTGGGGTGGGGGACATCCGGCCTTTCGCCCGAGACTACCCACCCCGTATACTATATACGCGAGATGTCAGAGTTGCGGATGTTGGGTCGCGGTGCGGACTGTTGACGATGGCCGTACACTATATACACGAGATGTCGGAGTTGCGGATGTCGGGTTCCGGCCATCGTCAACCGTGCAGCATATTCTAGTTTAGGTCGTATCAGTGTAACCACTATTTTTTAACCATCTCCTCATCTATGTAGTCGAAGGCCACTTTCATTGATCTTAGTAAGTTAAAAGTCTCTCCATCCGTCGGATGGATGAATGGATGGATGGATGAATTGACTTTTTTTACTTCTTTATTTCCAATTTTATATTGACCCGATACTCTATTTTTGCTTTTTCCAAATTCTATTATGCTACACTTCTTAATGTTGATGTTCATCTCACATTTCTGACTCCATTCCCATATTTTGTCTAGGTCTTCTTGTAGTGATTTACAATCTTCTTCCGTTTTTACTCTCTTGAGTAATTTGGCATCGTCAGCAAAGAAGTTCATGTAACAATTTAGTCCCTCATCAGTATCATTTGTATATATGGCAACCATTAAAGGAGTCAATACAGAGCCTTGCGGAACGCCACTTTTCACATCTTCCCAGTTCGAATTTTTGTCTCTAAGTACCACTCTCATTTTTCTTCTGATTAAGAAATCCTTCATCCATTCCAGCAACTTACCTTGTATTCCTCCTTTTATTTCAAAATTTTTAATGCCTTCTGCAAATCCAAGAAGGCGCAATCTGCCCAGCCATCTCTTTCCTGTATTAATTAAATTAATCTCGAGTAAAAGCAAATTAGGTTTGTGGTACACGATTTTCCACTTCTAATATCATGACGCCTCCTCCCTGCTTGTCTGTTCTATTTTTCACCCAGTGGCTGTATAGACCTTGTCCCACTATGCTTGTTGATATAGTTCCTTTCAGTTTTGTCTCCACAATTCCCATGTCAGGTTTTTCCATTTCTAGATAGTCATTTAGTTCATTGATTCTAGAGATCATGCCGTCGATATTTGTGTATGCCACTTTTAGTTTCATATTATCCTTTCTTTTTTGGTTTAAGTTTTTCATTTTTCATGTACCATTTTTTCAGTTTCAAGTCCAGCACTCTCTCTCTCTCTCTCTCTCTCTCTCTCTCTCTCTCTCTCTCTCTCTCTCTCTCTCTCTCAAAAAAAAAAAAAAAAAAAAAAAAAAAAAAAAAAATCCCCGTCTTTGATCTTTTCTCGTTTCTATCATTAGCTTAAATTCTGAGAGCTTCCTCTTTCTCTTTTTCCTCATCACTCATTTCCCTTTGTATCCATATATGTTTGAATTTTACGCTGTTTGCCAATTTAACTGCTCTCGATAATATCTCCTCTGCTATCATTTGATTTCTCAGTTTTATTTTTAGCGGTCTATGTTGTTTTTCTTTTGAATATTTGCCTATCCTGTGGATTTAATCTATTTCTTTATCGAAATTTTGTCCTTCATCCTATATTTCTTTCAAAATTTCCTTAGCTATTTCCTTCTCCTCCTTTTCTCTCTGGTATCTATACATATCATGTTTTTCCTGGATACCAACGGACCACAATGCACTTACCTTTATCAACTGTATCTCTCACCCAATTTTCCTTTTCTTTGATTATTTTCATAACTGTTTCTTTTGTATTTTCCTCCATCTGTTCTTGTAATATTTCTCTAAAGGAATTTTTTTTTTCTGTTCTTGTTTCCATTGTTATTATTATTCCAATGAGGTCTATTTCTTTGATTAACTCTTCCACCTTCCCGGTCTCTACTTGTAATTGTTCTATGACCTCATTTTTCAGTTCTTCATTTTTATCTTTGTCCTCATTTTTCATTTTTTGTTTTGTTTTCTCTTTTGAGGATTTCAATTTCGCTATTTAAGTCACCTAATTCTTCAATCGTTTGTTCTTTACTCTTACGCAAAGTAATCAATTCTCTAAGTACAGCTCGGTAATCCAATCTTAAATCTATGATTTCTTCCATTAAGTCATTTACTTCGCGATTTCTTTATGCATTACTATATCTAATATCTCTATCTATATCTAAGCTTTTACCTATTACACCTGGGTTTCTTTGAAATCCTGGAAAATTTGTGTTTTCCCACCTTTGGTTTTTCCTTGGCGTATCTATCAAACAATGTTTTTTGGGGATGACACCTCTCGGACTTTCCACTATACTTACATCTAGTCCTTTCTTTGTTGGTTCATTTGTTATTCTTTCTTCTTTCTCTTTCTCCATTATGCCAAAACTATACCTATTTCAAGAACTAGATTACTTTATCCAGCCACTCATCACATACAATAATGTGTGTGTATTTACCTAGTTTACCTAGTTGTATTTTACGGGAAGGGGAGCTATGCTCGTGGGGTCCCGTCTTCATATCTCATTTTATCTAAACTATTTTTAAATTCATGTATTGTTTTTGCACACACCACTTTCTCATCTAACTTGTTCCAACTGTTTATTACTCTGTGAGGATAGCTGTTCTTTTTCAAGTCTCTTCTATAGCTGTCTTTTTTTATTTTCTTTCCGTGTCCTCTTGTATTTCTGTTATCCCATTTTATCAGATTCTCTCTATCAGTAATTTCTATGCCTTTCATGATTGTGTAAATAGCTATCAAATCTCCTCTCTCTCTTCTTTGCTCTAGTGTCTGTAGTTCAAGTTTATCTAGTCTCTCTTCATATGATAGTTTTGAGAGCGTTGGTGCCAGTTTTGTAATTGCTCTTTGTATTCTTTCAAGTTTTTTTTATACATTTTTTTTGTGCTTGGTGACCATATCGTTGCTGCATATTCCAATCTTGGTCTTATCAGGGTGATTAGGATTTTCTTCACCATTTCTTCATCCAGGTATGTAAATGCAACTTTGATTGTTCTTATCAAATTATAAGTTTCTCCAAAAATCTTATTTATATGTTTCTCAGGTGACATATTATTCATAACAATGACTCCCAGGTCCTTCTCATTTTCTACTTTTTTTTATTCCTTCTTCTCCCAATTTATATGCTCCTGTTATTCTGTTTTTACTTTTTCCAAATTCCATTATACTACACTTTTTTGCATTGAACTCCATCTCCCACTTTCTACTCCATTCCTGTACTATATTTAGATCTTTCTGTAGTGATTCACAATCTTCTTCAGTTTCCACTCTTTTCAGTAGTTTTGCATCATCTGCAAAGAAGCTCATATAGCTTTCTATTCCTTCATCCATATCATTAATATATATAGCAAACATTATTGGGGCCAGTACTGTTCCCTGCGGAACACCGCTTATTACTTCATCCCATTTTGAGTGCTGGTTTCTTATCACCACTCTCATTTTTCTTTCTTGCAAAAAGTCTTCCATCCAATTTAGTGGTTTTCCCTGTATTCCTCCTTGAGTTTCTAATTTCTTAAGCAACTTCTTATGTGGTACTTTGTCAAAAGCTTTCTTTAGGTCTAGAAATGCACAGTCCGCCCATCCATCTCTTTCTTGTATTATATCTATTAGCCTTGAATAGAAACATATTAAATTGGTGACGCATGATCGTCCTTGTCTGAATCCAAATTGCCTTGGATTTAACACTTTGTTTTTTTTTCTAAATATTTTACCCATCTAATTTTGATAATTCTTTCACAAATTTTTGCTATTGTACTTGTTAGAGAGACTGGTCCATAGTTTGTAGGTTCTTCTTTATTTCCTCCTTTATATATAGGTACTATATTTGCTTTTTTTCCAATCTTCTGGAACTTTTCCTTCTTTCAAGGAACTGTTTAGTATGCTATGTATTTTGTCTGCCAGTTCATTCCTGCATTCTTTCAGAATCCAGTTTGCTATATCATCTGGTCCATGCGATTTTCTGACATCAAGATTACTCAAGTGTGTTAATATTTCATTCTTTGTTACTTCTATTTCTTCCATAGGGGGGACTTTCTCTTTCCATTCAATCTCTTCAGGTTGTATGTTCTCCCTTGTAAACACTGATTTAAAATGTTTGTTCATAATTTCCGCCATTTCCATTTCCTCAGTGTATTCAACTCCCTCTTGTCTTAATTTCTCCAAGTCTTGTTTGTTTTTCAGTTTATTATTTACAAATCTGTAGAATAGTTTTGGTTGATCTTTACATTTTTCTATGACATCTTTTTCATATTTTCTCTTTTCCTTTCTGCACGTTTGTACATATTCATTTCTATAACCGGTATATATTTTCCATTTTTCAGGTCTTCTGTCTTTTTTCCATCTGGTCCAGGCTTTGTCTTTGTCTTTTAGCTCCCTACAACTTTTGTTGTACCAGCATTTTACATATTCTTTTTCTTGTTTTTGTCTTGGGACATACTTTTCCACTCCTTTTTTGTTCATTTTTATCAAAATATTCCATTTCTCTTCCACTGTTGTTTCTTCTTTGTATATTTCTTCCCAGTTTTCTTGTTGAAAGAATTCTCTTATTTTATCAAAGTTTGTTTTCTCATACATCATTCTTCCTTTTCTATATTGCTCATTTCTTTTCATTAAGTTCCAGTTCAATCAATATGTGGTCACTTTTACTTATTAGTGTTTTATATTCAATTTTGTCCACTATTCTAGGTTCAGATGTAATTATTAAGTCTAGTCTCGATGGTTCTTCTTCATTTCTATACCTGGTGTTCTCCTGTATCCATTGTGTCATTGTATGGTCAGTAATCATCTCAAGTAGAGCGTTTCCCCATGAGCCGTCTCCACCCTTTACTGTCATTTCTTCCCAGCAGATTTCTTTGCAATTAAAGTCTCCCATTATAACTATTCTTCCTCCATCTTCCATTATTTTATTTAATGTTATCTTTGTGTCCTCTAACATACTTTTATGTTCACTCTCCTCCCATGAGGCTGTTTTCGGAGGCACATAATTTATCACAAATTTTCTGCTCTTCTTATCTCTGTCTTCCACTTCTATCATAATCATCTCTACTGTATTCTTTCCATATATGACACCCTTCACGTTTATATCCTTCTTAGTCAGGAACATAACTCCACCCCCTTGCTTTTTCTCTCTGTTTTTAATCCAATAATTATATGCATCCTGTCCTACACTGTTGGGTGGTAGTGGACCTTTTAATTTTGTTTCTACAATTCCCATTATGTCCGGTTCTTTTTCCTTCAAATAATCATTCAGTTCATTCAATCCTGTTATTAATCCATCTATATTTGTGTAAGACACTCTTAGTTTTCTGTCACTTTCATTGTGTTCTCTGTTTCCCTTTTGTTTTTCTCTTGTATGTCGAACTGCCTTAGTTTCATATTCACTACTCTCCAATAGAATCTCTCTTTCTCTGACTCCATTCTGTTCTCGTTTTTTGTCTTAGCTTCAAGTCTTTTCTGCTTTTCTTCCTCTCTTTTCTCTTTATTCATTTCCCTTTTTATCCATACCTTTTTATATTGTTCACTTGTTGCTAGTTTCCCTGTTTTGGATAAGATATTCTCTGCCGTCGTTTGTGACCTGAATTTAATCTTAATTGGTCTGGTCTTATCTTTACTATACTTTCCGAGCCTGAATTTTTCCTCAATTTCCTTCATAATTTCTGGTTCATCTTCCTGAACTAATTTTAGTAAACTGCTTACTTTTTCATTTTCCTCATTGGTTCTTGAGGTTCTATCTGGGTTATGTTTCTCTTCCATTCCTAATATAATTATACATTTCTTTTTGTCAGCTAAGTCTCTTACTATATTCTCCTTCTGTCTCATCACTTTAATAACTGAGTCTTCAATTTGTTCTCTCATTTGCTGTTTAATGATATCAGTAAATGCAACTTTACTGTTTTCTTTTATCGACTTCCATCCCTCTCTGTTTTCTTTACTATTCCTTTTCAATTCCTCATTTTCCACCTTTACTTCTTTTAACTGTCTTTTCAGGTTTTCTATTTCATCAGTTCGCCTTCTCTAGTTCTTCCAATTTTTCAATCCTTCGTATAATATTGTTAACATGACCGAACCTACGCTCCAAGTCCTCGATCATCTTATCGACCTTCTCTTCTAGTCTTGTCAGTCGGGGGGGGGGGGTTTGTGTCCCCCCCACCCTCTTTAAATCCCTGGAAAATATTATCATCACTTTCTACTGTATTGCTCTTATCTATACTTCTGATCTTTACATTTTTATTAGACATTTCATCGTCGTCGGGGGGCCTTTTGTTTACCTTTCGCCTGTCTGTCTGGGCCAAGTCTACTCCTTTCTCATTTCCTTCCATTTCCCTCAGTAATCCCTCCCCTTCTCCTCTTTCCCTACTTTCCTACTACCCCACGAGCAATTTCCCCCCACCCTGTAAATACAATAGGCACTTCTCTTTGCGTTGGGATCCACAATATTTCATTTTTCTTCAGAACGTCTTCTAAGCCGTCCGTTCGTTGAAGTGTGTGTGTGTGTGTATTTATCTAGTTGTATTTACCTAGTGTGTATTTACCTAGTTGTATTACATGGGAAGGGAGCTATGGTCGTAGTGACCCGTCTTTGTATCTTTCAGCATCAAGTTTTTTCTTAAAATCTTGAATAGTATTTGCACACACTGTTACTTTGTCTAAGTTATTCCATATATCCAGCACTCTGTGTGGGAAGCTATTCTTTTTCCAATCTCTTCTATAGTTATCCTTTTTGAGTTTCTTTTCATGACCTCTTGTTTTTCCATTGTCATTGTTTAGTAAATCATTCCTATTAAGGATTTCCATTTCTTTCATGATTGTATATATAGTCAGTAGATCACCTCTTTCTCTTCTCTGCTCTAGTGTTGGTAGTTCCAATGTCGATAATCTTTGTTCGTATGTCAAATTGGAAAGAGCTGGTGCCAACTTTGTTGTTGCTCTCTGTATTCTTTCTAGTTTCCTTATATTCTTTTTAGTACTGGGTGTCCATAGTGTCACTGCATATTCCAGCTTTGGTCTAATTAATGTAACTAATATATTTTTAAAATAATTTCTTCATCCAAGTAGTCAAATGCCACTTTCATTGACCTTAATAGGTTGTAGGTTTCACCAACTATTTTGTTTATATGTTTATCCGGTGTCATGTCTTTGCTGATTAATACTCCAAGGTCCCTTTCTGAGTGCACTTTTTTATTTCTCCTTTGCCAATTTTGTAATTTTTTGAAATTCTGTTTTTGCTTTTTCCAAACTCCTTTATGCTACACTTCTTGATATTGAAGTTCACTTCCCACTTTTGAGTCCATTTCCAGATTTTGTCTAGGTCTGTTGTAAATATCCTCACGGCTTTACCAAAATTTCCTCCTTCAGCATTAATAAAAGTTTGTCACTTCATCTGAGCCATATAACTACACTGTAGACTGGTATTCCAAGTACATACCTATTTTAATCCTCAGTCTCAACTGTTTTCATATGTGTTGTTGGTCATCATGTTGTACTTTCTCATTTGACTTCAAATACTTATTTGCAAGATCAAGAGTAACCTATGGCACACTGTGGAAATAGCGTGTTATTCTGATAAAGAATCTTAAGAATGATTTCTTCACCTCATGCCTCTATCTAAACTTCCTCAGTATCAAACTAGAAATTCAAAGTTAGTGCATCATCCAAAATATGTAACCACACCACAGATTAATATTTGATGGATATACCTCTTGGTCTCACTCCCCATTTTCATTTGTCCTTGGTAATGTTAATGGCCACCATCACCATGATGTTATGGTCTCTCAAGGTAAGAACACATACAACTGGGTTTAATTTTTGGATATTTTTATTGTCTACTATTATAATATAACCATATAACCCTTTTTTTTTTTCTTATACAAAGTATCATATTTTCTGAAATGCCACAAAGTGACACTGATAGGTGACTGAGCATACATGTAGCCACCTATATCGCTATCATGGGTATTACTTAATGATTTAGGTGGTGTCTAATAATATATTCATATACTTCATGTAATGAAACTACAGAGATCATATTCATTAGGTTTCTCCTGTGGAATTCTTTAGTGCTTTCTCCATTTCATACTAGGAAAACAAAGATTCACAAAAGCCACATACATGAGGCTTATCCCCTCTATGAATTTGCATAAAAGGAATTGCAGATTACAAACTGGGAAAATAAAGCTTCACAAAGAGCACATTTCTTCTCAAGTGCATACAAATCATCAGTGCAGCAGGAGAATGAGAATAGTAAGCTTTGCAGAGTATATTTATGATGTTTCTTATGTGTGTGTTTGCATATGAGATTTTAGATGAGCAGATTGAGAAAATGAAGTCTCACACACGTCACATTTATACGGCTTTTCCCCTGTGTGAGTCCGAGTATGTCGAGTCAGACCACCAGAATCGGAAAATGATTTTTCGCATAAATCGCACTTGTAAGGCTTTTCCCCTGTGTGATTGAACATGTGCGTCTTCAGGTAACGAGACTCGGAAAACGAAGCGATGCAAAGTGTGCACTTGTACGGCTTCTCCCCTGTGTGAATCCTTCTGTGCCTTCTGAGTGTTTCGTGGCGGGTGAACGAAACTTCGCACAGATCACATTTGTGCGGCTTCTCTCCCGTATGAGTTCTCATGTGGATTCGTAGATGACAAGCTTGCGGGAATGCAAACTTACACAGACTGCATTTGTACGGCTTCTCTCCCGTGTGAGTCCGCATGTGGATTTTCAGCGTGTAAGACAGCGGAAAGGAAGCCTCGCACAGGCTACATTTATACGGCTTCTCCCCCGTGTGGGTGCGTAGGTGCCGATTCAGAATCCCGGAACTAGAGAATGACGCCACGCACACTTCGCATTTGTATGGCTTTTCCCCTGTGTGAGTGCGCATGTGCTTTTTAAGAATCCCAGAATTAGAAAATGCCGAATCACATAAATCACATTTATAAGGTCTCTCCCCTGTGTGAATACGCATGTGCCTATGCAGAGCCTTAGTTGTCGCAAATGAAGCTTTACAAAGGGCACACTGATGAGGCTTCTCAGCAGTGTGAAAATGCATATTATCATTCAACTGAGTCACACAAGTACATGCAGCATCCCCACATTGAGTACATGTAGAGGATTTTTCCCCTGTATAGCTTTGCGTCTCCATTTTTTTTACACCAGAATTATGAAAAGGATCGATCAAGGTTACATTTCTGAAGCTTCTCTGTAAATAAAAACGATAATTCAAACTATCAGTCTGATCATAAGGTTAACAAAGACCTCACTTTTTATAAGTTCTCATCTTTGTAGATTAGTAAGTATATTTGTTTTTTCACATTTGCAAGTTTGTCCTTACACATACGGACATAGGAGTAAGAAAGTTTTGTATTTTCTGAATCTTGGTGCTTTCTCTACACTACTCTCACAAAAGAAAATAAGATGATGAGTCAGTCTTTCTTGTCCTCAACTGCCTTGGTTTCATCTTTCCCATTCCATATTTGGAATAATCCTTGTAGGAGAATCCAGCATTGCTATGCATCTTCTTTCATCCTGAAGAATACATGAATATATATAAATTCAAATTTATGAAAAGACATATGGTATTTAAAAAAATAATAGTCAATCAAATTTTTAATAGATAATGGTTTCCATTTATTAGAAAAAATATTTGGTGTGGGCAATTAGCTACGTTTCTGTAATTAATCTTGGATATTGTGTATACTGATAAGGCTGCTCTGTAGGATGTATTTACCTAACTGTAGTATACAAAACAGGAACAATGCTCATTGCATCCCATCTCCTATTCTCTAATATTCTGACATACCTAGATTCAAATTCATGTACACTTCCAACTTTATCTATACCTTTGATTTCAAATTATATTTAGATCTGAACTCATGTATTGTTTGAGCTTGGGCTATATCACCTTCTAAGCTATTCCACATATTTTTACATCTATATGAAAAACTGTATTTCTTCACATCTTTTCAACATGCAGTGTTTCTAAATTTACTTTCATGACCTCTTAAAGCCCTCCCATCTTTCATAAGGAGATCTTTTCTATCAATACAATCTATCCCCTTTTGTGACCTCTTTCTCTTTGATCTTTTAAAGTTGGTAGACCCAGTACTTTTAGTCTTTCCTCATATGATTTATCTGCCAGGCTGGGGACCAGCTTGGTTGCTGCCCTTTGTATTTTCTCAATCTTGCTTACGTCCTTCACTCTGTGTGGGGATTGTACTACTGATGAATATTCCAGTCTTGGTCGTATCAGGGTTTTGATGACTTTTTTCATCATCTCTTCATCCATGTAATGGAAAGCCACTTTAACCTTCTGAAGTAGTCCATATTCTCTACCACAACCCTCCTGATATGTCTGTAAGGTGATATGTTGTCTTGTATCAACACTCCCAAGTCTTTCTCCTCTTGATTTTGTATTGGGTTTGCTTCCCGAGGAATAGTTTAAGGATGGTCTTTTGCAGCTACCAACAATTTCCAGTATTTTGCATTTTTTTTTTCGTACTGAACTTTGCAAAAATAATATCTAGATCTTTTTTGCAATGTTCTACTGTTCCTCCTTGTTTTCACTTTTCTCGTGATTTTTTGCATCATCTGCACATATTTTGACATAGCTTCTTGTTCCTTCCATTACGTCATTAACATTGACAAAAAACATTATTGGTGCAAGCACTGAACCTTGTGGAACTCCTCTCCAGTTAGACATCTTGTCCTTACTGGTGTTCCCATGTACCTTTCTTTCAAAAAGTCTTTAATGCATTCTAGTAGTTTGCCTCTCAGTCCTCCAACATGCTCTAATTTGTACATAAGTTGACTGTGAGGTACTTCATCAAATGCCTTCTCTAGATTGAGGCATATGCAGTCCACCCACCCCTCTCTCATTTGCAGTACATCAATCACTCTCTAGTAAAAGCTTAAATGTGTATTTACCTAGTTGTATTATATGGGAAGGGAGCTATGCTCATAGTGATCCATCTGTATCTCTCAGCATCTAGTTTGTTCTTAAATTCTTGTATGGTTTTTGCACATACTATTTTTTCATCCAATTTGTTCCAGACATCTATCACTCTGTGTGGAAAACAATTATTTTTCAATTCTCTTCTATAACTATACTTTTTTATTTCTTTTTTATGTCCTCTTATTTTTCTTCTGTCCCAGTTTAATAAATCTTTTCTGTCAAGTACTTCCATACCTTTCATGATTCTGTAAATGGCCAGTAGATTTCCTATTTTCTCTTCTTTGTTCCAGAGTTGTTAGTTCCAGTTTGGACAATCTTTGGTCATATGTCAATTTTGAAAGTGTTGGTGCCATCTTTGTTGTTGCTCTTTGGATTCTTTCTAATTTCTTTATATTCTTTTTTGTGTTGGGTGTCTATAGTGTCACAGCATACTCCGATCTTGGTCTTATCAGCATGACTAATATTTTCTTTACCATTTCCTCATCCATGTAGTTAAAGGCCACCCTTATTGTTCTTAGTAAATTGTAGGTTTCTCCGACTATTTTGTGTTTATCTAAATGTTTACCTATTTGCAGTGTAATAGTTTGAAGGAATGCTCATGGGGTCCCATCTCTTTTTCTTAATTTGTCAAACCTTGCCATGAATTCTTTTGTAGTATTGACTTAGGTTATATTTTCATCTAATTATTCCACAAGTATTTACCAAGTTGTAATATATGGGAGGGGAGCTATGCTCGTGGTGACCCGTCTTTGTATCTCTCCGCATCAGGTTTTATCTTAAAATCTTGTATAGTGTTTGCACATACTGTTTTGTTGTCTAATTTGTTCCATGTATTTATCACTCTGTGTGGGAAACTGTTCCTTTTCAACTTTTTTCTATAACTATATTTTTTCAGTTTTTTTTGTGTCCTCTCGTTTTACCGTTGTCCCACACTAACAGGTCGTTCCTGTCTAAAACTTCCATTCCTTTCATTATTCTGTAGATAGTTAGCAAATCTCCTCTTTCTCTTCTTTGTTCCAGAGTTGGTAGGTTCAATTTGGATAGTCTTTGCTCATATGTTCGGTGAGAGTCGGTGCTAGTCTGGTTGTCGCTCTTTGTAATCTTTCCAGTTTCTTAATATTCTTTTTGGTACTGGGTGTCCAAAGTGATGCTGTGTACTCAAGTTTTGGTCTTATTAGTGTAGTTAGTATTTTCTTTATCATTTCTTCATCCATATAAGCAAATGCCACTTTGATTGACCTCAATAAGTTGTAGGTTTCTCCGAATATTTATTTATATGCTCATCTGGTTTCATGTCCTTTCCAATCATCACTCCAAGATCTTTTTCAGAGTTTGCTTTCTTTATTTTTTTCCCCCAATTCTGTAATCTTTTGATATTCTGTTTTTACTCTTTCCAAATTCCATTATACTGCATTTCTTTATATTGAATTTTACTTCCCACTTTTGAGTCCAATTCCATATCGTGTCCAGATCTTGCTGCAATGAGTTGCAGTCCTCTTCCGTTTTTACCTTCTTAAGTAATTTTGCATCATCTGCAAAAAAATTCATATAGCACCCCACGCCTTCATTCATGTCATTAATGTATACGGCGAACATGATCAATGATCAATGTTGTCTCTCACAGGAAGGGGGGCTATGTTCGTGGTGTCCTGTCTTTGTATCTCGCTGTCTAATTTGCTCTTAAATTTGTGTATGGTTTTGTCTAGTATGTTCCATACATCCACCACTTTGTGGGGAAAGCTGTTTTTTTCAGGTCTCTTCTATAATTGTCCTTTTTGAGCTTCCTTCCATGTCCTCTTGTATTTCTCTTATCCCAATTTAGTAAGTCTTCTCTATCAAGGACTTCTATACCTCTCATAATTCTGTAGATGGTCAACAAGTCACCTCTTTCTCTCCTTTGTTCCAGAGTCGACAATTCTAGTTTTGACAATCTTAACATGACAGTTTTGATAGTGTTGTGGCCATCTTTGTAGTTGCTCTCTGGATTCTCTCTATTTTCCTTATATTCCTTTTAGTACTAGTGTCACTGTGCACTCCAATTTTGGCCTTATCTGTGTGGCTTGCATTTTCTTGACCATTTCTTCATTCACATAAGTATAAGCCAATTATTGATCTTAGCAAGTTATAGGTTTCTCCAACAATTTTGTTTATCTGTTTGTCATGGGACATATCCTTTGTGATGATTACTCCCATGTCTTTTTCAGATCCCATTTTCTTTACTGATATACTTTTTTTTTTACTTTTTCCAAATTCCATTATGCTACATTTCTTAATGTTGAAGTTCACTTCCCACTTCTGACTCCATTCCCAAACCTTGTGTGTGTGTGTGTGATTCACCATGGTCTTGGATCATGCATTAGACTCATGATCAACAGCTATTACCCTTCCAGAAGAGAGCTCAGGGTTCATTTATGACTGATCAGCATGTAATGCTGTGACCTTACATCTACACACATCCCCAACTCCTTGCCAACAAGAGTTGGAGTAACAACTCACAGCACAGCAATACTGAAATTATTTCAGTTCTGAGTGGGATTCCAACTCGGACTGCTGCAGTGGTGGACGCAAACGCTACCACTGCATTGTTGAGTCATGTGTGTGTGTGTGTGTATTTACCTAGTTGTATCTTATGGGAAGGGGAGCTTCACTTTTGGTATCCTGTCACTGTATCTCGCCATATCTAATTTGCTCTTAAATTCTTGTATTGTTTTTACTCACACTATTGTTTTGTCTAGTATATTCCATACATCCATCACTCTGTGGGGAAAGCTGTTTTTTCATGTCTCTCCTATAACTGTCCTTTTTGAGTTTCTTTCCATGTCTTCTTGTGTTTCTCTTTTCCCAATTTAATAAGTAGTCTCTATGAAGGACTTCTACACCTTTCATAATTCTGTAGATGGTCAACAAGTGTGTATTTACCTAGTTGTATTTACCTAGTTGTAATATACGGGAGGGGAGCTATGCTCGTGGTGACCTGTCTTTGTATCTCTCCGCATCAAGTTTTATCTTAAAATCTTGTGTAGTGTTAGCACATACTGTTTTGTTGTCTAATTTGTTCCATGTATTTATCGCTCTGTGTGGGAAACTGTTCCTTTTCAAGTTTTTTCTATAACTATCCTTGTTCAATTTTTTTCTGTGTCCTCTTGTTTTAATGTTTTCCCACACTAATAGGTCGTTCCTGTCTAAAACTTCCATTCCTTTCATTATTCTGTAGATAGTTAGCAAATCTCCTCTTTCTCTTCTTTGTTCCAGAGTTGGTAGGTTCAATTTGGATAGTCTTTGCTCATATGTTAATTCGGCGAGTGTCAGTGCTAGTTTTGTTGTCACTCTTTTGTAATCTTTCTAGTTTCTTAATATTCTTTTTGGTACTGGGTGTCCAAAGTGATTCTGTGTACTCGAGTTTTGGTCTTATTAGTGTAGTTAGTATTTTCCTTATCATTTCTTTGTCCATATAAGTAAATGCCACTTTGATTGCTCTCAATAAGTTGTAGGTTTCTCCGAACATCTTATTTATATGCTTATCTGGTTTCATGTCCTTTCCAATCATCACTCCAAGATCTTTTTCAGAGTTTTTTTTTTCTTCCCCAATTCTGTAATCTTTTGATATTCTGTTTTTACTCTTTCCAAATTCCATTATACTGCATTTCTTTATATTGAATTTTACTTCCCACTTTTGAGTCCAATTCCATATTGTGTCCAGATCTTGTTGCAATGAGTTGCAGTCCTCTTCCATTTTTACCTTCTTAAGCAATTTTGCATCTGCAAAAAAATTTATATAGCACTCCACGCCTTCATTCATGTCATTGATGTATACAGCGAACATGATCGGGGCCAGTACTGATCCCTGCGGGACTCCGCTTTTTACTTCTTCCAAGTTGGAGAATTTTTCTCTAATTACAACTCTCATTTTCCTCCCAATCAGGAAGTCTTTCATCCATTCCAATAATTTTCCTCTGATGCCACCTTTTGACTCTATCTTAATTATTAGTTTCCTATGAGGTACCTTATCGAATGCCTTTTGCAGGTGTGTGTGTGTATGTGATTCACTCCAGTCTTGGTTCCCCTTTGTATTCTATCAATCTAGCATATATCCTTCATTCTGTGTAGATATACTACTGATGCATATTCTAGTCTTGGGTAGATCAAGGTTTCAATGACTTTTTTCATCATCTCTTCATCCATGTAGTGAAAAGCCTTTTTAATTTTCTGCAGCAGCCCATACATCTCTCCCACAATCCTGCTGATGAGTCTATCAATTCACAGGTTGTCTTATACCCAAATCTTTCTCCTCTTTTGCTTTTGTAATGGTTTCTTTCCCTAAGGAATAGTTTATGAATTATCTTATGCTGCTGCTACCCATTTTTTTTTTTTATTAAGCTTTATTTCCCATTTTTGGTTCTATACAAAAATGTCTAGATTTTTTTTTTTTTTTTTTGCAATAGTCTACATTCCTCATTTTTCCATCTTCTTGTGAATTTTCCATTATCAGCACACATGTTGGGATATTTTGTTATACTTTCCATCATGTCATTGACATGTATTTCTCAAATGTAGGATACATGACAGAAGCATTGCTTATTGTGTCCTGTTTCCTATTCTCTCTTTCTCTCTCTCTCTTTTTTTCTTTTTTCTTTTTTTTATCATATCTAGCCAGTGGTAGATCCAGGATTAAAAGGGGGGGGGGGGTGGTAACCTGAATTTTGTCAATGTAGATGATGATTTGGGGGTTAACCTGAATTTTGTAAATACAGATGCTTTTAATGAGACATTCTATGGCATGAATACAATGGTTTTGAATGTAAATTGAAGTCTATGTTCTCATTTTAGTTTTTTCAGAATATTTGGCAAAACTAATATTTAATCTTATATTTTAAAGATTTACTCTCATTGATGTCTTGAATATATTTCTGCCACTGTTACACTGCTATATGTCATGTACCGGTGTACACATGGCAGATTTCTTGACCTCTACAATGTGGTAATTAAAGAACAAATTTGGGGTGGACACTTAAGAGGAAAAAAAAATATGTTCTTGCAAGATCTTTTCTGGGGGCCCCAGGAAAGGTCTAGATGGCAATGATTAATTTGTTAAACAAAGGATTACAAAGGATTACACAGGCGGAGCATGCCGACAGGAGACCTTTTGGTCCATATCAAGGTCGGATGCTAAAAAAAAAAATCATAATAATAAATAAATTAATAAACAAAAACTATAACAATGTAAATGATGAATGAAATACATAAATAAATGCATAGGTATAGTTAAATGATAAACAAACAGGTAAATAGTAAATAATGGTAAATTGACATATAACTAATAATAAATGAGAATCAAGCAAATAATGATAAACAGACAACTGATAACAAAACAAATAAAACAATAATATAAAATAAATGATAATCATCACAGCATCTTGCTTAGGTGTTTATCTAAATGATTCTTAAAGCTTCGAACTGAACTACATTGCACTGCATCTGCAGGAAGTTTATTCCATTCATTAACTACATGGTTGGCAAAGTTGTTTCTACCCACTTCCACATTAAATCTATTTCTGGACAGTTTGAGGCCATTGTTTCTTGTCTGATTCTCATTCAGTGTGAAAATTTGGTCAATTTTGATGTTGTCAATTCCCTTTAGAATTTTAAAGATCTGTATAAAGTCACCCCTGAGTCTATGCTTTGGAAAACAGATTCATATGTTTTAGTTGATTTTTGTATTATTTATTTTTGATATTTGGAATCAGTTTTGTGGCTTGCCATTGTACTTTTTCCAATCTGTCAATGTCTTTAATGAGATTCAGTGACCATACGGAAACAGCATATTCCAAATGTGGACGAACTAACGATTTATATAGATTGTTAATGAGTGATGGACTTTTGAAGTCAAAAGATCGGGCAATCAGTCCTAGAATCTTATTTGCTTTCTCAGAGGCTGAAATACATTACTTGGATGATTTGAGATGGTTACTGATAATTACACCAAGATCCTTTTCACTATTCACTTTTGTTAATGAATTTCCTAATAACTTGTAATCACACTTACTGATATTTTTACCATGTGCATTACTTGTGTTAAATTTCATTAGCTTTTTCAGACCATTGCTGTAATTTATCTAAATCTTCTTGAACATCTAATTGGTTTAAGTGATCATTTGCCATTCTGCACAGTTTTGTATCATCAGCAAATTTGGAAACAGTAGATTTTAGTCCATGGTCTATATTATTTATATATACTATGAATAGAAGTGGCCCAAGAACGGAACCCTGAGGAACTCCACTTGTAAAAAATTTCTATCTAGAAGTTTTTCCATTTAAAACAACTCTCTGTTTTTGATCATTCAACCAATTACCAGTCCAACTTAATAGGCTACCACTTATTCCATGTGAAGCTAATTTTGTAAGTAGTCTTTCGTGTGGGACGGTATCAAAAGCTTTTGCAAAGTCTAGATATATCAAATCTATATTGTTTCTTTTGTCATAATGAGAGATAACTGTGTTGTA
Organism: Oratosquilla oratoria; assembly: GCF_046742065.1. Classification (NCBI taxonomy): domain Eukaryota; kingdom Metazoa; phylum Arthropoda; class Malacostraca; order Stomatopoda; family Squillidae; genus Oratosquilla; species Oratosquilla oratoria. Next base: position 36,298,963 of record NC_134788.1, read on the forward strand.
GAATTTGAGTAAATTAATTCAGATAATTCATAATATTTACATAGAAATTGTATGTATTAGCATGTAAAATCACAATTTGAATAGTTTTTTATACATTGATAAATCCATCACTTAGGACACATGTGTATGGATTCCCTTCATGAGGACCATCGTCTTGAGACGATGGAACCTAATAAAAGCATGTGCATTGTCCCCTATGAGCCAGTTTGCACTTCAGTTGCAAACTCACAGCAGGAGCGGCAGCTTTAGCTCTAAATTGGGCCCTGACTTGGTTCTGATCTAGGGTGGACAGCAGAAATTATCTCTAACCTAGCAGCAGTGTTAAGGGTGCACTGAGTGATATTTGGGACTGTCCCTAGGTTGTGGTTATGGACAACCACTAGTGACATATTATTTACTTTGCAAAATCCTTCTGAATCCAGTGATACAAACATGTGGTTGTCACAAATTAGGAAACACGACAGTTTAAGAGAACTAACCACAGCCATTATCTATATTTTCATTGGAGATAAAATTATATCAGAGAAGTACTACCACAGACATATCTTAGAGGCTGATACATCACACATAATTGCCAACTACAATTTTAAACTTTTATAGTCATGAGCCCCCCTCTTCTAGGGCCTAGCCCTCTCAGCACCCCACCCTGGATCTGGCACTGTACCTAGCCTCAAATTCATGTGCAGTTCTGTGTGTGTGCGTGCTTGTATTTACTTATTTGTAGTATCCAGGAAAAGAGCAATGCTTGTGGGGTATAATCTCCTACTCTCCAGTTCATTGTACCTAGCTTCAAATTCATGTCTAGTGCTAACTTGTTCCATGTCCTTAATTTCCAATTATCATACATAATCTAAATTCATGTATTTTTCCAGCTTGAGCTGTCATCTTCTAACCCATTCGAACTATTTATGCATCTTCTACTATATATGGAAAACTATTTCTTCTCATCCTTTAAACATGTAGTCTTTCTACATATGAAGCACATTATAATTGGTGAAACCACTTAAAATGAACTTAATAATAGAAAAAAACAAATTGGCAGGGAATTTGGAAGGGTGGGGGAGGTTGGGTGCCTTGTTTGGACAGCGAATAATTACCCTGACCCAAATTTGTCTGGTCACCATTCGGTACTCAAACGATATCCATACCTGTAAGTTGTATAATTTTTTAGAATTAAATTGGAGACTGCTGAATGGATAATGACAGAAAACAAAATGTATACGAAGTGAAAAGAAAAATATATACAGAATAATAGGTCTCCTTTACGTACGCCATTGATGTAGTTTTCGCTGGCTTGAAGGATTGATGTTCGTTTTTGTGAGCATTACTTGTCTGGTCATCTTGAGTTACGATATAGGTCGTTTGAGCGAGGATATTTTTTCAATAACTCAACCCAATTCATACATGAATGTTGGTTTGCCTTCCACCTGCGTAGGAATGACTAGATCGAAAACCATTTAGTAAATATGAATGTGAGATCAAGGTAAGTTTTATTTTAATCAATAGCAATTTAAAGCCATAGTCGCCATTTTTGTTCGCGTGAACAATATCAAAACAACTGGAGCTGTTTTGCAGAAGTGACGTTCGCTAAAACGGACCTTTGTTCCATAAAATGTCACTATCAATAGAGGGTATTTGGGGCCAATCACGTTTACTGGAAACTGTCATATATTTTAACGAATATGTAAGTTGTGAAATCATATATCGCAAACAATTGTCGTACACCACCTTCTCCCAGCAATCTATAACTGACGCGGTGTGTGGTCTCATGCCTTACACTTTCATTTATGGCCTTTAGTAGAGTTCATCAAAAGAAGCTATTTTAATTAAGAAAGTGCAGATTACTGGTGGATCTAGGAGAGCGGGACGAATGGTTCTTACAGGATTTCTTACCAGGATGAGCTCCACTGGGATGGAGCTTCAAACATACACGCCATTGCGTGAGATGACTGGTAATGGCATATGCACGAATAAAGTAACGTGGGGGGGAAATTTAAAAATTTAGTGCATTATCATATGTGTACAGATTGATATTGATGGTCTATCACCCAGGTCCAAGTGTAGCCTACAGCAAGTAAACACAAATCCAGATAGAGCGTCAGTGCAATCGCAGAGGGTAAGGTCACAAAGGGGTTCTAGAGGTTGATATATATATATATATATATATATATACATATATGTATATATATATATATATTATATATATATATATATTATATGTATATATTATATGTATATATATGTATATATATATACGTATATATATATACATATATATATAATATATATGCTTATATATACACATACGTGTATATATATATATATATATGTATATATATATAATATATATATATATATATGCAAGCAATCACATCACCGTGATACAAAAATGCAAAATAACCACAGGAGAAAGGAAACTTGTAGACAGTAAGTACTTTCGTATATTACATCTTTAGACTAAATGACAGAGATACAGAGTTGGGTTCAAATATAAGGATCAGGTGGCAACCATAGGGGGGAAGGGGGGAGACAATACAATGTGAGGAGGGGGGATGACCTTACCCCTATCGACCCAACCACATAAGGGTCAATCTGGCAGAAAGATCTCGGTGACCATTTGGGTTATCAATTTATCACATTTAAAATGACCATAGCTCAAGTTTATATTTTAGTCAAACGTGCCTGATATTAAGCAAGATTCTATTATATTTCTTGCAGGCTTTTTCCTTTAGCTAAAATTGTTGCCTTAGACCAATCAATATGATGGTTGTATAATGCTTCATGTTGGAATAACGCATTGTTTTCCTGGGCAGATCTCATACTATATTTATGTTGGGAAATCCTTGTTTCCAAGTTTTTTCCAGTTTGTCCAATATAAAATTTATTACAATCTTGGCAAGGAATTTTATAGACCATACCGTTGTTGTTAGGAGGGCTATTCTTAATTAAAAAAGTAGCTTTTAAATATGACCACACAATAAAGAAAACTTTAATCAAGAACAGCCCTCCTAACAACAATGGTGTGGCCTATAAAATTCATTGCCAAGATTGTAAATAAAATTTATATTGGACAAACTGGGAAAAACTTGGAAACAAGGATCTCCCAATATAAATATAGTGTGAGATCTGCCCAGGAAAACAATGTATATGGCAAACATAATTGGAGCCAGCAAAACCCTTGTGGAACACCACTTATCATTGCTTCCCATTTCAAGTATTTGTCTTTAATTACTACCCTAATTTTTCTCCCAGTCAGGAAGTCTTCCATCCATTCTAATAATTTACCTGTGATGCCACCTATTGATTCTAATTTACTTATTAATTTCTTGTGTGGTACTTTGTCAAATGCCTTTTGTAGGTCTAGATAGGCACAGTGTGCCCATCCATCCCTCTCCTCTATTATATCTATTAGTCTCGAGCAGAAGCAGATCAGGTTTATTGTACATGATCTTCCTTGTCTAAATCCAAATTGGTTTGGGTTTAGTATAGATTTTTCTTTGAGGTGTTTTACCCATCTACTTTTGATCACTTTTTCACATATTTTTGCTACTGTGCTTGTTAGGGAGACCAGTCTTTAGTTAGTTGGATTTTCCTTGTTTCTTCCTTTATATATTGATACAATGTTTACATTTTTCCAGTCTTGTGGTACCTTTCCTTCTTTGAGCAAGCATTTGATTTTAGTGTGTATTTTATCTGTCAATTCTTCTGTGCATTCTTTCAGTATCCAATTTGCATTTTCATCTGGACCATGCAATTTTCTGACATCAAGGTTTTTTTTATTTGGTCACTGATTTCCTTCTTTGTTACAGATATTTCCTTCATTGGGGGGATTTCTGTCTCTCTATTCCCTCACAGTTAGGTGTGTTCTCAATTGTGAATACTGATTTCTTGTTCTTCTGTATATTCATGACTTCCTTGGCACAGTTTTTCTATTTCTTGTTTGTTTTTTAGTTTACTGTTCACATATCTGTAAAATACTTTCAGCTGTTCCTTGCATTTTTCTATTATTTCCTTTTCATAATTTCTCTTTTCTTCTCTGCATATTTTTACATAATTGTTTCTTAGTTTGATGTATGTTTGCCAGTTGCTCATTTTTTTGTCTTTTTTCCATTTTTTTCTAGGCTTTGTCTCTTTTATCCTTAGCTTCACTATGTTTTTTGTTGTACCAGTTCTTTATGTATGTTCTTTCTTGCTTTTGTTGTGGTACATATTTGATCACACCCTCATCATAAATTTCTTTTAGTATATTCCATTTCTCTTCCATCCCTGTTTCTTCATTTAGGAATTTTTCCCAGTTTGCATTATAAAAGTTTTTTTAGTTTCTCAAAATTAGTTTTGTTGTACATTGGTCTTCCTATTCTATGTTTCTCATTTCTTCTTAGGTCTATTTGCCCTTTTAGTTCAAATTCTATTAGTACATGGTCACTCTTATCCTATTGGTGTTTTGTAATCTATTCTGTCAACAATTTCAGGTTCTGACGTATTAAATCCAAGGTTCCTCATTGTTGCTGTATCTGGTATTTTCCTTTATCCACTGAGTCATTGTGTATTCAATGATCATATCGAGTAGCATGCTGCCCCATATATCCTTTCCACCCCTCACTGTCATTTCTTCCCAACATGTTTTTTTTTTAGTTAAAATCACCCATAATTACTGTATTTCCTCTTTCAGTATATCAGTTAGTTCATGTTTAGTATCTTCTAACAATTTGGAATGATCATGTTCTGTCCAGGACTGTGTTTTGGGGGGCACATACACTACTACAAATTTTGTACTTTTCATGTGGTTGTTTTCTACTTTTATCATAAGTGACGCTACATTGTTTTTTGCTCTTGTTAACTTTGTCACATTTAAGTCTTTCATGGTCAGAAATAGTACTTCCCCTCCTTGTTTTTCCTTTCTATTCTTCATCCAGCAGTAGTAGAGGCCTTGTCCCACAGTGTTAGGTAGTAGATTACCTTTCAGTTTAGTTTCTACTATTCCCATTATGTCCAGTTTTTCTGATGCCAGGTAATCATTTAGTTCATTCAGTCCTGAGATCATTCCATCTATGTTGGTATAGGCTAATTTCATTTTTTTTTCTCGTCTTTTTCTGTCTACTTTGTTTCCTTTTTCGTGATATACCATTTTCTTAGCCTCAGGTCCACCAATTAAAAAAAAAAAAAAAAAAAAAAAAAAAAATCTTTTCAGTCTCGGGTTTTTTTTTTCCTGCTCCATTTCTAAGCTCCTTTTCTTTTTCTTCACTCATTTCTTTCTTTATCCATACATTTTTGTGATTTTCACTGTTTGCTAGTTTTGCTGTTCTGGATAGTATTTTCTCTGCTATCATTTGTGACCTAAGTTTTACTTTTAGTGGCCTATAGTGTCTTTTGAGTATCTACCTATTATATACAGGTATGTTTCCTTGATTTCTTTATCCGAGGTTTGATCCTCCTCTTGAATCTCCTTCAGAATCTCTTTAGTGATCTCTTTTTCATCTCTTCTCTCTGACACCTAGGAACATCATGCTTCTCTTTAATACCATAGATCACAGTGCATCTTTTTTTGTCCACTGTATCCCTAACCAAATTTCCTTTCTCTTAACTTGTTGTTCCACTATTTCCTTAAAAGATTATTTATTTACCTTCCTGCTCCACCTTCCACTGTTTATTTCTTGGAAGTAATTTTCTTTAATCTTTTCTTCAACTTTCTCAGTCACTGCCTGTATTTGATCCTTCATCTCTTTCTTTAATGCCTCATTCCTATTCATATCTTCATTTTTCAGTCTTATATTTTCTCCCTTTATCCTATTCAGTTCCATTTCAATTCATCTATTTCCCTATTATTTTCTTCATTGGCTTTTCTTAATATGGCTACTTCTTTATATATACTTTTGCATTAACTTTTCAGTTCAATTATTTCATCTAACAATTCATTTATTTCTCTATTTATAATATTTTCAAACCTGGGTTCTCTATCCATGTCTATCTCTCTATACATATTGCTATTGTCTCTATTGAACCCCGAGAAGACATTTCTATCAAACCTTTGGTATGTCTTTGGGATCTCGTTCAGACGCATTTTTTTTTTTCTTTAATTACACCAAGTGGGGACCCAATTGTACTTATGTCAAGACATCATTTTGCAGTTTTCTTTTCTCTAAATCCTTTGTTTATTTCATCCATTATTGGCACTGATTTTGCAAAAAGAATATTTGACCAAAGATACAAAGACTACATTTTCGGTAATATTAACTACGATACTCCCTTCCCATTTGTAAACGACCAGGCAGCGATTGGTTGGTTCTAAAATCGTTCCAAAATAGTTTGTTGGCAACTCGCTTAATAGCTGTTTGGAGTGTATTTTTGGGATGTCCTTCCTCAATCGCTGCTCGTATGTGTGCCTTTTTTCATGTGCTCATTCTCCCTAATTTTGGAACTTGGCTGTGGCCCTATTTGAAATTTGTATTTCTATTGGAGCTTCTCTGTAAATGGGCTGAATATTTTTCATTCATGATCATGTACATATTCAGATAGTGCAACACTGAGAGTACACATACCTTCAGATAGTTCAGCATTGAGAGCACACATACTTTCAGATATTCAACAATGAGAACACACACATTTTCAGATAGTTCAACACTGAGAGCACACAAACATAATCAATAAAGATCAGTAAAAGTGGCCTTTCATTACTTGGATGAAGTAATGTTAAAGAAAATATTAGTCACACTGATAAGACCAAGATTGGAGTATGCTGCAACACTATGGACACCCAGCACAAAAAAGAATGTGAAGAAATTATAAAGGATGCAAAGAGCAATGACAAAGATGGCACCAATAATTTCAAAATTGACATATGAACAAAGATCATCCAAACTGGAACTACCAACCCTGGAACAAAGAAGAGAAGGAGGAGATCTACTGGCCATTTACAGAATCATGAAAGGCATGGAAGTTTAAAAAGAAGATTTATTAAAGGGGGATAAAAGAAAAACAAGAGGACATGAAAAGAAACTCAAAAAGGGTAGTTATAGAAGAGATCTGAAAAAGAATAGTTTTCCACACAGAGTGGTGGACGTCTGGAACAAACTGGAACAAAAAATAGTATGTATAAAAACCATACAAGAATTTAAGAACAAACTAAATGCTGAAAGATACAAAGACACGTCACTGTGAGTATAGCTCCCTTCCTGTATAATACAACTGGGTAAATACAGCATATCTGGGATGAAGTGCCTCTGACAGAAGCTGGTGAGGGCATCTGGTTTCTTATGTAACTGGTGTTATAACCTCCTGAAAATGAGGGCTAAGTCTTCATTTGGGCAAAACATGTTAATGTGGCATGAAGAAGATTGACAGGTTTTGGAAAATGAGAAGCAGGAAGATCTCTGCTCTCTGTCTTACAGGAACCTCACTAACAGGTAATCATCATTGGTCCCAGTAAATCTATCTCGAGTGTAATTATTATATATTATTATTTTCATGTCACTATTTCCACTGTTGTATTTTCTGGAAACCATGACTTTATGAAACAAAAATTGCCCAGTATTAAAAAAAAAAATTAGCTTTAAGATTCACTTGGATAAATACCAAAGTTATATACTGTAATGTCATCAGTTAATTTGTTCACCTGAGCTTGCTTTGCCATTGTAACCATCCTAGGATCATTACAAATTTTTGGACCAAAGAAATAAAGGGCTACAGTTACTGGTTATTAAAAGACTGTTTTGAATTCTAACAATTTTATTTAATTTGGATGGTTTTAAATCTATAGTTTTTACTATTGGGTACAATGTTTTCCATATAATTGTTAAACTCAATTAAAACAGGTGACTTTGCTCCCTACGACAATAACATTGAGCTTAAATATAAGTACTCTTCAGTACTAGACCAAAGATCAAACTGTAACATGAACTTGGAATCAACGACATTGTAAGAACAAAGAGATTATCAGATTCAAACCACTTTTCTCCAAAGTCTCAAATTTCCACAATAAGAACCCTACCCTGTTTATTACCATATGTACTACTCCCAAACAGCCACCCGATCAGGAGACTGCTTCTCTTTCTTTACATTCACCACTGATTCCTCCATTTTGACATTCACTGTTGGTCCCTCAATTTTGGCTTTCTCCACCAGTTCCTCCACTATGAATTTCCTTGATGATTCCTTCATTCTAACCTCCATCAAATCAGATGCCACTACTGCATCTGAGATCCCATCCATGACAACCAAATTCTCAGGCACTTCCTCTTTGATCTTTCTTGGAATATACAATCCAGTGGTAGATGGTGCTTCCATTTTTACCTGATTACTGGACCCGCATGATGAATCAGAAACACTGGAACTTCCAGAGAGAACCTCCAAATTACAATTCTTGAAAATCTCATGATCACAATAATAATTCTTAAGTACTTCACCTATACTTGTGTGGGTCTGAAAATGAATTGTCAGTTGCGATATCTCAGAAAATGAAGCATTACACAGAGGGCATTTATGAACCTTTGTATGGTCCTCGGCCCTTTTGAGGGGTTTTTCAACATTATGTGTTCTGACGACATGCTTGTACAGGGTGCCAGACACAGCAAAGGAAGCACTGCAGTGGGTGCATTTGTAGGGCCGCTCCCCCGTGTGTGTCCGCATGTGTTTACTAAGACTACATGACAAGGAAAACGAAGCCTCACAGTGCGTACATTTGTAAGGTCGTTCACCCGTGTGAGTTCGAATGTGGATTTTCAGATCATGGGAGCGACAAAAGGAGGCCTCGCAAAAGGTACATTTGTGAGGTTTTTCCCCTGTGTGAGTCCGGATATGCCTTCTTAAGCAAGACGAGTCGGAATACGAAGCCCCACAAAGAGCACACTTGTGAGGCTTCTCGCCTGTATGAATCCGATGATGCCTATCCAGACTGCCCGACTGAGAAAATGAAGCTCCGCAAAGAATACATTTAAAAGGTTTCTCCCCCGTGTGGGTTAAAATGTGTCTATTAAGCCGAGAGAGGTGAGTAAACGAAACTTCACAATAAGTGCACTTATGAAGTTTTTCGGGACTTTTATAACCTTTTCCACCTGTATCTGTCTGATAATGAATCTGTAATGCTGAAGACTTGGGTGATGAATCCTCACATATGGCTGAAGAATTCTCACTAGTATGACTTTCCACATCCCTACTTACAGATGATGCCTCCTCAATGGATGACTCTGACATTCTTTAGTATCCTTTGTACCTTAGGGGGAAAAAGACACATATCAATACCTCCTAGGTAATTTCACTAACATGATCAAATTATCCTAAGAATAGATTTTAAAACAATCTCTTATACACACACACACACACATATATAATATATATATGTATATATGTGTATATATATATAATATATATATATATAATATATATATATATATATATATATATATATGCACCAAACCCAAACATTATTATTACAATTATAATTTTTCCTGACGGATTATGAAAGTATATCCCAACATATAAGAACAAATTTGGAATGTTATGGCAGTGTAGAACACTAACAAAATTAGACAAGGCAAAGACAATACATTAAACTATTAAATTCCACACGAGAAAATCCTTTGTAAACCAAATCATCAATCACCACACAAAATATATGTGCATAAACTAAACTATAAAAGAGTCTGGGTAGGAATTATATAATTTCCAAACAGAAGAGACAAGTGAGATGTATTATAGTACAAGGTGTGCCATCATTATTTGCAAATTAAAGAATTTTTTTTTATAAGAATGAGAAAAATATGAAACAAGCATAACTTCAAAACAGATATATCTGGTGTAATAAATGTTAGCCTACACAAAACCTTAAGCTAAATCACCCTATTCTCCACTCACATAATATGTTGTATCAGTTTTCTCTTGCAGGAAACTATAGTCCCAAGGTTGGCAATAGCTCCAAGGTTGGCCCAAAGTTGCTCAAAGGAGAAATTTTGTATTATTTGGACACTGTTAGTGTTGGGCAATGTAAAACTATGTGTTCTGTGTCATCTGTATGGTGCATGTAGTTTGGACAAACTGATTCTGCCATATAAAAAAAGAACACCCCCATGCCTCACACTATCAATTCCTAGAAAACAACATAGTATTTTTTTTTTCCTGAGTGACTCATTGGCCTGCACAGTGGCTGTTGCTGGTGATTTAGAAGATGCAGGTCTCCTGCAAAAAAGATCTTGAGCAACAAATTGACTGGATGATTCTATATTGATACTCTTTCAATGCTGGATGTTGACCTGATAGAAACCAGGTTAGACTTGTAAAAGGAGTATATTCAAGAGAGATCTTGGGCAACAAATTGACTGGATGATTCTGTATTGATACTCTTTCAACGCTGGATGTTGACCTGATTGAAACCAGGTTAGTAAGACTTGTCAAAGGAGTATATTCTTTCTCATGCACACATTTACACTAGCATAACAATTAAATAGAGCTATTGGAAAAAAAAAAAATTATACCTCATACACACCAATGGTCTTCTTTCCCTTATAATGGGTATGAATAAATTAAAGCACAATCCCATCACAATACTCCTTATTCACAGGCATGCAAATTCAGAGTTATTAGGGAAGACAACACCTACTCCAAGCTTTTTGTATTTGTATTTTATGGGATGGGAGCTATGCTTGTTGTGACCCATTTTCGTATCTCTCCACATCCAGTTTATTCTTGAAATCGTGTATAGTTCTGGCATTCACTGTTTCACAGTTCAATTTGTTCCAGACATCGATCACTCTGTGTGGGAAACTATTCTTTTTCAGGTCTCTTCTGTAATTGTCTTTCTTTAGTTTCTTTTCGTGTCCTCTTGTTTCTCTCTTGTCCCATTTTAATAGGTCATCTCTATTGAAAACTTCCATCCCTTTCATAATTCTGAAAATGGTCAACAAATCGCCTCTTTCTCTTCTCTGCTCCAATGTTGACAACTGTAATTTCTACAATCTTTGTTCATATGTCAAGTTTGATAGTGTGGGTGCCATTTTTGTTGCTGCTCTTTGGATTCTTTCTAATTTTCTTGTGTTTTCCTTTGTGCTAGATGCCCACATTGATATAGCATATTCTAATTTCGGTCTTATCAATGTAACAATTATTTTCTTAACCATCTCCTCATCCATGTAGTCGAAGGCCACTTTCATTGATTTTAATGGGTTGTAGGTCTCTCCAAATAACTTATTTACATGTTTGTCAGGTGTCAAATCACTTGAGATGATTACTCCTAGGTCCCTCTCTGAGTTTACTTTTTTGACTACTTTGTTTCCAATTGTATATTTTCCCAAAACTCTATTTTTGCCTCTTCCAAATTCCATTATGTTACATTTCTTGATGTTAAAGTTTATTTCGTATTTCTGACTCTATTCCCATACTTTATCCAGGTCACCTTGTCGCGATCTGCAATCTTCTTCTGTTTTCACTCTCTTGAGTAATTTGGCATCATCAGCAAAAAAGTTCATGAAACAATTTACTCCTTCATCCATATCATTTATGTATGTGGCAAACATTAAAGGAGCCAAAACAGCCTTGTGGGATGCCACTTTTTACATCTTCCCATTTCAAATTTTTGTCTCTAAGTACCACTCTCATTTTTCTCCCAGTTAAGAAATCCTTCACCCATTCCAACAGTTTGCCTTGAATTCCTCCTATTTTTTTCAATTTTACTTATTAATTTTTTTTGTGGTACCTTGTCAAATGCTTTCTGCAAATCCAAGAAGGCACAGTCTGCCCATCCATCTCTTTCTTGTATTATCTCAATTAGTCTCGAGTAAAAACAGATTAGATTTGTGGTGCACAATCTTTCACTTCTAAAACCAAATTGTTTGGGATTTATTATTTTGTTTTTTCCAAGTGTTTGGTCCATCTACTCCTGATAATCTTTTCGCATATTTTTGCTACTGTACTTGTGAGGGACAACGGTCTAAAGTTTGTAGGATCTTCTCTATTTCTTCCTTGATGTATTGGTACTATGTTTGCATCTTTCCAATCTTGCTGCACCTTTCCCTCTTTTAGTGAGAAGTCTATTATCTTGTGTAGTTTATCTGTCAGTTCATTTATACACTTTTTCAGTATCCAATTTGCAATTCCATCTGGTCCGTGTGACTTTCTGACATCTAGGCTTTTTATTTGGTCTTTTATTTCACTTTGTGTTATTTTTATTTCCTTCATCATGGGTGAACTTTCTAGATGTCCATCCTCCCAGGGTTGTGAGCTCTCGATTGTAAAAACAGACCTGAAATGTCTGATCATAACTTCTGTCATCTATGTATTCTTTGTCTCTTTCACGCAATTTTACTATATCATGCTTATCCTTTAGTTTGTCATTTATATATCTGTAAAAGAGTTTCGGTTGATTCTTACATTTGTCTATGATATCCCTTTCATATTCTCTTTTTTCTTTCCTGCGTATGTTTACATATTTGTTTCCAAGTTTTTTATATGTTTGCCATTTAGAGGTTTTCCTGTCTTTTTTCCATTTTTTCCAGGCTTTATCTCTCCTGGCCTTTGCCTCACTACATCTTTTGTTGAACCAACATTTTATATAAATCTCTTTTTGTTTCTTTTTTGGTACATACTTGTTAATTCCTTCTTTGTACTTTTCTTTAAACATGTTCCATTTGTCTTCCATATTTGTTTCCTCTTTAGAGAACCTATCCCAATTTGTGTTTCAGAATTTTTTTCTTAGTTTTACAAAGTCCATTTTGTTGTACATAAATCTTCCTTCTCTATGTTTATCATTTCTATCTATGTTGTTCTGTTCTTATAATTCAAACTATATTAGTATGTGGGCACTTCTTCCAATTGGTGTTTTATACTCCATTCTGTTCACAATATCTGGTTCAGAAGTTAATATTAGGTCTAGTCTCAATGGTTCCTCATTGTTTCTATATCTAGTATTTTCTTTAACCCATTGTGTTAGGGTGTATTTGATGGTCATATCTAGTAGAATGTTGCTCCAAAGTTCATCTCCCCTTTTAACCATCATTTCTTCCCAAATTATGTCTTTTGCATTAAAATCACCCATGATTACTGTTTCCACCTTCTTTCAATAACTTGTTTAGCACCTTTATTGTTTCTTCCAATAATTTGGAATTTTCGCTATCTGACCACGCATGGGTTTTTGGTGGTACTACCACAAATTTTCTGCTTTTCATCTTTTTGTTGGCAATTTTAATCATAATTATTTCTACATTGTCTTGACCTTTAATAATCTTTGTCACATTTAAACCTTTTTTGGTCAATATCATGAAAACCTCCTCCTTGCTTTTCAGTTCTATTTTTCACCCAGTGGTTATATAGACCATGTCCCACTATACTTGTTGATAGCAGTCCTTTCAATTTTGTCGCTACTATGCCCATATTAGGTTTTTCTATTTCTAGATAGTCATTTAGTTTGTTGATTCCAGAGATCATACCATTGATATTTGTGTATACCACTTTTATTTTCATTTTTTCTTTTCTTTTTTGGTTTAGGTTTCCATTCTTTTGATGTACTGTTTTTTCAGTCTCAAGTACAGCACTCTCCAAAAAAACTCATTTTTTCCCGTCTCTGTTCTCTTTTCATTCCAATCATTTGTTTAAATTCTGAGCACTTTGTCTTTCTCTTTTTCCTCATCACTTATTTCCTTTTGTATTTTTATATTTTTTAATGTCTCGCTATAAGCCAGTTTGACCGCTTTTGATAATACTTCCTCTGCCATCATTTGTGTTTCATTTTTAGAGGTCTATGATGTTTTTCTTTCGAGTATTTGCCTATCCTGTGTATTTCGTCGATTTCTTTATCGAGATTTTGATCTTCATCCTGTATTTCTTTCAGAATTTCTTTGACTAATTCCTTCTCCTTTTCTTTTTGGTATCTATACATATCATGCTTTTCTTGTATGTCATGGACCATAATGCACTTGCCTTTGTCAACTGTATCTCTCATCAAATTTTCCTTTTCTTTGATTACTATTATGTTTCTTTTGTATTTTCTTCCATCTGCTCTTTTAATATTTTTCTAAATGTATCCACCCAAATGTACTTCAACATTTCTGGGTGAAGGTGGGCTATGTCTATGTGGCATAAGAGAACACACTCTTGGTTCTAAGGTTTCCCTTAAGATTCCCACAAAATATGGAAAATATATATGCAACAGTGTGACAGGCTACAATGCACACCTGCTCATTCTGTATGAGTGTAGTGGTTAAAATCCACCCACTCAGAAATAGATCAAAATCAATGGTAAACCAATTATGTTCTTCACCTCTACACTCCGAGGCACATCGCACGTCTGGCAGCATTAGCTGCCCGACGTGCGATGTTGTGTCACAATCGCATGATAGAAAATAAAGTCAGTGCTCAATCGTTCGTTCTCTTTCACCCGTGAATTTTGATAACCATAGAAAATATAGTGAAGCCAGTTTAGAGAGAATGAAGGTTACGTAGGTGCGACTACAATAAATATAATCAAGACGCCGACGTCGGCATCATCGTGTACCCACTTGCTCCTCATGACGCCTACGTAGGCGTCACTGTATGGAAGTGGTTAATGTGTATGCTGGGATGGTTGACCATAAGAACATGAGAATGAAGGAGACTGCTAGAGACCATATGGCCTACACTAGGCAGCTCCGTATCCATCAACACCTGTCATCCCCATCCATAAAGTTGTCTAACCATTTCTTAAAACAACTGATAGTTTCAGCGCTTACTACATAGTTACTAAGTCTATTCCATTCGTCGACCACCATTAGTAAACCAATTTTTGCCTATTTCCTTCTTAAATCTAAACTTGCCCAGTTTAAAACCATTATTACAAGTCCTGCCCTGTTGTTTTAATATGATGACCTATTTGCACCCTTGTTAAAGCCTTTGATCCACTTGAACACCTCTATTAGATCACCCCACACTCTGCGTCTTTCCAGGGAATGTAAGGTGCCTAAGTCTCTCTTCGTAAGGCAAATTTCTTAGTCTATGTATCATTTTGGTCATTCTTCTCTGTACTGATTCTAGTGAGTTGATGTCCATTCTGTAGGACGGAGACCAAAACTGTACCACATAGTCAAGGATGGGTCTAACTATCACTAGATAGAGTTTGATAATTATCTCCGCACTTCTATTCTTTACTGTCCTAGCAATGAAACCTAATACTCTGTTAGCTTTATTCTTGGTGCTAATGCACTGTTTCCTGGTTTTAAGGTCCAGACTCACTAGAACTCCCAAGTCTCTCTTGCACTCAGTTTTCTCTAAAAGCATGTTATCTAAGCTGTATCTATTTTCGGGGTTGTATAGCCCTACATTTAACACACTACATTTAGAGATATTGAAGTTCATTTGCCATTTCACCGACCATGTGAACAATTTGTTAAGATCATCCTGCAGAATCTTTGCATCGTCTCCTGACCTAATTAGGCATCCTATTTTAGTGTTGTCTGCAAACTAACATCACTATCCCATTGTCTAAGTCATTTATGTACAAAATGAACAACAAGGGACCTAAAACCAAGCCCTGGGGGACCCCACTAATAACACTGCCCCACCTAGATTTTACTCCATTTATGGTGACCCGCTGCTTTCTGTTACTAATCCAAGCTCTAGTCCATTCTAACACTTTTCCTCCTATGCCATAGGCTTTGATTTTATTTAGTAGTCTCTGGTGTGGCACCTTGTCGAATGCTTGGCTAAAGTCAAGGTAAATAACATCGTAATTATTGTTGTTATCTGACGCCTTATATACTTTAGTGTAAAAGGATAGCAGATTAGTCACACATGACTTACCCTTGGAGAAACCATGCTGTGAATCGCGAATTAAATTGTCTTTTGATGTGTTCTCTGAGTCTATTTACTATTACTGATTCAAGCATTTTTACTATAACCGATGTCAAACTGATTGGCCTGTAGTTGCATATAGACGATCTATCTCCCTTATAAACAGAAATGTTTGCCTGCCTCCAAGCAATATGCACAAAACCAGTGTCTACCGATTTATTAAATATTTCAGTTAACTGGTTGCAGATTTCAAATTTACACTTCTTAAGCATTCTCGGAAAAATTTCGTCTGATCCCAGGGATTTTGTAGCTTTAAGTTTTTCAATCTGCTTGACTACTTCTTTACTAATGCTGATATTAGATAGACTACTTTCTTCATCCCCACTGAAAATCGGATCGCAGTCAGGTACTTTAACCTCTCATTAGTAAACACCGAAAGAAAATAATTGTTAAACTCCTCACTCATTTTTTTCTCCAATTCTATCATGACATTTTCATCATTTTTAATTGGTTTCTTTATTTTTTGTTCAATAGAGGTGAAAGAAACCCTTTGGGTTGGATCTTGCTTGACTGGCAACCTTAATTTCATAATTATGTTTCACTGTATGTGTATTCTTTTTAACCAGCTTTGCCATTTTGTTATATGTTGACCTAAGGTGTGTTTACCAATTTTAAATTTTTATGTTAAGTCCTCTTTTCATTCCAATCCCATGTTTCAATCTGTCCATCATCCATTTAGGAGTATTACTATTTTTCCGTATCGACTACAGGGGTATAAATGTATTTTGTGCCTTAATAATTATATCAGATTGCTATACATTTCATATAAATTGCTGACCTGTCTGTTGAGCCCCCACCCCCGAGTGACCTGACCCAAGGTATGCATATTACCCTCCGTGACCCGACCCCTGGTCTTGTACCGAGACCTGACCGCATCAACAATGTTCGAAACGTCTGTATAACATTTCATATTCAATTTCAAATAGGCTTTTATATTGTCAAAGTTTGCTCTCCTGAAGTCTGGTACTTGGACATTATTCATACTTTTTAATTCTTCCCAAATAATATTAAATCTTATTTCTTGATGATCGCTAGAGCCTAGACCAGAGGTGGGGAACCTGCGGCCTTAAGGCCGCATGTGGCCTTCCGGGCCATCAAGTGCGGCCTTTGATATACATATTATTTTTTTAAGAGACCTTGAATATTTTTTAAGTCTGAAATCATTATACACCTGAAACTTATAATATACACCACACACATAGACGAAAGCAAAGTTAACCGTGTTCAGTGATGTCACTCCCAGAAATTGGAACGATTTTTATACATATGTATATTTTTAAAATGAAAAAAAAAAAAATTAAACTGAATTTTTAGGGAGGGGGGTGGAAAACTTCCACCGTCCCCTAAAAAGGGATAAAATAATTGAAAAAAAAAAATAATAATAATTTGTTCAGTGCGGCCTCTATGTGGGACAATGAATTGTAAGGTGGCCTTCATGCACAAAAAGGTTCCCCACCCCTGGCCTAGACTATCTCCCATTTTTACATTACTCATTAGGTGCTCATTATTAGTTAAAAGTATATAGGTAATGGAAATATTATCTATACTCTGAACATTTAGGGACCTTCAAATTCAAGTTTGATATAAGAAAAAGTAGGATGTTACTTTGATTTAGCTCTGTAAAACTTCTCTAAATACATTTGAATACAAAGTAAAACATATTGGGTGGACTTGGAAGCTCTTAGAGTGGATGTTTCTTGGGAGGAAAATGAAAATAACCTGTAATAAACCTTGTATACACAAATGGCTATCTCTTGTATAAGGAAGAAAAAGCCCCTCGTATATACAGAGAATGCACAAGTCACAGAAGGTATTGTCAACTACATGAATGTGTTTGCGATTGAGGCCAACGTGAAGATAAGAATAACAGATAAGAGCTTATTAAGAACCTTGTATATACATATATATACCAAGGCTTTTTCCCCCTTATAAGGGGGGTAGCCAAAAAGAAAAATGCATAAAATAATTCCCACCCATTCCATTTCCCTGAATACACTCCACACCCCTCCCTCTTATCTTAGCACCTCTTGGATGACGGGTTATCCCTGCACCTTGTCCACTGCCCTGGGTCAGAAGCAGTGTCGCAAGACACAGCACATCCACAGCAAGGCCGCTTCATTAAATTGGCGACACCCCCCCCCTCTCCATCCCCCCATGCATAAAAGGAGAAGACGGGGAGAAATCCCTTCAGGCTGTGTCAAATTTTGCTCACACATACTACCTCACCCCCCATTCCACCTCATGCATCACAACATCATCCATATACAACCATTCTCCATTCACCCCTGTCTTCTGTCCTCTCCCGTCCTTCCTCAACAGACATTCCCCTCTTCCCCAAAGCCCCCTTCACCCCATCCATCCACCTCATCCTAGGACGTCCCCTCATGTTCACTCCCTCCACATCTGCCTTCCACACCTCTTTTACTAGTCTTTCCTCACTCATTCTTTCCATGTGTCCAAACCATCCAAATACTCTTTCATCAACCCTATCTCCCAGCTCCCTTTCCACCCCCATTCTCCTCCTCACCTCCTCATTTCTCACTCTATCTAGCCTAGTAACCCCCATCATACTTCTCAGACACCTCATCTCAAACACATTCAATATCCTTCTCTCTTCCTCTCTTATGTTCCATGTTTCTGCCCCATACAGGGCTGTTGGCACAATCACTCCTTCATACAGTCTCCTCTTAGCATCCATTCCCAAATGTCTATTCCTCATCATAAGAACCTTGTAGTCAAATTGAAATAAAATTTATGAATAGATGGAATTAGAGCCAAACTTTATTTTCATGAAAATAAGTTTCTTTAGGTTAGTCTCTTGCAGAAGATCTGTGACCATAGAAAATGGTGCGAGACCATACAGCTGCCAGAAGGATGACCTACACCAAAGATTATCAACCTATTATGTATCACATACTTATGTATAGCTGTCCTTTAATCTCCGGAAGACCACTTCAACACTGAATTAAATTGTTATGCATACACTGACTACTGCTTCTTTTAGGTTGTGACCCTACTTATGAACTTCTTTGACCCTCTGAGGATTCATGGGACCCAGATTGAGAACCACTTATCAACCCCCCCCCCCCAATGTTGAGAAATCAAAACAAATGAGTTTGAAATATGGGGAATATATATATGTGTGTATGTGTTTTTTTAAAGTCTAATTCATTCCTATAGAACTCACCCAATTAAATACATAAAAAAGTTAAAGTGGATAGTATTGAAAGCAAATTGTTGCAATAATTGGGAAATCTAGGAGGAAAATACCAGTAAACTGAGATCACTCTGAATGGAATGTGATAAGTGGAGCCCTAAAAGTATTGATACAAGATCAATCTTGTTCCTCATATATATAAATAACCATAATAAACAGTACATTAATTTAAATCCATCTGTTAGTGTACCCCAAATTCAAACCAGACA
The DNA here is from genome assembly GCF_046742065.1 of Oratosquilla oratoria. Classification (NCBI taxonomy): domain Eukaryota; kingdom Metazoa; phylum Arthropoda; class Malacostraca; order Stomatopoda; family Squillidae; genus Oratosquilla; species Oratosquilla oratoria. The sequence goes on from NC_134788.1 coordinate 36,318,196, forward strand.
GCCCATGCTGACTACCACTTGCCCTAGTAGACCAAACATAAAGGCAATGGCTTCAGCTGCAATTAGGCACCTCTCAGCATACGTTCTTCACCAATGATAACAATTATAGACTGCATGTATGTTACTTCAATGCACACTAACATAAGAGGGAGGTATCTAGTTAATTAGGTCATGTGCCTAAAAAGGAAAATAAAATATTCCCGACATACTGAATTCGAGGGGACTACCCTGTGTCCTTGTAGATTGGAAAATCTTGAATTATTTTTAATAACCATGCCCACAAATGGTTACAAATAAACTTGAAGTTCATATATACCAATATGATTCAGCACTGAACAAAGTATCTTGACATGCAAAGATGAACTAATACAACAGAAGAGCAGGATAGTTGGGTCATGACACTTCAATGACAAGACCAAAATTGAATACAAATTATAAGATTAAAAGGCACATAATATAGAAAAATAAATGTGGTTAAAAAAATTACCTATTTCAGATACTGAAGTCCATTAACACATGGCAATAATAAATGCACTACACATCAATCCAAAGAACTGTAGCAAGTCACTTCATTATGATGTATTAATGCTTTACCAGCTACCAATATGTCACGGTGACACAACACATAACCTGTTATAAGAAAAGAAAGAAAAAATAAATGCAGTTTTAATTCATTACCTCAACTACGCCTATCATATATCATTTATTGCAGTAATATACAATATATTTTCATAATACTTTGGTACAATGTATGTGTTTGAGATGCTCAGGAGAACCACCTACCTAGTAAATTTGGTCTATTAGGTTAGGTTTGTAGCTCTGCTACAAGAGAAAAGTTGTCTTCATCTAGGTGTACAGAGGTCTGTGAAAAAAAGCCATATAGATTTCAGATGAGAATAGAGTATACCTCATGTCAATACTTATTGCAACAATCATACTACAGAACTCAAAATTTCTTGATCAAATCACATTATAGAAAAATAATGTCTCCCCTACTTTCATATATTTGATAAACTCTTACTTGCAATAACACTATGGAGGGCACAAACACCTTCAAAATCTCCCCCCCCCAACTTTTTTTTTTTTAGATTCCGTATTGGATTTCAGGGTCGAAAGTCCTGCAAAGTGTCATCACCCTTCCTTACCTAATCTTGAAGTTTCACTTCCATACATTATTCATCTAGATTTACTTAAGTTTGTTTTCTAAATCAATACTTTAGTCACATCTCAATAACAAATGCACAAAATCTTCACAAACAAGCATACATTCAAAGACTTACTTAAGTTTACATTTTGATGAAATCCATTCTTTTTGTACCATATACACCAAAGATTATGATACATAAGGGGACACCTTAACATACAGTACATGTACACACATTGTAACAAAAATGTGTTCCTTTGTCCATCATATAATATTCCCATTGATGGCAGTTCCATAGATTTTCTTGTCTACTGCTTGGCAATTTACTTTAAAGGAAGCTCCCTAATATTTGTGGGTTACAACATATTCTGCCTAACTGCATAAGGCAGCAATCATTGTGTAGATTTCCTGGCACCTGCCAAGCAGTCTTATTCAGCTGAAGAAAATCAAAATGCCCATTATTTGAGGGACAATCTGCTCTCTTAACATTCTATATAAAGTATACTAAGGATGCAAACCTTCCAGAAAGAAAACAGTACAATATTCTAGGTGGATATGAAAATCTATGAAAAAGAGAAATCTTGCAGTAAAAGTCTGTCATCAAACTTTTATATATATATATATATATATATATATATATATATATATATATATACACACACACACACGAACAAAGATTGGAGAAATTACATCTATCAACACTGGAAGAGAAAGAGGTGATTTGTTGACCATTTACAGAATTATGGAAGAGATGGAAATTCTTGATAGAGACAACTTATTAAAATGGGACAGAAGAGAAACAAGGGGACACGAAATGAAGCTAAAGAAGGAAGAAGGTCAGTTACAGAAGAGAAACAAGGGGACACAAAAAGAAGCTAAAGAAGGACAGTTACAGAAGAGATTTGAAAAAGAATAGCTTCCCACATAGAGTGATTGATGTCTGGAACAAACTAAATGGAGAAACAGTGAGTGCCAAAACTATACATGATTTTAAGAATAAACTGGATGTGGAGAGATACGAAAATGGGTCACTATGAGCATAGCTCTCATCCCGTAAAATACAACTAGATAAATACAACTAGGTAAATACACACACACATCAGAACCTGAAATTGTGGACAGAATATATTACAAAACAACAATAAGAAAGAGTGACCATATACTAATAGAACTGAAACTAAAAGAGCTAATGGACCTCAGAAGAAATGAGAAACATAGAATAGGAAGACCCATGTATAACAAAACGAATTTTGAGAAACTTAAAGAATTCTTTCGTAATGCAAACTGGGAAAAATTCCTATAGGAAAAAAAGATGGAATGGAAGAGAAATGGAATATACTAAAAGAAATTTATAATGAGGGAGTGAACAAATATGTACCATAACAAAAGCAAAAAAGAGTATACATAAAAAGCTGGTACAAAAAATGTAGTGAAGCTAAAGATAAAAGAGATAAAGCTTGAAAAAAAAAAAAAAAAACAGCAGCAAATGGCAAACATACATCAAACTAAGAAACAATTATGTAAAAATACGCAGAGATGCAAAGAGAAACTATGAAAAAGAAATAAAAGAAAAATGCAAGGAATATCCTAAACTATTTTACAGGTATGTAAATGGTAAACTAAAAAACAAACTAGAAATAGAAAAGCTGTGCTAGGGAAATTATGAGTATACAGAAGAACAAGAAATGGCAGAAGTTATGAGCAATCATTTCAAATCAGTATTCACAATTGGGAACTCAAATGTGAGGAGATAGAGAGACAGAAATCCTCCCCAATGAAGGAAATAACTGTAACAGAAGGAAATCAGCGACCAAGCAAAAAATCCTATGTCAGAAAATTGCATAGTGTGGATGGAATTGCGAAGTTGGATACTGAACGAATGCATAGAGGAGTTAACTGATAAAATATACAATATAATCAAATGCTCGCTCAAAGAAGGAAAGGTACTACAAGACTGGAAAAATGCAAATATTGTACCAATATATAAAGTAGGAAAGAAGAAAAATCCAACCAACTACAGACCAGTCTCACTAACAAGCACAATAGCAAAAAATATGTGAAAAAGTTATCAAAAGAAGATGGGTTAAACATCTAGAAGAAAAAACTATACTGAATCCAAATTAGTTTGGATTTAGACATGGAAGATCATGTACAACGAACCTGATCTGCTTCTATTTGAGACTAATAGAAATAATACAAGAGAGGGATCGATGGGCAGACTGTGCCTATCTAGACCTACAAAAAGCATTTGATAAGGCACCACACAAGACACTAATAAAAATAATAGAATCAATAGGTGGTATCGGAGGAAAATTATTGGAGTGGATGGAAGACTTGCTGACTGGGAGAAAAATGAGGGTAGTAATTACAGATAAATACTCGAAATGGGAAGAAATGATAAGTGGTGTCCTGCAAAGTTCAGTACTGGCTCCAATCATGTTTACCATATACATATATGACATGGATGAATAAGCAGAGTGTTATATGAATTTCTTCACAATGACACAAAAATACTAGAGTAAAAACAGAGGAGGATTGTGAATCATTACAGTTAGACCTGAACAAAATCTGGAAATGGACTCAAAAGTGGGAAGTGAACTTCAATATCAGGAAATGTAGTATAATGGAGTTTGGAAAAAGTAAAAACAGAATATCAAAACATTATAAAATTGGTGAAGAAGTAAAAAAAGTGAACTCAGAAAGAGACCTTGGAGCAGGCGCGGATATAAGGGGGGGGCCCAGGGGGCCCGGGCCCCCCCCTTTTGGCTTTGGCCCTTTGGCCCGATTTCATTTCAGTTCACTATTTCATTTTTATAATCCATGTTTAATCCATGTTATAATCCATTTTTATTATCATTGTATCATTTATGGAACCGCCGTCTTCTCTTTGCTTAGGCTGCAGTGTGAATAATCCTTTCAGTGTAATAACCTTTGCATGTTACTTTTAAGGCTACTATTATAGGTAATATCATAAAGTATAATGCTTACTGTCTTATATATATATTCTACATTTAAATTGAGGTCTAATGTCTCTAGGTCTCTAGCTATTAATTTCTTACTTTCAATAAAGTTTTGATAAGATACAAAATTCCTCTCTCATTTGAATCCGAAGAGAAACACTGGCACCTAGAGCAGATGGTTATGCCCATTCATTTAGGTCAGTCCGCCAGTTATTAACAAATAAGAATCCCGTGAGTGGAGAAACGGTAATGCTAATGCTCGTTAAACAACCGAAAATTCTGCCGTCGGGCCCCCCCCCAAACTTTGTTCCTAGATCCGCGCCTGCCTTGGAGTAATAATCAGCAAAGACATGACACCAGACAAACATATCAATAAAATAGCTGGAGAAACCTTCAACCTATTAAGATCAATTAAAGTAGCATTTGACTGTTTGGATGAGGAAATTATTAAAAAAAAATATTAGTTACATTAATAAGACCAAAACTGGAGTACGCAACACTATGGACACCCAGTACTAAAAAGAATATAAAGAAATTAGAATTAATACAGAGAGCAACGACAAAGTGGGCAACATCTCTTTCCAAATTACCAACCCTGGAGCAGAGAAAAAAAAAAGAGATCTACTGACTATAGAATCATGAAAGGAATGGAAATCCTTGATAGGAATGATTTACTAAAAATGGGACAATGGAAAAACAAGAGGACATGAAAAGAAATTCAAAAAGGGTAACTATAGAAGAGATCTGAAAAAAAAAAGCTTTCCACACAGAATGATGGATACCAGGAATAATTTAGATAAAGAAACTGTGTGTACAAACACTATTCAAGATTTTAAGAAAAAACTTGATGCTGAAAAATACAAAGACGGGTCACAACAAGCATAGCTACATTCCTGTATAATACAACTAGGTAAGTACAACTAGGTAAATACACACAAAATCAGGAAATGGACTCAAAAATGGGTAGTGAACTTCAATACCAAGAAGTGTAGTATAATGGGTATCAAGAAATTATGAAATTGGTGAAGAAGTAAAAAAAGTGAACTCTGAAAGAGACCTTGGAGTAATAATCAGCAAAGACATGACACCAGACAAACATATCAATAAAATAGTCAGAGAAACCTTCAACCTATTAAGGTCAATGAGAGTAGTATTTGGCTACTTAAAATGAGGAAATTATTAAAAAAATATTAGTTACACTAACAAGACCAAAACTAGAGTTTGCAGCAACGCTATGGACACCTAGTACTAAAAAGAATATAAAGAAATTTAGAAAGAATACATAGGGCAACGACAAAGTTGGCACCAACTCTCTCCAAATTAACATACAAACAAAGATTGTCCAAATTGGAATTACCAACTCTGGAGCAAAGAAAAGAAAGGGGAGATCTGCAGAATACTTATAGAATCATGAAAGGAATGGAAATCCTTGATAGGAATGATTTACTAAAATGGGGCAATAGAAAAACAAGAGGACACAAAAAGAAACTTAAAAAGGATAACTATAGAAGAGATCTGAAAAAAAAACAGCTTCCCACATAGAGTACTGGATACCTGGAATAATTTAGATAAAGAAACAGTGTGTGCAAACACTATTCAAGATTTTAAGAAAAAACTTGATGCTGAAAGATACAAAGACAGGTCACCAAGAGCATATCTCCCATCCTGTATAATACAACTAGGTAAATACACACAGTTGGGAAACAACAGATACACCTAGAGAAGAGACAATGAAGATAAAATGGGTGGAGGGTTAATATTTGTTGTGAGAAGTGAAGTAGTTGGAAAATGCATATCTGATTGAAGACAAGGATGAAACAATTCACCTGAAAAATAGAACTAAAGGGCAGAACAACAGAGATGTTATGGTGGCATGGTATATGTATGTATGTATGCTTACAAACACACTCAAAATTACTATACAATAGTTCACACAGAAGCAATTTTGAAAGAGGTGTAGTAAATACAAAGATAAACCAAAACTGTTTTATAGGTTTATAAATAGTAAATTGAGACCCAGGGAAATCACCAAGTTAAAAGTGGGTGGCGAAGTTTTTGAAGAGGCCTCAGCTCAGGCAGAATAATGTATGAAAGTTTCCAATTGGTCTTTACAAGAGTTTTTTTTTTTTTTTTTTTTGAGAAAAGCAAGAGGAGCACAAATTCAGGTTTAAAAGATATAAATGTAAAAGTGAGGGAAGTGTTCAATCTTTTGAGCTCATTGAATGTGACAAAACCTTCAGGATCTAACAGGATCTCAAACTGGATACTTAAAGAATGTGGGGAACAACTCGCAGACAAGATCCCCAGTCTTATTAAATGTTTATTGAAAGAAGGCATAGTGCTGCTTGATTGGAAAAGAACAAGTATTGTGCCAATTCACAAAAGTGGAAGTAAGGAGACACCACTATATTACAACCCAGTATCACTGATCAGCACAAGAGTGAAATTATGTGAAAGGATTGTGAAAGATCAATGGAGCAATTTTCTTGGAAAAGACCATTGTGACAGACAGACAGTCAGTTTGGCTTCAGGTCTAGAGGGTCATGTGTGGCAAACCTTTTAAGCTTTTACTCAAGATTGGTTGATGTGCTGCATGAGAGAGGGGTGGGTGGACTATGTGTACCTCAACCTAGAGAAAGTTTTTGATAAAGTACCTCACAGTTGACATTATTTTGTGGACATTGGAGCAGCACACTGGAGGACTGAGAAGTAAACTAGAATGGATAAAAAAAAAAAAGAAATTGAAGGGAAGATACATGAGGACAGTAGTAGAGGATAGATGTCAAGTTGGGAATCGGTAATGAACGGAGTACTTGTACCAATAATGTTTTTTGTCTATATCAATACCATGATGGAAAGTACAAGCTACACTAACATTTTTGCAGATGACACAAAAATCATATGAAGAGTGAAAAAGGAGGACTATAGACTATTGAGAAAAAAAAAAAAAAAAAATCTAGTTTTTTTTTTTCCATGGAGTTAAGAATGGGAAATGAAGTTAAACTATCCCTTGGGAAGTAAACCCATTAAAAAATCAAAAAATCAAAAGAGGAGACAATTTGGGAGTGTTGATGAAAGACAATCTGTCACCTGATAAACATATCAGCAGGATTGTGGGTCACATATATAGACTGCTGCAGAAGATTAAAGTGACTTTTTATTATATGGATAAGGAGATGATGAAAAAACTTATCAAACCCTGATCTGCCCAAAACTGAAATATGTGTCGGTAGTATGGTCCTCACACAGTGACAGATATAAACAAGATCAAGAGAATACAATGGGTAGCAAAAAAACTTGTCCCCAACCTGGCAGATAACCAAATGAGTATAGACTAAAAGCACTGGGCCTGCCAACTTTGAAAGACTGAAGAGAAAGAGGTGATATGATTACAGTATTTAGGTCACTGAAGGGGATAGATTGTATTGACAGAGATCTTTAGATTAAGAATGGGAGTGCTTTAAGAGGTCATGGAAGCAAATTATGAAAGACCACATATCTAAATAATGTAAATAAATACAGGGATCATGTCAAGATTAGTGAACCCAACATTTTCAAAACATTCTAAATTTTATCGCTGTATTAAATCTTTTATAACCTGCAAATAAAGTTAAATTACCTAACCCTACCTAACCTAATTTAGTAAGGATAAAATTTAGAATATTTTTAAAATGTTGGGTTTGCTGATCTTGACATGATCTGAAATACATAAATACTTGGAATTGATTATAAGGTGACATTGCCCAAGCTCAATACATGAATTGAAATCTAAATATGATAATACAAATCAAGGACATAGATTGAGTTGGAATTGTACTAGAATTTGAGGATACATATATTAAATTGGAGAGTAAATGGGACCCAACAAGCATTGTTCCTTTCCTGTTTTACTACAATTAGGTAAATACAGGTAGATTGTACTGTGAACAGTCCTTTCTTTTGTGGGAAACCTTAGAGGATATTCTCAGGTGTGGGTTTTGTTCTCTTCTGCCACACAGGCATGACTCGCTTTCATCCAGACATGCCGAGAAATCACATTACATGGATAAAGATATGATAAAAAACTAAAATAAAATAAAAAATAAACTAATTCAAGACAAGCTGGAATCTGCAGTAATGGTATGGTCCCTTCACAAAATAAAATATATAAGCAGGATTGAGAGGTTAATAAGCAACCAAAAACTTTCTCAGCCTTGCAGACAAGCTACATGAGAAGAGTAGAAAACACTATTCCTGCCATTATTGTATACAGTCAAAGAGAAAGATGATTTGATTGTGGTGCTTAGATCAGTGAAGGGATAGAAAAATTCAACAAAGAATATCTCTTGACTTTGGGTGGACATCATGATTCAAAGGGGTATTGAAAAAGATTATAGGTCTGGAATCCTCTCAAAAAGATATAGGTGTAACCATATATTAATCCTGACATAAGCTAATTGGAGACAAGGAGACAGGACCCAGTGAATTATTTTTTTTTTTTTCATATACTACAATTAAATACAATCCCAAATTCCACCAGGATGTATTGCCCTGATTGGTACTTGTTCTCCTGAACATGCCTAAATCTTATTCTTTCACAACAGACACAGTTACCTGAAATTTGTAGTTTTATTCATTGTTACTACACAAGAGGACATGGAAAGAAAAATAAAAAAACATAGCTATAGAAGAGAACTGAAGAAAAACAGTTTCCCACATAGAGTTTTGGACACTTGGAACAAACTGGATAATGATATAGTATGCGCAAAAACCATTCATGAGTTTAAAAACAAACTAGACACTGCGAGATACAATGGTGGGACATCACGAGCATAGCTCCCCTTCCCGCAAAATACAACTAGGTAAATACAACAGACACAGTTACCTGAAATAGGCAGTAACCCTTGACAAGTGAGGTGATGCCAAGGAAACTGGAAATGCATGCATGGCACCACAAAATAAAAGGAAAAATGGTCCCTAGTAAGGAAGGGTCAACTGAGACATGATACAACCATTTGCTACTGAAAAGGTGATGGAGATGAACAAAATAAACTAGCAACAACCACAATAAAAAGTGCTACCCAATACAGAGGGGTTAACTGAGGTAAACTACAACCCTACTGTTAGTAGAGGGGTCCCACAGAATTAAATACAATAGCCTGGCATTTACACTGGTGATGTCTCATCATTTTATTTAGTGCTAGGGGAGTGTGGGAAATTCTGGAAGAAAACGGGGTCTAAAATAATTGTGAAACTATTTGGTCAGTTTGTCCCTCAACCAAATAAACTTGAATAAAAAAACAGTAATAAAATCTGTAATACCATTCCTCATATCAAGAACCTATTTTCTCTCCAGTTTATCTCAGCTGAATAAAACTGTAAATATGTAAAAGCAAAATGTGTAAAAGCCACTGAACTGAACAGTTATCATTACCAAGTTACATACAAGATTCATTTCATGCCATGTGACAGTATATTATTATATGCAATAAATCAAGGTATCAATTAGCTTTAATTAGTATTCCTGATCATGATTTGGAAAGGTGCAGGAATCTGTACTAATATAAGTAAATTTTCAATTAATATTCATATAGTTATCATACTTGTAATATTTAATATGCAGTTTCCATTCTCTCATTTGTTACCTACAGCATTTCATGTAATATTTATCCACCAGAAACACAACTATTGTTAAAGTTATTACCAAAATTGTGGTGGAAGACAATCAGTATTTCGAAGTCAGGTTACTAATAATACGAAAAATTAAGTAGGGCCAGTTACGTATAATAATAATCTCTTCGAGTTCAACGCCCAATTACAACTTTGAACTTAAAATTTATATCAAAATCTTTAGATCAAATTTAATAGGTAAACTTTGAAAAAAAATAGCAAGCAAATTTTCATTGCTGCCCTCCCCATAATATAAATATATAAAATACGAGAATTCGTTAAATCGTCTCAGTCATTTGTGTCTAGGAAAGACAAATGTTCAAGATACAAATACTAAATCTAACGAGTCAACATAACCTACCTTTCTTTTTCTGCCTGAAAACTATGTTTATGCTTTATCATTATTTACATCTTCTATTCGTTGTTTTATTCATTGTTACTACATATAAACCCCCAAAAGACAATGAATGCTCAATGCCAATTATGATGTAATTTTTTAAATTTTATTTGGTCTATTCTCTGCAGGTTCCCAAAAAGAAAGTATCACCAAGACCAGCTACTTCATAAAATTAAAATCCTGCACTACCTGCCGTAAGAACACTTCTCTGTTATAAAGTTGCGTTTATTTGGAAACGAGTTGTTTTCTTTCACCCAAGAAATATAAAACTGTATAGGTACTAGAAACAATTGGGCGTATTATACGAAATCCTTGACCTGGTTTTTAGTTCGTCAAGGAACCGACAGAGACCGCCACTGTCGATGCATACAGAGGATCCCAGTCGTCTGTTGTGCCTCTGGTATCCCCGGGGCTAAACTTAAACCAATATGTGTTAAAACTATATATGAAATTTGATTATGTAAAATTCATGGCAGGGGAACGATACCATAAATGTGCCGAACTCATACTATCTTTATTTTCATCAAATTGTTGTCTAAAGTCCACAAAAGGTAATCGACTTCGAGAAAGTGCTTAGCTCCTGATAAACACATTAATTCTGAGGTAGAGGAGCGCTCACAAACTCAGCCTCTGTATTGCTCTGTTCAGCCATTAAGAGCACAATGGTTATCAAGGGATATTATTTGCTTCGAACTCTGGGACTGAGACAGTGGAGTGTCATTGTTCCATTTCGCTTCAGCGGCTGACCTAATGTGGTTTCGGCCTTGGTAGCCTAGATTTATAAGCCGATGACGATATCCCATAGGCAAGACTGTTATTGAGGTACTCGTAATCGAATACCTGGAAGAATGAAGCGAAGCCAACAGGACTTGAGACCAATTACAACCAAATTCTAAAGGGCTGGGTTATTTCGAACATTATCTGGTGCTATGGAAATTATACGTCATTTGAAGAAAATATATACGTCTGGTGTAAATTTATTCTGAATGTACAATTCATGTTAGTCATGTGTCAACCCTTACACCGCCAGGGTAATTTTGAGTTTGTTTTATTACATATAAACGATCTGAAGTATCCTAGACATGATATTTCCACAATAACACACAAACGTGTGTGTGCCGTGGAATTTTGACTTCTTTTCCAATCGCGTAAAATCGATTCTTTTGCGTCGTACGAGATATTAATATACATACATGTGTAAGTATATATATATATATATACATATAGTTATATATATATATTATATATATATATATGTGTGTATGATTATATAACATACATATATATATATATTATATATATGTGTGTGTGTATGTGTATATGTATATATATATATATAATTGTATAACATATATATATATTATATATATGTGTGTGTGTATGTGTATATGTATATATATATATATATATAATTGTATAACATATATATATTATATATATATATATATATATATAACATATATACATGTATGCACACATGTCTTGCCACTAATTACCTCAAAATCTAATACGGCTTACCAACAGTAGGATTATACTTGGTCTAAGGACTAAGATTTTTTTTTTTTTTTTCAACTGTATATCCTCCACCTTTTCACATAACCACCAACTGGTAACTACACCTCCCCTACTACAAAGAAAAATCACATACAAAACAGACACTTTAAAGATTCTTCCCAGAGAAATATGTATAGGAAGGCCAAAGGGATAGTGCCTGTCACTGTGTGTCTATGGGTTCCAAGTGAAAGAAGAGATAACAATGGCCATCAACCAATTGTTCCATTGCCCCGGGTGTATCTTGTAAAAGACCAGTAGTACTCGGATAATCAGCAATGACAATTGTTTCCTTGCCCCTGGTTTATCCTGTTAAAAACCTGTGGCACCAGTAATGGCCTCCAATGGTCATATTGAAAGGTAGTAACTATAGAGTGGTTGCACTGATGTCACAACTCGTCAGCTAACCCGGATGAGTGGTCATATTGGAGATATTGGAGCGTAAACAAACAGATCAGACGTGTATGTTACAGGCAAAGCTTTTTGGAAATTTAACTGTGTTATGATGTTTATAGGAAGACCATGTTTCAGCCCTGGCTTTTTAATTAGTTGGCCTGTCTATGAAAACCTCGAAACAGTCAATAATTACCACACACTTAGTTCCAAAATGTTTTCTAAATTCCATTGGCATTGTTTTAGCAAGTGTATCCCTGGATGGCCAAAAAACTAAAGGTTTCATCCTGACGTACATCACATCAACAACATCAAACAAGATCCTGCATACAGTTGAGTGAGAAACAGCAAATTCATAAGATAAAAATAAAGCTGACACATTCAGTCTTAACCTCATCATTGTCATAATCAACATCTGAAATTTGCTCATAGTTTTTTTTACAGGAAGGAAAGGTTCCAAATAAACAAAAAATTTCCACAAAATCTGGAATGTGGGAAATCCTGTGTAATATAACACTTTCTCATCTTTATCCTTAAATTCATCTACATCATACATATGTGACTGAGCTTCAACTTTGGCTCAAAGCTCAACATTTTCATATCTAAAATTTTGCAATTCCTCAATCATTGAAGACATCACATCTTCTGTCAGATCTGTCTGTGTTCCACTTCCTGGAGTAGTAGGTTGGACCTCTGTTGTATCCTTAACTTTATTAAGTAATAATAATGACTCGGCTGCAGCATAATCCTTTTTCTTTTTAAATCTGTCTTTTCGTCATTTAAACCTTAAGATTTCTGGAGAAGCAACTGGTGGTTTTGCTTTTGAACCAAGCATGTTTACTGAGGGTACCCAATTAGGACTGTCCCTTTGATACAATTCTGCCCTCTTCCCTGTAAAAATAAATATAATGAAAAAACAATAATTCTAGACTAAATATGACACATTTTCATACATATATACATATACCAAGGCTTTTTCCCCCTTCCAACGGAGGTAGCCAAAAAGGGAAAGGCATAAAAACACTCCCACCCATTTCATCCCTAAATACACTCCACACCCCTCCCACCCTCCCTCTCATCTGAGCACCTCCTGGATGATGGATGACGGATCATCCCTGCACCCTGCCCACCGCCCTGGGTCAGAAGCACTGTCGCAAGACACAGTACATCCACAGCAAGGCCGCTTCATTTAATCGGCGACCCCCCCTCTCCGTCCCCCTTTGCATATAAGGCGAGGATGGGGAGAAATCCCTTCGGGCTGCGTCAAAATTTACTCACACATACTACCCCACCCCCCTGCCCATTCCTCCTCATGCAGTCACAACATCATCCATATACAACCACTCTCCACTCACCTCTGTCTTCCGTCCTCTCCCTTCCTTCCTCAACAGACATTCCCCTCTTCCCCAAAGCCCCCTTCACCCCATCCATCCACCTCATCCTAGGACGTCCCCTCATGTTCACTCCCTCCACATCTGTCTTCCATACCTCTTTTACTAGTCTTTCTTCACTCATTCTTTCCATGTGTCCAAACCATCCTAATATTCTTTCATCAACCCTATCTCCCAAATCCTTTTTCACCCCTGTTCTCCTCCTCAATAATTCTAGACTAAATATGACACATTTTCATAGCACATATTAATCGAGACTTTGTTGATGAACAGATAATGTGTCAATTGTAAAATGTAAAGGTTAGATTTTTCACTAATTGAAATTAGAAGAAATAAACAAAGTTATTATAATAGTTATTAATAATTAATTTATCAAAACATATTATTATTTTTCATTTATTTTTTTATTTACTGGACTTATTTTATTTTTAGATTAGAATGTCAAACTTACTCAAGTCTATGCACACTGTTAATGCAAAATATTTGTTGTTCCTTTGTGCTTCCTGATAGAATATGGGTCAGGCATAATACAAAGATAATAAAATGGCCTAGAAAGATGAAACTGAAAAAATGTCAGGTTTAAATATTAGCAGCAGCAGAAATAAAGAACTAGATTTTAGTGTACCTACTGCCTAGGCCTAGTATCAAGGTTATATGATTATCTATATATAACCTTGGCTAGTATTTATTGCCTGTCCTCCACTGTTTCTCAGATTCAGTGCCAGCTAGGCCCTACACCATATTTATTGCCTGGACATGTTTTAATTAATAGGCCATAGCCTGACCACATTTCAAACCTAATGTATAAGTTATGAACAAACCCGTTATTAAAAATAGACCTGGGCCTACTTACCAGAAATAAAGTGAGCTGAACAGATTCTAATATTGTCCAAATTCTTTCCATCAAAGTTCTGCTGTAAGCTCGCCAACCATAAGCGTCGTCAATCTTCACAAAGCTTTTTCCATTCCAATCCTTGATTTTTGATAACTTTAGGAAGTGTGTAAGACTGCAGTTCTATCTGACCTATTATGGCATCCCACAACTCTACAGTAATTCACCATTATTTAAATTTATCACAAAAGACACAATGAATAAATTACAGGTGAGCATGATAAACAGGTCGGACAAGCACATTTGTTTAGACGACAATGCCTCCAACATGTCCGGGTCCCAGTTTGGTGACGTCAAGTGAAACCACACTATATAGGTTGACCAGGTTTTATTGTTATCCAAATAAAATACAAATATCTTTTGAAGTTTATCCTAACATAACCATGTGAATTAAGGCTCCAATTTCATCCTCTCTCAAAAAGATACAAATTTAAATTCTGCCTCTGCAATTATTTTACATTTAGTCCATCAATGTATATGTAATCAGTAGGACACTATCTGAATGACCAAATCACACATTTCACACTCCTCTGAAATACTTCAAGCATGTCAGTCTCTGCAGTAATATGAGTCATCAGTTTTGGTTAAACTCATGCTCCTCTACTTTGATTTCTACCTCTTCAAGTTTTGTAAATCTTGCCATGTCACCTGAACTTGGATTCATGTTCAACGGACTGTCTGTTAACTTCTTTACTTTTTCCTGCTCATGTGATATAATGACAGGTGGAGATAAATGTCTGGACATGTTATGCTTTTTGAGACGACCCAAATCAGAGAATGATTCCCCACAAAATGCACATTTGTATGGTCTGTCGCCTGTGTGAGTTCGCGTGTGCCTCCTAAGAGTAGCAGAAGTAGAAAAGGAAACTTTGCAGACACCACATGTATAAGGCTTTTCCCCTGTGTGGGTGCGGGTATGAATCTTCAGCTGCGTACTTCCCACAAAGGAGGCCTCACAGAAGGTACATCTGTACGGTTTCTCTCCTGTGTGAGTCCGGATATGGATCTTGAGGGCACCAGAACCAGAAAAAGAAGCTTCACAAAGACTACATCTGTACGGCTTTTCACCTGTGTGTGTCCGCATATGACCGTTAGATTACCTGATCGAGAAAATGAAGCCTCACACAACGTACACTGAAATGGTCTCTCACCTGTGTGAGTGCGGATATGGAGTTTTAGTTGTGCTCTCTCACAAAATGAAGCTTCGCACTGATCACATTTATGAGGCTTAACACCTGTGTGAGTCCTAAGATGTGTTTTCAGACTATTGTGATAAGCAAATGAAGCTGGACAAAGGGTACACTTAAGAGGCCTTTCCCCTGTGTGAATGCGAATGTGGATCTTCAAATTACTAGACCGAGTGAAATGCGATTCACAAAAAGCACACTTGTACGGTTTCTCAGCAATGTCAGTCTGTGTTTCCCTACTCGTGCTGCTCATATTAGTCTGAGAAAAGAAACTACTCATAGCTTCATCTTTGAATCATATTATAAACGCTTGAATGAGATCAAAACAAACAATGCTGCATGTGTACTTCTCACATCAAACATTGGACTAAAATACAGGCTTCAACTTTCGATATTACAAAGGCCTTCTGACAGGTTGCAACTCCTCTCTAATTCTGGTCTTGTTTCCATTCATGGATATTCCTTTCCCACTGGGTGCATCCAATGCTGCGAATCTTCTTTCACCTGAGATAATCAAACAAATTAATTAACAAGGAACAAAATAAATTTTTTTTTCTAAATATTTTAACAATACAAGTGGTGACAGACACAATAACCCATGGACAGAAGCAGTTATTTCAGTGCAGCCTGACATTAAATTGCACTATCAAGGTAATCTGGTGCTATATGCAATTTCTACACCGATAACAGTAAACATATTTTTGCAATAAATTTTTAAGTTATGATCTTCCTAAACAGGATGACATTGTATCTTTGGGTCTCTCAACAGAAATTCCATATCTGGCTCCCTATATGCCAGTAAACATCTTTAATTGCAACCCTTCAAGAATGGAGGCCCTGGAAATTTTTGACACTACATTTGACCTTTCAAAGTCCCCTTAGCTGTTAAAACAAAATATAAGAAGTTTAATATTTTACAGTAATAGCACTTTGGGGACAATAATGTGGAGATGGAGCAATACAGATGGTGAAGGGTTTCAGATGGGCTATAGATCAATCACTTCATTCCCCCCAAGTCACTCTTGTAGAAGACCCACAGTTCCCATGTAACTAGCAACAGTCACCAGATTGGCCTCTATCATGGAAAAGATACTGTGTTGTCTGAGTAAGATGGTATAGGATATGTTCAGTGTCTCCTGTGTGTTCACTGGATGTTTACTTCTGTTACCAGTGTATCCATATACCATTACCATTACAATGATCCATAGACATACAAGAAGGTACTAGCTTCTAGCAATACCTCCAATCTCAATGACCTGCACATTTCCATCTGACTCAGATAATGCAACACATCATAACAAAGCTACATCATGCCATCATCCAACAAACCAACACAAGTCCCTAAAGTCACCAGACAGTTCATTAACCTTTCCTTTACCTACCAAGTTACATTATTGTAACTCCAATATATACATGTCTAGCCACACACACAAATAATGTTACTAAACCCATTACATTGCAACTACCACACATATATATTATCACAGACACATTCTCTATGATACAACCTACACCAAACATGCTTAAGTAGGCCTATTCCTTTTTATATATGGCGACTGTGTCGCCAGAGATAGAGGAGAATAGGGGAGACACTCTCCCGTAGACTCGGTAGGGGAAATTATATTTCCAAGCTGTAAATACCTTCAAGTACCTGCCAGCCCATTGTGTAGTCCAACCTAAAGGGTACAACCAAGCCATTACTGTGTTGATACTGGATAGTAAACTAAACATAGTCTTGCCAGTATATTTTTTTATATACGTTAGTAATCTAGAACCTCAATAGGTTTTTATATACGTTAGTAATCTTGAACCTCAATAGGGAAAGGATTAACCCCTCTATTTTGGCCTCTAGGTGATATGAGATAGTCATCTACTAAAACTAAGGTTAACCAAGTTGGCTAATGAGTTGGCTTCAGTTTAAGTTAGGTGGAGCCAGGCTCAGTAATGGGCTTTTCTATTTTCATCATATCATTTGTGGTATTTTCTTTCCCTTTAACATGGGACTTAAGTTATTCTAAAATTATGTTTAGTTATGTATAAAATCAATCTTCATTTGCTACAATCTCCTCTGACTAATGATATAGCATAAGGCTGTTTAAAACAGGTTTTCAAAAAGTGTTACCTAACCCTAAACAAAACAACCATCCAAAATGTTACACGAAATGAACAACCAAAAATCCAGGACAAGAAAAAAATCATGAGTGAAATTTATAATAAATATTTATAATTAATTCTTCATTTTCTATCTGTAAGCTATCAGTGTTCTCCATATGACTTCTGAATTTTACATTCTGCAGTTCAATATATTTGACGTTTCCTTCCTACGTCCTTGTTTCAGATATATCGACACTCCTTAGTCACGACAGGAAATACGGAAGTAAACCCGTCTTTCCAATATGAAAATGAAGTGCTTGACAAATTATGTTCCCATTTAAAAAAGAAAACCTACTTGCCATATTTACATGCAAACGTATGCTTCCATGATACACTATTAATTTTGAATTAATAAAGGTCTCGTTTGTTGTCGGATCTGTGTACACCGATGTTTATTGTGTTTCGGTGTCCGTGTTGCACCTGCCAATTATGATATACCGTACTAATTCTTAAGACATTTATTTACTTTACATTACCCGTCCTCTTGTACCGTCTTCGGCGTCGAAGGGAGTTTTCTGTCGCCGGTAAATAGCTAATCCATTAGAGGGGGTTTATACGGTCTAACGGTTCGTCAAACGCGGTTTTATTCACAATGAATAAAAATCTAACTTTAACATATACGAATGCATGGGCACTGCCAATTTCACCTTTTTTTATGCTCGCATGCTAGGTATGCAGCGATCATAGATACGAAACTATGTTGAAGTACGTAGGACAGAATGAGTGGAAGGGTGGTGAGGTAAACACCAGGAACCGTTGGAGTTTTTATTTCTAACACTGAGGAAATCCTTTCAGGACGAAACGTTAGAAATAAAAACTCCAACGGTTCCTGGTGTTTACCTCACCACCCTTCCACTCGTACGAAACTATGTTCGCGTGCCACAGAGTTTTATATATTACTTGGCCAGGAGTTCTCAAAATGAAATTAAAACACTGTCTCGCCAAAGGAACCATTGCCTCCCAAATTAATAGGTAGTGAATTTTATCTAACCTAACCTCACGTTCCTGTAAGTTTGGTTAAGCTGGTAGTAATTTCTATCCTTTAAAGAATATCAGAAATCTATGTTGTATAATTTTACTCATGGAAAATAAAACAAAATAGCGATTACCGGTAGAAGTAAATATTAGATTCATAGGGAACATAATATAGTCTCTCCTAATGTAGATTGCTACAGACAGCTGTGAGTAACGTAATGGAATACAAATACGACGCCATATTGGGTGACAAACCACGAGCTAGAAAGATTAGTGATGCTGGTGATTTCCTGTTTATCATACATAAGAGGCCATTAAAAGGATAAAGATTTATTTAGAAAAATATCAGGTAACGAAGCTTCATTGATGTTAGATTGGACTTTGTGTTTAAGTGACATAAAAAAAAAAGTGAGTCTACGAAGACTAAAACTGATATGTTTAAATAGCAGTTTACCATAGGGACAACCGCAAGATGGCAATTGGTGATCCAGTCATCATCCAGATATTAACTGAGAGAAGACTGTTTATCTAAGTTATTCACCAGTTTGATCACACACTTTGCCAGTGTGTACTCGTATACTGGTACTAGTTCCGAAGAAGTTCAAACTGCATTCTCAGGTTAGAACAGCCAACAGAGGCTTTGATGCTTTGTTCAAAAAGTATGATTTAATATTTTTTTCTATCAATTAAGGGACAGTTTCATTTAATTATATGAGTGTCCTTTTTCTGGTGAAACAAAGCCTGGTTCAGAGTAGTTCCATGAAAGTACATAATTAAATTATCAATCCAACTCATAACCAACCTAAATAAACCCTCAACTCTGCTAAGCATCTTTCTTGCTACTCCTTTCATCCAGGGACACATTATTTACCCACAGTTAGGTAAGTACATTACTGACAATAGTAATAGTTCTCCATGGGAACTGATAAACAAGTCCCAGTCTTTCCTTAGATCAAATTAAGAGACTATTTTGTCCCCCATTGCATGTATTTTTACCATTTTGCTCTTAAAATATCTTTCTAGTGAAGCCTTAATTAATACAAAACCACCTCTAACAAATCATAACTTCAAATGCAAACCAGAATACAATTCAGGCAGTATGGAGATGCCTGAGGGATACCAATGAGTGTCTGCCAAAAAGATCAGAATTTGCAAAGAGTATAAGTCTTAGAGATATGTAGGATCCCTAAACACATATTCTAAATTGTAATTCTGCAGTAATCTTGAGTAGTTACATACCTAGTTAGATTAGCTGCTGGCCCTTGTATTCACTCGCCTTTTGTGCTGTACATTGTAGGACCTAACCGAACCAAAATCTAGCAATGAAGAGGTAGGGGTGTGTATGTCCAGTGCCCCATCTGTGTACTAGTGAAAGAAGAAAAAAAAAAAAAAAAAAAAAATCCAAAGTAAAACAAGTTACACAGTTTATCATGGACCATGCCATCTATTTTATATCCTGCATAATTATAGCATGATGATCAATTGTTATAAAACTATAAATTGCAAAAAAAAATCATTAGGAACATGGGAAAGTAAATAAAAATTGGCAGAATGGTTTTCCCTTAAATTTTAGTATTTTGCCAGATTATCACAGCATGTAATTTCATTCTTCCCACCTCTTCACAGGGCTGCAATCCATTCCCCCTGGGCACTGAGTTCCTTACATTTTCCTCCCTGGATGGTTAAAACAGAGGGGATCCTGTAGAAAGTTTTCTTTTCACTATGCTCCACTCTGTTTGAGCAGCCTATGACTGCTTAAAGTTCACCATGATTACAATTCTCCAACATTCTAATTGCCCTCTCTTCTCGCTCTTGGTTTGTCCTCCAATATGGCAGCATAAACATAAATCCCATGACCCCTGATGTCATGCAGCAGCAGCAGTCTGTTGTCCAGGTTGGAGACAAATGACTACTTGAAGATGAACAAGCCTGATATTTTGTGCTTAGTAGGAACCAAACTCCCAAAAAACTTTAATCTACAGTTGGGAAACAGTAGAGACATATGGAGACAAAGAAGATGAAATAATTGGAGGGGTCATTGTGGTGGTTGTGAGAAGTGATATAAAGGTGAAAGAAGCAAATCCGAGTGAAGGCAAGGCCATAGCAATCCACCTAAATATTAGAACTAAAGGGCAGAATAGCAGAGACTTCATGGTACCATATGCATCCCCCACCCCCAAGACAAGAGCTTGAAATGAAGGTGAATATCAAGAAATTGTATGGGACACATCTCTTCTACAGATAACTATTAAATTTAGTAGCAATTCAATCATTATTGGAGATTTAATTGCATTGAAATAAAGTGGGAGGAAGGGGAAGCAAGTAGCAAGGCAGATTCCTGTTAAGTAGAGCAGTGGAGAACACAATGACAGAGTGGGTAAAGGAAGTGACCAGGGTAAGAGTAGATGACATTTCCACAACATTAGATCGGCTACTACTAGTTGTATGAAATTGACAAAGTCGTTTGGGGGCCAGGGGGAAGTTGGTTATCTCCTTATTGGTTTTGTCTCTAAGGAGCTCTATTACCTTATCAGATGAAACACATGTGAAGAGGCTTTTTACATCCAGAATGGCCAACTTGTTGCAGGCAGTGATATCTTGGATTCTGTCCAGTAGGTTTCCTGAGTGTTTGAGATGTGCTCCACTGATGGTTCCCAGGAGAGGGGACAGATGTCTGGCCAATGTACCTGCTATTCTGTAGGAGGCACTCCCTAACCCTGATGTTATTGGTTTCATTGATATATTACTTTTGTGGGTTTTGGGTAGACCATACATTGTAGCTGTACATGGGAGTTTTGGCAATAGCTGAAGGAGTTTCTTGCCTGCATCAGAACGTTTGAATTTTTTTCTTACCTTATATGTTAAGTTCTTCATCATGTCTACTTCTGATTAGGAGACTTCACATTATGTATTGCTATCACTGAGCAGGTCTTCCATCTTCTGTGTGTAATATATGCTGTCCATCACTAATAAACCTCCCTTGTCAGCGGTGGTGATTCTGACGGAAAAATCCTTTCATAATACCTCCAGAGCTCAAATGTATCTTATAGGTATTGTTGGGTTGGGATATTCACTGAGAGTTAAGGTCAGGAGCCCTTGTGTATAGCCTTGCATGAATTCACTGTTGTGGTATTTGTAATTTTTTGTGATCAAATAGATGTTCTGATAAGGTAATAGAGCTCCTTAGAGACAAAATCAAGGAGAAAATTGACTTCCCCCTGCTCCCAAATGACTTTGTCAATTTCATACAACTTTGTGTGGAATTCAACTATTTTAAGTTCCAGGACTGCTGTTTCCATCAGAAACTTAGCATGGTCATGGGTTGTCCATTGGGTGCAGTCCTCGCCAATATGTTTATGGAATTTTTAGAAGCAGGACCATTTTCTGACATCATTCCTGACCATGTGACCTGGTGACTGCCATATGTGGACAATATCCTACTCATCACACCCAAGCCATTCAATTGATTTATTATGTTTTCTTGAAATAAGAACATAGGTCCACAACTTGCCAATCTTGCATCACCTTTTTGAGTCAGATGAGATGAACTGAAAGAATCTTCCTAGTGTAGGTCATGTTTAGATTTGGGTCTTGTGAGCTCAACCATTGAATAATCGAGTTGTATTGAAATTGGAGTCATTTTGGTTATGGTGTCAATATGCATGTAGCTATTAGGTGTTTTTCAGTGCATATGTAATGAAAAAATAGAGTGTACCATATAACACCACATCTGTTAGTGCTACTTATCCTAGGTTAAGGAATGACACACACATAGGATCTGTTTACAGTCATCTACAAGACAGACCAAGGGCAATGGATTGATTGATTTAGGTACAAAGAGATTGTGTATCAAATTATTTGTGAATGAATATTATGTACACCTGTTATTACATGATTTCAAAGAGTTAGAAGTTGATCTTATAAATAGACTTTTTTTCAGGACGAGAATAACTATCAACATTTCTTCAGAAGAGCTGTTCCTAGATTCCATTTATCCATCATACAGCAAAGAGAATCTGGTGTGACATCAGCAGCACAGCTGTCTTACATGATGACCCACACTGAAGAAAAGCCTTTCCAGTGTAACCTGTGCAATGCAGCTTTCTCAAAAAAGAGTCATCTTAAATGTCATGAACTTACCCACACAGGAGAAAAGCCTTTCCAGTGTAACCTGTGCAGTGCAGCTTTCTCAGCAAAGAGTAGTGTCAAACCTCACATGACAACCCACACTGGAGAGAAGCCTTTCTAATGTGATCTGTGTGATGCCACTTTCTCACAAAAGAGTCATCTCTGATGTCACATGATGAACCACACTGGAGAGAAGCCCTTCCAGTGTGATGCAACTTTCTCAAGAAAGAGTGATCTCAAATCTCACGTGCATACCCACACAGGAGGGAAACCTTTCCAGTGTAACCTGTGCGATGCAGCATTCTCAAGAAGGAGTGATCTCAAACCTCACATGATGACCCACACAGGAGAAAAACCTTTCCAGTGTGATCTGTGTAATGGCACTTTCTCTCAAAAGAGTCATCTCAGACATCACATGATGAACCACACTGGAGAGAAGCCTTTCCAGTGTAACCTGTGTGATTCTGCTTTCTCTCATAAGAATAGTCTCACACGTCACATGATTAACCACACTGGAGAGAAACCTTTCCAGTGTGACCTATGTGATGCTGCTTTCTCACAAAAAAATGGTCTCACACGTCACATGATGATCCACACTGGAAAGAAGCCTTTCCAGTGTGACCTTTGCAATGCAGCTTTCTCACAAAAGAGTCATCTCAAATGTCACAAGCTTACCCACACTGGAGAAAAGCCTTTCCAGTGTAACTTGTGCGATGCAGCTTTCTCAGCAAAGAATAGGCTAAAACCTCACATGATGACCCACACTGGAGAGAAGCCTTTCCAGTGTGACCTGTGTGATGCCGCTTTCTCACAAAAGTGTCATCTCCAATGTCACATGATTACCCACACTGGAGAGAAGCCTTTCCAGTGTGACCTGTGTAATGCTGCTTTCTCACATAAGAATAGTCTCACACGTCACATGATGATCCATACAGGAGAGAGGCCTTTCCAGTGTGACCAGTGTGATGCAACTTTCTCACAAAAGAGTGATCTCAAATCTCACATGCTTACCCACACAGGAGAAAAGCCTTTCCAGTGTAACCTGTGCGATGCAGCTTTCTCACAAAAGAGTAATCTTAAACCTCACATGATGACCCACACTGGGGAGAAGCCTTTCCAGTGTGACTTGTGTGATGCCAGTTTCTCACAAAAGAGTAATCTCAAATGTCACATGATGATCCACACTGGAGAGAAGCCTTTCCAGTGTGACCTGTGTGATGCTGCTTTCTCAAAAAAGGATCGTCTCACTTGTCACATTTACACCCACTCTGGAAAGAAGCCTGTGTGATATGTGTAATGCCACTTTCTCACAAAAGGGTCATCTCAAAATTCATGAGGTGACTCACACTGGAGAAAAACCTTTTGAGCGTGGCCCCTGTGATGCAGGTAACTCACAAAATGGTCATCAGAAATCTGACATGCTCACCTGCACAGGGAAAAGCCTTTCCTGTGTGACCTCTGCTCTGCTGCTTTCTCAAAGGTCACATGTATGCCCACTCTAGAGAGAAGCCTTTCTAGGGTTACCTGTGTGATGTTGCTTTCTCACGAAAGTCTTTTGAAATATCATGTGATTACCCACTCAGGAAAAAAGCCTTTCCAATGTCACCTGTGCAATACAGCTTTATCACATAAAGGTAATCTCACAGGTCACACGGACACCAACACAAGGAAAAAAGCCTTTCTAGTATGACCTATGTGATCCCACTTTCTCACAAAAGAGTAATCTCACACATCACATGGACACCCACTCTAGAGAGAAGCCTTTTCAGTGATACCTGTGTGATCCCCTTTTCTCACGAGTCATCTGAAAGATCACATGACTTACACTGGAGAGAAACCTTAACAGTGTGACCTGTGCAATGCAGCTTTCTCACAAAAGGAGGCTATCAAATATCATGTGGTGATCCACACCATAGAAAATCCTCTGAAGCACTCAGACCTGTGATATTTGGACATAACAAAGAAACTTATACTACAGTATACAAACAATGCATATGCTCCATGATGAAATATCAAAGCCCTGTATGGGGCCCTAATCTCACTGAGACACACCACAACACCTTTCAGGCCATACAAAACGAGGCCCTAAAGACAATTTAATTCTCTACAAATACAACATAAAACAAAAGTCCTCAAAGTCAAGGATCACCTTAACAGGAGAGGCAAGCATATTATGATATGGGTGTTGGGATAGTTTTGACACCTGGAAAGAATGAAGAAAGATTAGTAAAAGAGGTGTAGAAGGCAGAGTTGGAAGGAATGAACATGAGGGGGCAACCAAGGGTGAGATGGATGGATGGGATAAAAGCAGCATTGGGAAAGAGGGAATTCTCTGTTGAGGAAGGGAGGAGACACAAGATAGGAGTGAGTGGATAATTGTTGTGTATGGATGATGCTGTGATGCATGGAAGGGAGTTGATGGGTGATGGGGTGGTGAGAGAGTATGTATGAATGATATTTTGACACAGTCCAAAGAGATTTCTCCCTGTCTTCTCTTTTTCTGCATGAGGGGATGGAGGGGGGGGGGTGCCCATTAAATGAAATGGCCTTCCTTTGAATGTGTTGTGTCTTGCTACATTGCTTCTGACCCAGGGGGGCACTGGGCAAGATGCAGGGATGACCCGTCATCTAGGAGAAGCCAAGAAAAGAGGGAGAGACAGGAGGTGGATGTGAGTGGAGTATGTGGGGATGAATTGGGTGGGAGTGGATTTATGCCTTTGACTTTGGCTAAGGGGGAAAAAGCTGTTGGTATATGTGTGTATGTTTTCAACACTTTAGTAAAATAAAATCAGTTGTAGCTGGTCTTACTTGACAACAGTTAAATCTATGATTGGCACCTTTTATGTATGATTTAACACTTAAGATTAACACCTATGCAGCTGAGGTGTGAAATTGTTAATCTCAAAGAGAGTTGACACTTTTCATGTGTTGAGACCTTTGATGTGTTAACACCTTTGATCATAAGCAAGGGATTAGTAACACCTCATAATATTCACAGAATTATATATGAAAATTATATACATTATCTGTCTTTTATTCATTATGAGTGCAGACTAATAACATGTACATATTATGAATCCTTGTGTTTTAACAATAAAGTGATAAATGTATATTATTTGTCTATTCATTACCTTTGCAGACAAAAAACATGCATGTTTTATGAATATACACAATTTAATAAAGTGATAAAAATCTTTGTTTATTTATTATATATGCAAACCAAAAAATTATGTACATTTCATTAATATAGTATGAAAATTATATACATTATCTGTCTTTTATTCATTATGAGTGCAGACCAATAACATGTACATATTATGAATCCTTGTGTTTTAACAATAAAGTGATAAATGTTCATTATTTGTCTATTCATTACCTTTGCAGACAAAAAACATGCATGTTTTTATGAATATACACAATTTGATAAAGTGATAACAATCTTTGTTTATTTATTATATATGCAAACCAAAACATTATGTACATTTCATTAATATAGTATGAAAATTATATATATTATCTGTCTTTTATTCATTATGAGTGCAGACCAATAACATGTGCATATTATGAATCCTTGTGTTTTAACAATAAAGTGATAAATGTTCTTTATTTGTCTATTCATTACCTTTGCAGACAAAAAAACATGCATGTTTTATGAATATACACAATCTAATAAAGTGATACAAATCTTTATTTATTCATTATATTTGCAAACCAAAAAATTATGTACATTTCATTAATATAGTATAAAAAAAACATTCATTTTGTCTTTTATTTATTATGTGTGCAGACCAAAAATATTAGGGTCTATATAACTGATATATTTGCACAAAATAAACCACACACCTTTTATGAATCTTTATATTTTGATAATATACAGTTATCATTGTATTCATTATAGGCTATCTTTTTCCAACATATGTACAAACTAAAAAAAGATACACATATAATGATTTCATATTTTAATAACATGGTAAATATTCATTATTTGTCAATTATTCATTATGGGTGCAGACATAAAAGCATCCATATTAGAATAAGATTTTTATTCATTGTATCATTCATGTGTGCAAATAAAAGATATATGAATATTCCTATTATTCAACAATTATAATATTGTTTAATATTCATTATGTGTGCAGACTAAAATAAATTGCAAAATTTATAAATCTTAATGTGTGTATGTCTAATGGATTTGTTATCTCTGTGCACCCAATTATGAATTGATTATTGGTGCTGCAAATTTTATGAATAATAATGTGTGCACATCTAATGGGCCATTTACATGTTCAAACAGCTTGACAAATCCAATTTGTCAAGCCTATTTGTCAATGAGGTTTGAAGAGGTATCAGATGGTCAAACCAAATTATCCAACCTCAGTGTGACTGGTGTAGTTAAGCAAAGATGCCTCTCAACTAAGACATACTAATTGCTATTTGTTTCGTTATGGCATTATGGAAAAATAAAAGATCAAACTGGACAAAGGATTAGTTGTTGAAAAAGAAACCAAAGTTCACATACCAACTTGTATGTCAATTGGAAAATAGAGCTGGAACACATGCGGTGGTATACTAAGAATGAGGAGGAGATTGAAGAATAGTAGATGTGAGGGCTAGCAAGAGCTTGAAAATTTGCTCCAGTCTTCTATAACAGAATCAACCTAAAACAAAACATGCCTTAGATGTATCTACCAGACATGTTATTTTACTGCCAGGCATTAATACAGTACAGACAACAGTAATTATTTTCATAGGTTTTTAGTGGGTCAGGGTTAAGGTCTGAGCAGGTACCAGCCCTGCAAACCATGAAATGCCTCAAGGGTTTCATGCCTCTTGAAATAAGAGAATCAATTGAATAGATTGATCTAGTAAGTGTGCTTGAGGGGACAACTGAGGATGAAGGGGGCACTGAGTAAGAGGGGAATGTCTGTTGAGCAAGGAAGGGAAAGGGAAAAGGCAGGAAATAGAGATGAGTGGAGAATAAATGTGCATGGATGATACTATTATGCAAGGAAGGGAAGGATGGGAGGGTAGGGGGTGCATACATGCGAACGATATTTTGACACATCCTGTTTTCTCTTTTCCTGGATGAGGGAATGGAGATGGAGGGGGTTGTTGATTAAGTGGAGCAGCCTTGCTGTGGATGTACTGTGTCTTGCTGCATTGTGTTTGACCCATGGCGGTTGGTGGATACAGGGTTGACCTGTCATCCAGGAGCTGAGATGGGTGGGAATAGGTACATGCCTCTGACTTAGTCACCTCCCCTATAATGGGGGAAAAGCTCTCAGTACATAAGTTGATCCAGTGATTCTGCTTATTTGCATTGGCTAGTCATGGGCTACTTACTCTTCTGCTCTCCTGTTGTGCTCCATATGCAAAGAATTGATTAAACCACATGAAAAGAGAACCATCTTTATTATTCAAAAAAGGCCCTTCTCCAACATCATTCTTCAATGAATTACTCTAAGAACCAGCTTGACCCTTACAGGTCAAATGCTCACACAAAAACAAGTTACAAGGATGATGAGAAGCATGTTAGACCACTGGTTCTTAATTGGGTAGGGTGGAGGCTCTTTGGGTTCAATGAGCATTCAAAGGGGTGGACATAGGCCAAGGTCAAGTAGTCAATAAATGCTTAGTGGTTTAGTCCAAGTTGAAATTAGTTAATCTCCAGGAAGTTAAGAGGTAAAGGATCAACATTGCATATGGGATCTGTGAACATTCAGTGGAAATCCACTGTACCCCTTGATGGCTCATCTTTACCTTTCAGTACACACTAACGATGATACATGACGTCGTAAAGCGGATGAAACATGATGATCCGGTGAGAAGATAGTGGAATGCACCACCACAACAGGGCCGAGGTGTAGTGTGGTGCAATGTTAGCAGGATAGCAACCGGCGTTGTCTTGGAGATAGGAGGCGTGGTAGTCGAGTCCAAGATGGAGCGTGGCAGCGAAAAAAAGAATGGCTACCATCACATCAACGTATCGGAGTTGGATGCGGCTACAAAGGAAGTCAATTTGTCGCTGAAATGGGGACTGCGTGAGATCGAAATCAGGACTAACTCAGCCAGAGTAGCGGGGTGGATGAACTCAGTGCTGACAGCTGAGAAGAGAGTACGCACGAACGGGGCTGCAGAGGTCCTTGTGAAGTGTCGTCTTGGGATCCTGAGGGAGCTAATAGACGAGTTCGACATGAAGATGAGAGTGACCGAGGTGCCGTCGGGGATAAACAAAGCTGATGCGCTAACCAGAGTGAAGAAAAGCTGGCTGAAAATGAAGAAAGAACCTAACGAGATGTTTGAAGTGTGCGCTGCAGTGTCCCTCCGCCCGAAAGAGTTGCATGGAACTCACCACCTAGGTGTCAATAGGTCATCGTTCCTGGCAAGCAAGGTTGACCCGAATATATCGAGGTAAGAAGTCCGGCGGGCGGCTAGAGCGTGCGTCCGATGTCAGTCAATAGACCCCGCCCCCAGACCGCACGTGGCGGGAGAACTTAGCGTGGGAGAAAACTGGAGGAGGCTGGCGGGTGATGTAATCCACTCTCGGCGAGGCAGGTACTTATCGATAGTTCACTGCGGCCCGGGACGCTTCGCCGTCTGGTGGGGGCTGAAGACGGAGACTGGAGAGGTGATTGCTCTTGTATGAGCATGGACTCGCACATAGAGACATCATATGGAAGGCACCACCACCACCATCATCGAGAGGAACGACACCAGAAGACTAAAGATGACAGAAGCGGTGCTCATTTACAATAATAATAATAATAAAACGCTATCAATACCCAGCAGCGACCTGAAACATCGCTACCAACCAGAAGACAGCGAGCGCTTCCCGTGCGCTGATTGGCGGGCGGACGTTTTAGCTCTTCGCTCCACAGCTGATATATATCAGCAGCATGCCAAACTGAGTCATTCACCTAGACCACACCGTACAGACTATCTGTCAGCTGCGCCCGTCCCACGTGCGGTGTACACGAGAAGACGTGTATAACCGTACCTACAAGTAACACACCCCTTCACCGGCTTGACTGGTGATAACCGCAATAATGTAATAATAATAATAATAGTAATGGTAATAATGATAATAATAATAATAATAATATCGCATTAACTGACAGGCTACTCAAACCCAACCTGGGGTAAAACAGGAATTCTCATGCCTTACCTGGGGCTAATCAGGAACGCCCTCTACACGCGGGAAGTGAAATCTACTCACTAACCGTAAATTACACACACACACCTCTCACGAACATAGCCGCATCCCACGCACAAACATATACACTTCCATTTTCTTCGACTAAAATTCGTTTCCTTTCTCACTTTCTCTTATACTATATCTTCTCATTTCAGTTTACCTCCCACTAAAGATTTTTCCGTTTTTCCTCCTTTCTCTCCTACTACGTCTCCTACCATTTTCCAAACTTTCGTTGGTGATATAATATGCTCTTCCTCCCGGCATTGGCGCCGCCGTCCAAGTTCCTAGCCCAGTTCTCCTAAGCCACGACAACAAATAAGCCCCAAATCGCTCGCAATTCGCCCGGTGGCAATAGCCCTCTTTTATACACTACTATCTTTTCATTTTCCTACAGACATTCTTCCCCTCCCACAAAACCCGATCCCGCGCAAGCGAGGTGGTCTTTCCTTGGAATCCAGAATCCAGAATTCTCCGTCAACCATTCGACCAGTTAACACTCCTGAAGATGGCCAGTTAAGGCCGAAAGACGTCTAGAGGAAAATATACCATGGACTTCAGTACTCTACTAAGAGATCTGCATCTAGACGAACGCACATTGGTGCGTGACATAGAAAGGAAGTTCTATAAAGAGAATAATGCTATCGCAGCTGTAGACTTTAACAACGCATGCATTACCAATGGTCTATTTCCAATATATGTATGTATCTACATATATTTCAGAGTTGTATTAGGAAAGATCCAAAGAGGATTTGTGATTATCATTTCTTTATTTGTGTGAATATTAAGGGATAAGACCCATCAGTAAAATGAATACAGCTAAGTTATATAAAGGATTACAAAGGCGGAGCATGCCGACAGGAGACCTTTTGGTCCATATCTAGGTCGGATGCGAAAAAAGAACATTACAATGATAAATAAATAAAAAATATAATCATGTAAATACTAAATAAAATACATATATAGGTATAGTTATATAATAAACAAAGAGGTAAATAGTAAACAAAAATAAATTGACATATAACTGATAATGAGTGAGTATCAAGCAAACAATAATAAGCAAAGAGACAAACGATAACAAAACAAATAAGCAAATGATATAAAATAAATGATAGTCACTACAGCATCTTGCTTAGATGTTTATCTAAATGATTCTAGCTTCGAACTGCACTACATTGCACTGCCTCTGCAGAGAGTTTATTCCATTCATTAACTACACGGTTGGCGAAGTTCTTTCTACCCACTTCCAAATTAAATCTGTTTCCAGACAGTTTGAGACCATTGTTTCTTGTCTGAGTCTCATTCAGTGTGAAAATTTTGTCACTTTTGTTTTGTCAACTTACGTTAGAATCTTAAAGACCTGTATCAAGTCACATCGGAGTCTACGCTTTTTTAAGGAAAATTGATTTATATGATTTAGTCGATTTTCGTATGATTTATTTTTGATATTTGGAATCAGTTTTGTGGCTCGCCGTTGTACTTTTTTCAATCTGTCAAGGATTACAAATATTCATAAAATGTGCAACACCAATCATGAGTTCATAATTTGGGCAAACAAATAACGAATCCATTAGGAATGCACATGAATATTCATAGAATGTACAGCTTTAATAAAATCATATGTGGGCGCATATAATGATATATAACGCATCCATTAGACACCCACACATGAAGACTCGTTTCTTTTTTGTGCATGGTGAATAATAGGCAATATTCATTATAATTATTGATAATAGAAACGTTTATAGTAATGTATTCTGTAATTATTATAATTTTGTTTTATTCTGCCAATTTCAGACAGAATAGTCGTCTCGAAACGTTTTTTTTTTTTTTCGCATGCTAGGTATGCAGCGACCATAGATACGAAACTACATTCTCTTGCTACAGGGTTTTATATATTGTTTGATCAGGAGTACTCAAAATTAGATTAAATCACTGTCTCGCCAAAGGAACCATTGACTCCCAGAATAATAGGGGTAGTGAATATTATCTAACCGAACCTCACGTAGCTGTAGGTTTGGTTGCGTTTTGAGTTGGTAGAAATCTATGTTGTACAACTTTATTCATGGAAATAAGATAAAAGAGCAGGTGATTACCGGTAGAAGTAAATCTAAGATTCACAGGAAATAAAATATTCTGTCCTAATGTAGATTTCTACAGACCGCTGTGAGTAACGTAATGGAATAATACGCCGCCATATTGGGTGACAAGCCACGAGCTAGAAAGATCTAGTGATGTTGATGATTTCCTGTTTATCATACATAAGAAGCCATTAAAATTATCAGAATTTATTCCAAAATATAAGGTAACGAAGCTTCATTGTTGCTAGATTGGATTTGTGTGTTTAAGTGGCCTGAATCAGAAAAAATAGCATGTCTTAGAAGATTAAAACTTTGATATGCATATTTTCTCTAAGACAGATGGCAGTTTACTGAAGGGACAACCGCAAACTGCCAGTTGGTGATCCATATATTGACTGGGAGGAGACCAAATTATTCACCAGTTTGATTACACAATTTGGCAGTGTGTACTCAGATGCTGGTACTAGTCCCAAAGAAGTGCAGGTCTTCAAATAGTATTCTCAGGTTAGAACGGTCAGCACAGTCTTTGACGATTTATAATATGTTTTAGTGTTTGTTAAGAAATATGATTTTATTAAGTTTTTCTATCCAATAAGGGACATTTTCATTTAATTATATGAGTGTCCTTTTTCTGGAGAAGCATTAAGCCTGGTTCAGAGTAGTTCCATGAGAGTACATAATTAAATCAATTACCAATCCAACTCACACCCAACCTAAATAAACCCTGGTAGAAATACATTTTTCTGCCACTTTTAAACATCTTTCTTGCTACTCCCTTCATCCAGGGACACACAATTTATCTACAGTTAGGTAAATACATAACTGGCAGTAGTAATAGTTCTTCATGGGAACTGATAAACAAGGCCCAATCCTTCCTAAATTAGATCATATTAGAGACCATTTAGTCACTCATTGCATGCATTTTTACCATTTTGCTCTTCAAATATCTTTCTAGTGAAACATTAATACAAAATCACCTCTAACAAATTATTATAACTTCAAATGCAAACCAGAATGCATTTGAGGTGGAGTAGAGATGCCTGAGGGATACCAATGCATGTATGCCAAAATATCAGAATTTGCAAAGAGTATAAGTCTTAGAGATATGTATCACCCCTAAACACATATTCTAAATTGTAATTCTGCAGCAGTCTAGAGCAGTTGCATACCTTGTCAATCAACCTTGTTAGAGTAGGTGGTGACCCTTGTATTCACTTGCCTTGTGCTGTACATTCTAGGATCTAACCCATCCAAAACCTTGCAATGATGAGATAGGGGTGTTTATGTCCAGTGCTCCATCCTTGTACAAATGAAAGAAGACAGAAAAAAAATCCAAAATAAAACAAGTTACATAGTTTATATTATATACCCTGCAAAATATAGCATGATGATCAACTCTTATGAAATTATGAATTGCAACAAAGGATCATAAGGAACATGGGAAATTGTAGTATTTCACTAGAGATCATCACAGCATGTGATTTAATTCTTTCCAGCTCTTCATAGGGAGGCAGTCCCCCTGGGCCTGGGCACTGAGTTCCCTACATTTTTCTCCCTGGATGGTTAAAACAGAGGGGATTCTGTAGTAAGATTTCACCATGTTCCACTCTGAGCATCCTATGACTGCTTAAAGTTGACCATGACAACAATTCTCTGACAATCTAATTGCCCTCTCTTCTCGCTCTTGGTTTGTCCTCCAATATGGCTTAAACATAAATCACAAAACTCCTGATATCATGCGGCAGCAGTCTGTTGGCCAAGTTGGAGGCAAATGACTACTTGAAGATGAACAAGCCTGATATTGTGTTTACTAGAGACCAAACTCCCAAAAAACTTTGATCTACAGTTGGGAAACAGTGGAGACATATGGAGACAAAGATGATAGAATAAGTGAAGGGGTAATTGTTGTGAGAAGTGACATGAAGCTGGAAGAAGCAAATCTGAGTGACTGCAAGGCCGTAGCAATCCACCTGAATATTAAAACTAAAGGGCAGAATAGAAGAGACTTCATGGTACCACATGCATCCCCCACCCCCAAGACAAGAGCTTGAAATGAAGGTGAATATCAAGAAATTGTATGGGACACATCTCTTCTTCAGATATTTATTAAGGAGCAATTCAGTTGTTATTGAAGATTTAATTGCATTGAAATAAACTGGGAGGAATGGAAAGCAAGTGGCAAGGCAGATTCCTGTTAAGTACAGTAATGGAGAACACAGTGACCGAGTGGGTAAAGGAAGTGACCTGGGTAAGAGGAGATGACATTCCCACAACATTAGATCTACTACTAGGCAAAGAGCTCCTTGAACTACCTTTGACTCTTTGCAAAAAATTGCTATAGTTAGTTACAGTTGGAAATGAGGAAATAGAGCCAAGAAATGAATGCCACAGGCAAGGGAGACTCAGTTTTGGAGAGGCAGATTATTAAGGGTTGAAAAGATCTTTGTAGAAGCTAACTTGGAGAAATTCGTGAATATCACAGGAAAAAAGAGGAAATGGGAAATCTTTCTTGACATTTACAAATGGAGAGTGAATAAATGTGTGCCAAAGATTAGTAGATAGAGTGAGAAATGAGGAGGTGAGGAGTACAGGGGTGGAAAGGGAGTTGGGAGATAGGGTTGATGAAAGAGTATTAGGATGGTTTGGACACATGGAAAGAATGAGTGAAGAAAGATTAGTGAGAGAAGTGTGAAAGGCAGAGGTAGAAGGAGTGAATATGAGGGGGCATCCTGGGATGAGATGGATGGATGGGGTGAAAGGGGCTTTACAAAAGAGAGGGATGTCTGTAGAGGAAGGACAGGAGAGGACAGAAGATAGGGGTGAATGGAGAAGGGTTGTGTATAAATGATGCTGTGATGCATGAGGGGGAGTGGGTGGGGGATGGGGGGAGAGGGAATATGTATGAGAAAAGATTTGATGCAGCCCGAAGGGATTTCTCCCCGTCTTCTCCTTTCCTGCATGGGGGGACGGAAGGGGGGGGGGTCGCCGATGTAATGAAGCAGCCTTGCTGTGGATGTGTTGTGTCTTGCAACACTGCTTCTGACCCAGGGCAGTGGACAGGCTGCAGGGATAACCCGTCATCCAGGAGGTGCCAAGATAGGAGGGAGGGAGGAGGAGGGAGGGGAGTGGAATATATGGGAAATGAAATGGGTGGGAGTGATTTCTATGCATTTTTCTTTTTGGCTAACCCCCATGTAAGGGGGAGAAAGCCTCTGGTATATGTATGTGTGTGTGTATATGTATATATATATATATATATATATATATATATATATATATATATATACATATATACATGTATATATATGTATATATACATATATATATATATATACATGTATATACATATATATATATATTTATCACTGCCAAGTAATGTCGTAACACATTAGTAAATACACTAAAAACCCACTGTTGGTTAGATTAAGAAAAGAAAGGAAATAATGTTATTTCCTTTCTTTTCTTAATACAATCAATAGTTGGTTTTTAGTATATATATATATATATATATATATATATATACATATAGATATATATATATATATATATATATACATTGAAAATACTGTGGGAGGAATTGTAACTGATTGTTATTTGCTTGTGCCTTTCCAGTACTCAATCAAAACCTGTTTGAACACTCATACACGTGAGCATTGTCAAAGAACTCATTTCCCTGACCATACCCTGTTTGAAAGCAGGGTTATGTGATACCAGAATACACCACCCCTATCTTTGGCAGTATCCTCTTTGATGGATAGGGCAGGACTTAATTTTCTTCAGGAGAAAGGTGCTCGATTACCTCTAAGTTGTTACATATGCGATCCCCTTTTCCTTCTTTATCTGAAGTTCTCTTTGGACTCTGTTGAGCCCGATGGATGGGCCAGTCGTCTTCTGGAACCCTTCGCCGAAGGACAACCTCCGCTCCCAGTGGGGGAACCTCTTTTGGTACAGCCACTCCTTCAGCATTTGCTGGAGGAACCGTCTCCGGTGTGAGCGCCCAGACCATTGGAACGTCATCACAGTCCACCAGCACTGGGGGGCCATCGACCACTACCGCAGGAGTCACTGCAAGTGGAGGATCTTCTGGTGGTGCGACCGGTTCTTCGACCTCCACCACTGGACCCAACATTCACAGGGCCCTAGGGGATGGTGAGATCAATTACACTAAAGGACTGAAAGCTATTGACGAGATTTCTCGCCTGGTCATGACAATGTTTTTCAAGACCCATTTCCAGGGAGGCCAGCAGCCCATCAAGGACTGGCTGGCGCAGAAAAACTGGAGTAACTCTGAACTGAAGAAGAGGGGCTTCATGAAGGAGCAGCTCGATGTGATTAATGCTGGCACACAGTTCCCAGACATGGACATATCACTTAAGTACGCCCTTCTTCTTCATTGTTGCGACTTCAAAATATCACCTCCAGAGTGGAAAAACCATCCCAACAGTGAGGAATATTCGCTCTACCATATGAAACAGAAACGGAACGAGTTCAGTCACGATAGGAAGAATTTGATAGACAGTCTAAGAGATCCAGTGAATTTTCAAATGTTGTTTGATGAGCTCAAAGATATATCTTTCAAGGCCTTGGACAAGTTGAGGATCTATCTCATCGGCCAGGGTCAACCGGTTGTCGATATTGATCAGTGCGAAGTGGATGTGGAGGCCCACTTGGACGCTCTTAAATTTCAGGATATTATCGTGGAAGTGGATCCTACACAAGCAAAGTTGAAAGGCGGTATGGCGGAGGTGGTGGATCAACAGAAACAGTTACTGGAAATCGAGCCCTTCCCCCACATACTCGGGTTGGCGCCGTTCAGGCTTCAGGACATTTACGAAAGTCCTGACCTTTACATCGAAAAGAGAGGTCTGCTTCCCGAAGACACCCAGAAAATCCCACTGCTGATGGAGAACTTGTTAACGACACCTCTTGTCGGAAGCAGCAATGTGCCCCGTGTCATTTGCGTCGAGGGTCCGAGTGGTGTTGGCAAGTCAACGCTCCTGGCTCGGGTTGTGTCCGATCGTCTAGACCCTGCAGGGACGATCACAGGTCTGAAGTCATTCGATTTGGTTCTTCACTTTGCGTGCAAGCGAAAACACTGTCGAACACTGCGAGATTTAATCAAGTCCTCCCTTCCCTTGGCGACCAGAGACATCAGTGACGATCTCCTCCTGCGTGCCGTCCGTAATCTCAGCCTCCTGGTCATGGCCGACGGGTTCGATGAAGTGAGTGTGGATGGGAGAATCCTGCTGGAGGATCTTTACCAAGAAGCAAGTAGTAGCCAACTCCGAGTCATCCTGACAACGAGGACGGGTAGCTTGGAGGAGGCAGAGTCCATCATGGGAGGCCTGAAGTATCTTCGCGTAACGCTGTCTGCCCTGTCGCCACGGAAGTCAGAATCCATGGCCAGTAAACACTACGGTGCCCTACACACAAAAATGAATTGTCCTCCCTCCGAGGCTCAGGTAGTGAAGGACGTTTGTTTTGCAGCCGAGCGCCTTGCGCGGACGCCACGGAACATTCTCCTACTAACCTACCTCGCCTGCGTACAGCCGGAGAAAGTCAAAGCTCCATTGACTCTCCCCGAGCTGCTTGATACTCTGGACGAGATCTCACTGAAGATGCTTCGTCAGCGACTGCACAGGAAGGACCTCTCTCAGTACGAAATAGAGAACGAGATCAGACTCTTCACTCGAGACCTGAACGCCGCAGCGCTGCAGAGCCTCTTAGAGAGGGAAACAGATATCCCCACCCAAGATCTGCGTCGAATTGCAAACCAATGTAGGTACCCAACAGATATGCTGGACACGTTCCTTTCATGCAGGTGGGAACAGAAGGTGGCGGGGGACCAAGCCTCGTACGTTTTCCCTCACCAAAGCCAACTCGAGTACCGTGCGGCACTGGGTGTCTGTGACAGACTCGGAAGGAACTACCTGGAAGAGGCCGCGACGGTGGGACTGAGCCTGACTACCAAGAAGGATCCTATACATGGCAGAAGATGGAGCATAGTCACCAAGTTTCGCAGCAGACTATTTAAGGTGAAAACAGCCGAGAGTGCCCAGGACCAGGACCAGGACCAGCAGGAGGAACTGAACCCCAACACTGTCCTGTGCCACATCCTCAGATTAAAGGCACGTGGCCAGGGAGAAAGTAACGAGTTGTTAGACTATCTGTGGAATTTCCTCCTGTCTCTTGTTGGCGCCCTTCGGCTCCGCCAGCTGCTGTCTCGCCACGCGGAAGAGATGGCTGAGTTAGTGGTGTCCTCATGTAAGAGGAGTCCCGACGAAGCTCTGGAAGCCATCGGCCAGGGTGGGATGGACAAAACATTCACCGAAGCCGTAACCTCTAAGCTAGATCGTGAGTGGACGGTGACTAAACACTTGCACGTACTGAAGGATCTCCATGTCTTCCCGAGCGAAGTCACCATCAAGCTCTTCGGATGCTGCAACGATGAACCGCAACTGGCTGAAGCTCTCGGTAACGTGCGGAGAAAAGATGTGACAGTTGATCTGCTCCTTTACAGCTGCCTAAGGGAGATGTGCTTTCAGGGGTGCTGCACGTGGCCCATTCAGGCGTTGACAGCTCCTGGCGCACTCTGCACCGTACGAAAGCTGGACGGCCCCTGGGGCCCTTGCACAACTCTTCAACCGTCAGTAAAAGATCTTATTCTTCTCATTCATTCGCCAGAGGGTTTGGTGGCTCTCCAAAGACAGATCAATGTCCTTCCACATCTAGATAAATTAGGTAGGTTGCAGGCTATGGTCTTTACTTATATATATATTTTAACTACGTATTTTTTCAATGGAATAGATATAACCATACTGATTAGATTATAAGATATGATAACCTTAAATTATTGACAGTATTTGACATCTTACATTTTCATGTTTAACACTGTTCAGTCCTGCATGTGTCTGCTGCAGTGGGTGACAAGCCACTAGGACCACCCCTGAAGAAGAAAGTCGAAGAAATAGTGCTTTATGATGTCACCAGTTCTAACTGGAGGTGGACAGTCAACTTTCTTGTTTCACTTCATGCCCAGGGGTAAGTGATTTCTTGAGAGTATTGATGGTATCACAGAAGTGAATCTTCCTAAGCCTTCCAGCGAGTCACATCCTTTTAGATTTTCAAAAGTATTTGGAAACTCACTAGTTTCAGTGTCTGTAGACCAAAGGATTACAAAGGAGGAGCCAGAGGCCAACAGGGGACCTTTTGGTCCATAACTAGGTCAGGTGCAAACAAATTATAATAATGATAAATAAAAATTATAACAGCATAGATAATAAACAAAATAGATAAATGCATAGGTATAGTTAAATGATTAACAGGAAAATAGTAAATAATAAATTGACATATATAATAATAAAAGCCAAGGAAATAATAAACAGACAATAACAAATACACTATATAAAAATGACAGGCATTACAGCATCTTTCTTAGGTGTTTATCTAGACGAATCTTAAAGCTTCAAACTGAACTACATTGCACTGCCTCTGCAGGAACATCATTCCATTAACTACATGGCAGAGTTGTTTCTACCCACTTCCAAATCAAATCTATTTCCTGACAGTTTGAGACCATTATCTCTTCTCAGATTCTCAATGTGAAAATTTTGTCACTTTTGATGTCAATTCCCTTTAGAATCTTAAAGACCATACTTCAAGGTCTTGAGACCTATTTGTCTTAGCCAGTTACTTTCAAAAGTACCCATGTATATGGAGCACCTAGTAACTGTATCAGGATCAGAAGTGCACTAAATGTGCCCCTATGTTATCTAAACCACTTTCCCTTCAGCAAAAAGCTATTGTTCTTTTTCTCAAAATGTCATTCAATCTTTTCCAGAAAATAATTTCTTTGAAATATTTTTTGCTTGCAAACAAATCAAATGTGCTTGTAAGATACAAAGATAGGACATTTTGAAAATAGGGAGATTTCTTCAATATTTTTCTCCTTTTTCTATTCAAGACAACTGGTGAATCATGTAGATACACCATGTTAAGTAACATGAGCTGTCTCATTACTGGAACAATTTGTAAATTGGCACAAGAAGAAATGAATAATTTTAAATTCACAACAATAATAATTGGTTTCAGGGAATTCGGTGACATAATTTTCTACGCGAATGACCTGACAATTACAGACTACAGGTGTCTGATAAAGGAGTGGGCTGTGGCTGGGGTTAAAAACATCGATGACATTCATGTATCTTCAACCCACACGTGGCATACATGGGAGAAGGAGTATAATGATTTGGTCAGTCTTGTCAGTCAGAAGTTTAAGGCAAATTTTTATGTGCTTGTAAGTACTAGTTGCATAACCATGTATGTGTATGTGCACCTCCCCACTTTCATCTACATCAGTGGTTCCCAAACTAGGGGGTGCGCCCGCCTAGGGAGGCGTGAGGAGGAGGATACAAGGGGGACGTGAAGTCATTTGCTCAAAAATATTTGTTTAATTAGAATAATAAAATCATTCAAAGAACAAATATTTGCCATTACATACATACATATACCAAGGCTTTTTCCCCCTTACAAGGGAGGTAGCCAAAACGAAAAAGGCATAAAATCATTCCCACCTTTTCCATGCTTAAATACACTCCACTCCCCTCCACCCTCCCTCTCATCTTAGCACCTCCCGGATGACGGGTCATCCCTGCACCTTGTCCACTGCCCTGGGTCAGAGGCAGTGTCGCAAGGCACAGCACAGTGACCCCCCCTCTCCATCCCCCCCATGCATAAAAGGAGAAGACGGGGAGAAATCCCTTTGGGCTGCGTCAAATTTTGCTCACACATACTACCTCACCCCCAATCCCCCCACCCATTCCATCTCATGTATCACAACATTATCCATATACAACCATTCTCCATTCACCCCTGTCTTCTGTCCTCTCCCATCCTTCCTCAACAGACATTCCCCTCTTCCTCAAAGCCCCCTTCACCCCATCCATCCACCTCATCCTAGGACGTCCCCTCATGTTCACTCCCTCCACATCTACCTTCCATACCTCTTTTACTAGTCTTTCTTCACTCATTCTTTCCATGTGTCCAAACCATCCTAATACTCTTTCATCAACCCTATCTCCCAACTCCCTTTCCACCCCTGTTCTCCTCCTCACCTCCTCATTTCTCACTCTATCTAGCCTAGTAACCCCCATCATACTTCTCAGACACTTCATTTCAAACACATTCAAGCTCCTTCTCTCTTCCTCTCTTATGTTCCATGTTTCTGCCCCCATACAGTGCTGTTGGCACAGTTTCCTCTTAGCATCCATTTCCAAATGTCTATTCCTCATTACACTTTTTAATCCACCAAGACATTTACTTGCTTCTCTCAATCTACATTCTACCTCCACCTCCACTCCACCTTTTCCTGCCACATTTGCACCCAAGTATCTAAAACTATCCACTTCCTCCAGTCACTCTCCCTTAATGCTCACTTCCAGTCTGCTTCCACTTTCACCCCTTGTACATCTCATCACCTTAATTTTACCCACATTTATCTTCAGCTTTCTTCTTTCACACACTCTCCCAAACTCTGCCACCAACTTCCTCAACCCCTCCTCTGATCCTGCCACAAGCGCAGTGTCGTCCGCAAACAACAGCTGGCTCACCTCCCACTTTTCTCCATTTTCTTTAACCATCTCCAATCCCTGACCCACCACCCTTGCATTTGCCTCTTGCACCACCCCATCAATGTATAAGTTGAACAGCCAGGGTGACATAATGCATCCCTGACGAAGTCCCACCTTTACCTTGAACCACTCACTCTCCCCATTTCTAATCCTGACACATGCTCTACTACTCTCGTAAAAACTTTTGACAGCTCCTAGAAGCTTTCCTCCTATCCCATATATCTGCAAATCCTCCCACAGTGTCTTCCTGTCTACCCTATCATAATCCTTTTCCAGATCCATAAAAGCCCAAAAAACACCCTTCCCCTTTCCTATAGCTTTCTCACATATCTGTCTTACCACAAAAATCTGATCTACACAACTTCTACCTGTCCTAAATCCACACTGTCCCTCACCAATTACTCCCTCTGTTTCTCTCCTAATCCTCTCAATCAAGATCCTCCCATAAGCCTTCCCAACTACACTTAACAAGCTAATCACTCTGAATCTACTACACTCACACTTGTTCCCTTTTCCCTTGTAAAGTAGAACTATACAGTCACTCCTCTAGTCCTCTGGCACTCTACCCTCTCTCCAGCAAACATTAAATAACCTCACCAGCCAGTCCACCATCACTGTACCTCCTTTTTTTTTTAGACATTCTGCATGGCATCCATCCAGACCAGGTGCCTTACCTGCTTTCATCATCTTAACAACTGCCTTCATTTCATCTTTCCTTATTTCTCCTCCATTTTCCTCACTCATCATGGTCATTTTCTTAGCACTTGCCACTGCAACTATCTTTCCCTCCCTAGCCTCCTTCACATTTAGCAACTCCCCAAAATACTCTGCCCATTTTCCCCTTACTGCCTTCTCTTCTATTATCATCTCTCCATCTGCACCTTTTACCTTTTCTTTTCGACTTGATTTCCTTCCTCTTCCTCTCTAAATTTCTTTCCAAAACATCTTTTTTTTTTTTTTTCAAAATTTTCTGTCATACACTTACCCCATTTCACATCTGCTCTCCTCTTTGCCTCCTTTACCTTGTGCTTTACTTCTCTTTTCTTTTTTGTATAATTATAGCAGTCACTCCAACCCTTTTTCTAAGCTAGTTCTCCTT
The DNA here is from genome assembly GCF_046742065.1 of Oratosquilla oratoria. Lineage (NCBI taxonomy): Eukaryota > Metazoa > Arthropoda > Malacostraca > Stomatopoda > Squillidae > Oratosquilla > Oratosquilla oratoria. The sequence goes on from NC_134788.1 coordinate 36,361,018, forward strand.
ACACGTTTTGGACATGTCACCGATACCAACCACAATTTGCTAATGTTCAAATCTTTTTATATGCTCCCTTTGAACCAAATGTTTCGTTTTTATTTACTTAGAAAAATGTCTCTGGAATGTACTATTATTTGTTTGAGTGGCTTTCATGATCAAAATTTAATACAAACAGAGATCTATTTTCCTGAACAATGCTAAGAAATAAATGCAAGAATCATTTCACATGAACAAATGAGGGAGTGGGGGCATGCAGGTCTACTGGAAGCAAAAAGGGGGCGTCAGGTAAGATAGTTTGGGAACCACTCATCTATATATTCTTTGCTTCAAATATGTCCACAACTTTCCACATAGCATTTCTGCCCCACTACTATATGAATTTTTCACATCCATAAAACTTTTACAATTAGAGCCACAATAAACACAAATAACCTATATTTCTACAAATAAAAGTCCTCACAACCAGGCGGACCAGTCTTTTTCCTTTGCTGTATTTCCAATAGGAATAAAGCAGTACATCAGCCCAGTCATACCAGTATTTCTTGTGTTCAAATAAATGTATCTCTCCCACTTTCCATTTGTTTGAACATTGGCTCATACATCCTGCCCATCTTTAAAGTCCTTTTTGTTATTCTCCCTCTTTTCTTTTAGTTGTCTTTTTCCTGTCGTCATAATTCAACTATACACCTTCCTCATAGTATTCTGTAAGGTTATTCCATTATGCTTCTTATATTCCATCATGTCACCTTTTCCATCAACTCCTCATGCATTATCTTCCCCTTTATTGTGATCCACCTGGTAAGGGTTGACTATCCTCACAATGAATACCAGGCACTCCATAGGGATAGAATAATGATTGTTGTAGATGCAAATTCATTCCCCATGGATTTGACATGGGCATTATACATGTATTTTCCCCTTTATTGTGATCCACCTGGTAAGGGTTAACTACCCTCACAATGAATACCAGGCACTCTATAGGGATAGAATAATGATTGTTGTAGATGCAAATTCATTCCCAATGGATTTGACATGGGCATTATACATGGCCATGCTCTTTTCATGTGGAAAGCAAACAGTAGGCAATTTACATCCACTAGGTAAATACACAAAGTTGGAACTGTACATGAATATGAGGCTAGGTATGATAAATTGGTGAGTAGGACACAGAACCTAATGAGCATTGCTCCTTTCCTGTATACTATAATTAGATAAGCATACACACATGCACATGAAGTCTTGTTTCTTACTCTCCAATTGTCATACCTGACTACATATTCACATTTAGTTCAAACTTAAGATATAGATATATATCATACAGAAAAGGAGCAATGCTGATTGGGTCCTGTTTCATGTAATTGATCATAGCTAGCCTCAAATTCATGTACACTTCCAACTTGTTCTATATCCTTAATTTCCAATTACAATATTCAGATTTGAATTCATGTATTGTTCCCACTTGGGCCATATCACCTAAGCTGGTCCAAGTATTTATGTGTCCATATGGAAAATTGTATTTTTTCACATTCTTTAGACATGTAGTCTTTCTTGATTTGTTCTCAAGACTTCAGCCCTCCTCTCCCTAATGAAGACATCTCTTCTGTTAGTACATTCCCCTTTAGCAACCTGAATACTGTAATCATATTTACTCTTTCTCTTTGATCTTTCAAAGTTGGCAGAGCCAGTGCTTTCAGTATCTCTTCATAGGGTTTATCTGCCAGGCTGGGAAATAGTTTAATTGCTGCCCTTTGTATTTTCTCAATCCTGCTTATATTCTTCACTCTCTATGAGGATCATACCATTGATGCATGCATGACCTCTTAATGCTTTGCCATCCCCATTCAAATGATCTCTTTTTTCGATATAGTCCATCACCTTTAGTGACTTGAATATTGTAATCATATCACATTTTTTTCTTTCTTTCTTTTTTAGCTTTGAAAATTGACAGACCCAGTGCTTTTAGTCTTTATATGGTTTATTTGCTAGGCTGGGAATTGGTTTGATTGCTTTCCATTGTAATTTCTTGATCTTATACTCTTCACACTGTATGGGGACCATGCCATCAACACATATTCTAGTCTTAGACTCATCAGAGTTACTATGAGTTTTTCATTATCTTTTCATCCATATAGTGAGAACCCACTTTAATCTTCTGCAGCAGCAGTCTGTATGTCTCTTCCACAATCCTGCTGGTATGTCTGTCAAATGACAGGTTGCATTTCATAAAGACTCCCAAGTCTTTCTCCTCTTACTTTTGTAATGGGTTCACTTCCAAAGGAATAGCGTAAAGATGATCTTTTGCTGTTATTGCCTGTTTCCAGTGCTTTGCATTTTTTCTAGTATTGAAATTAATTTTCAATTCTCGACTCCATGCAAAAATGTCTAGATCTTTTTTGCAATAACCTACAGTCCTCCCATTTTTCACTCTACTCATGATTTTTGCATCATCTGCGACCATGTTGGTATAGTATGTTATACCTGCCATTATATCAGATGCACAAGGGGTGAGGATGGCAGTGAGTTGGAGGTAAGTCTTAAAGGGAAAGGGGAGGAGGTGGGAAGGAGGTAGATATTTAAGTACTTAGGGTCCTATGTAGCAGGAAATGGAAGAGCCAGGGTGGAACTGATATTTAGAGTGAGGGAAGGAAATGTCTGGTAAGAGCAAAAAGTGTCATGAAAATTAGGTATCTGGGGATGGATGGAAAGAGAAGACCATATGAATGGGTGATTGTGCCTTCAACATTGTATGGGCTAGAGACTTGGAATGCAAGGGAGACAGGAAAGAGGAAATTAAATGTTTTTGAGATGAAATGTTTGGCAAGTATGTTGGGGGTTACAAGGATGGATAGTGTGAAATATGAAAATGTGAGGAGAAGAGATGGGGTGGAAAGGGGACTGGTAGATGAATACTGGAGTAGTTTGGGCACACAGAAATAATGAGTGAAGAAAGACTGGCATAAAGAGTGTGAGAAGCAGAAGTGAATGAACTTGAGGAGAAGACAGAATGAGATGTATGGATGGGGTGAAGGCAGCCTTGGGTAAAAAGGGAGTCTGTTGAATTGGGAACCTGAAGGCAAAAGATAGGTATGATGAGAATGATTGTGAATGGACAATAAATTTATGCAGTCTGAAGGGATTTGTCCACGTCTTCTCTATTCATACATGAAGGGATGAAAAGAGAAGATTGCCATGTAAAAATTGGGATAAGATAGCTTTGGCTATTGGTCCCAGCTGTGAATGTGCTATGTCTTACTGCATTGCTTCTGGCCCAGGCAGTCAGTGGAAGAGGGAATGGATGGCCCTTCATTCTCAAAGAACTACCACAAGATTAAAAAAGTGCATGCCTTGGCTGGTTACCTCCCTTATAAAGGGGAATAAATCATAGCCACCACAACCACCCCTATACCTGTCTGCCAGCTGAAGCTGAAAATGCAGTGCTTCCATGCCCACCTAAATGGCATGCAGTGCTATGTGCCAGGACTATGGGATGTGGTAGCAGCAGTGCAAAGATACCTTTATGGTCATGGGCTACCACCAAAGCCAAACATTTGTTCCTACTCCCCAAACAAACTAAAAACAAAATGAAAAGCAATCTACTGAGAAATGATGTGTGACAAAACAAAGCACTCAGATTCTTGCCAAAATGGTAGGCCACTCCACAGCATGGCTAATTGCCACATGCACTATATAATCACCAAAACCCATGACCCAAATTAACATATAGATAACACTCAGAAGGGCCTATTTATGGTAGGCAAATATTAAAAATTAATAGATAACTGAATAAAAATAGATTACCAAAGACTGTTTTCTCTATAAGGTAGGTAGCCAAAAAACAAAGGCATAACAACCACTCCCACCCATTCCATCCCCAACATACTCCACTCCCACCCATTCCCTTCCCTCCCTCCCTCCCTCCCTCTTATCTTGGCCCCCCCTGGATGATGGGTCATCCCAGCATCCATCTTGCCCACTGCCCTGGGTCAGAAGCAGTGTTGCAAGACTCAGCACATTCACAGCAAGGCCACTTCATTAAATTGGCGACCCCTTCTCCGTCCCCTCATGCAGAAAAGAAGACGGGGAGATATCTCCTTGGACTGTGTCAATTTATTTTTCACACATACTCCCTCACCCCCCATCCACTCCTCCTCATGCATCACAGTGTCATCCATACATAACCATACTCCATTCACTCCTATCTTCTACCCTTTCCCATCCTTCCTCAACAGACATTCCCCTCTTTCCCAATGCCCCTTTTACTCCATCCATCCATCCATCTCATCCATGGTTGCCCCCTCATGTTCACTCCTTCCACATCTCTTTTACTAATCTTTCTTCACTCATTCTTTCCATGTGTCCAAACCATCCAAGTACTCTTTCATCAACCCTATCTCCCAACTCCCTTTCCACCCCAACTATAGATTAATGAAATAAAAACAACTATGTCAACTTTAACATGGTAAAGACATTACTCACAGCTACCATACATGGGCACTTCAAATTTGTCAATTTATTTACCTGTACCCTCTGGAGCAGATATGGATGGACTTTTGATTATATAAATTTAAGTCATCATGTTTCTGAATTATAAAGCAAATCAAATACTTGTCCTCTTTTTGAGGCCCAACCAAACTGGAGAGGGCTAACAAGTGAACAGACTGGATCTGTAGTAGGACAGGATTCACCAGCAACTCAGAAGCTCCAGTTCCTTGTTGGATTTTCTGGCTCCTCACCACATATGCTGGACAAGTGGTTGCGGGATTGTATGCTGGTAGAGCTGCCCCGGGAACTTAGCGTCCCCTACATAGTCCAAGTTAAGCTGCGAGCCACCAGGTAAGGTGCTGGAAAGGGTCTATGTGACAAGGGCTTGCAAATTTTAGAGAAAGATAGATTAAATTCAACCAGAATAGAAAAGAAAAGAGCTCATGGTTGTTATAGGTGGCACTACAGGTTTTGTGTGTCTGATTAGTTGATGTAGTCCAGACACTGACTGTCAGACTCTTAGGGCTACATCTTAAGATGGTGAGGATGTTGATGGGCAGCAAGATCATTTTCTTTTGTATCTATCTTGCAGGATCACTTCATGCTGGTACCAATCATTGGTCCCTTTCTTTTGTCTTGGTTAAATATATAAGATTTACATAAGATGGCTTTCAGACATAGGTAAATGAAGATGAACTGCGATAGTAAAGGAATCTGGCATGATGTGATGCAGTATATGATACAAAGAGCTGTCTCGGGTATCATGGTAAGATTAGATTCTTAGGCTTTCTATACGTGAATTATGATCAGAATCTCAATAAATTTCTGCCTCAAGTTTCATTGACCAAAAAACCTGCAGCTCCACTGTAACTGGTAGTGGACCTTGGTCACTCCAAGAGTTCTTCAGGAAGATGTTAGATCACCACCCACTTTGTACAAATTTGTGATTCCATGTTAAGGGGAGCAGTTGGTTGTTGGCTTTCTTCATGTGAAAAAAAAAAAAAAAAATTGTATAAGTTGATAAAAAATCATAAGCTTGATATAGAGGCTGAATGCCAGATTCTTAGGATTGGTACTTATAGGTGGAGATGAGGGTGTTGATGGGAGTTAGAGATGGACAACAGGGATGTTTTCTCCTACATCTGTCCTATATGAACACCACATGTAGGTGCTCATCTGTGTTGAGACATGTTGGGTGAAATTAAAGCCAAGACTTTCTAACATTGTGACTTAGGCCTTTGTCTTACAAGGGAGGATACTCAAAGAATTTTGTTCAAACTTGCCAAGCAAGACTAAAAGGACTCATGTTCCTTAAAGGAGGATATTATGTATCTAGTTCAGATTTGCTGTCTGCAATCACAAAGCTTAAATTGTGGTTATTTACTTTCCAGGGAGGAATCTATGTGCAATTTACAATACAGGTCTCCTAATAACATGTATATCTTCTTCACCACTACATTGTACTTTGATGATGACATAATCCTTTTGATGGAAAACAATCCCTATGATGATGTTGACATTCCCTCCATCCGATTGATTGACTGTGGTCTCCAAGTGGACACTGTCCATTCCTTGGCTGTCAAAGAACAAGAGGACTGTGTGAGTATGGGCTGCCTGCTCCTTTACAAATACCTTTGAGTTCAGGTGATATATAAGAGAGAGGTAGGGATAAATGGAAGGAATTCACTTCTACCAGCTGGAGGGATGGAGACTAGACTCAGTAGTATAAGATCGAGGTAATTGTATATCATGCTGTTAGAATACAGAAGTGTAAGTAAAATTAGAATATCATGGGGCCATAGAAGTGCTGTTGGGAAGTTAAGTGATTTTGAGATTAGAGTGGGATTACCAGGAAATCAAGTATCAAAAAATTATTGCTTGATATTTGTTTAGCTAGAAATGGAGGAAGTCTGATGTCACTAAACTAAGCAGGGTTCCTTAGATTGGAAATGGGATTAGTATGTAGGGAACAATTCATCTGAGCTACTTGGCAATAATGTAAAGGAAATAAAGATTGGGATACAATCCCAGTGGATTTGCAGATAACTACCTGAATGTTTAAAAGATTTACCTGGAATGTGTACTGTTCTAAAGTAGTCATGGTTTCCCAGGAGTTTGGTTTAGACAAGACAGCATGGTATGAATGAAGACCATGAAAGTAACTGTGAAAGAGAGCTGCCTTTCCACTATATATCTTTTTTTTTTTTTTGGTGAATGGATTAGGGCCATATCATTGGTAATTGTTTTTATTTGTTGTAGGACTGAGTTTGCACTTGTTAATCTTATATATCCCTACACATATGAACTTGATTGAACCAAATTTGGGAACACATACTATTTTTTCCCCTTTTTCCAGTATGATGTGGACCTGGATGGCAAGCCACTTGCTAGATGTAACAAGTTTGGCCATTCAGAGGATGTCACTCTGTGTGGCAATATAGAAATGGATGGAGCAGATGGCATAGAAGTTTGGTCTATCAACATTTTGAAGGACTACAGTGACCAAGATCTTGCAGCTGTCAATTGAAATAGTTTGTGTCCTAAGGCTGTAATGACGCATCACAGTCAAAAGCAATAATGTCATGAATGCTTTTGCTGCACTTGACTTAAATGTACATGACAATGATATTAGATTTTATTTTCTTTAGTCAGCAGATGTCGCAGGATACAGGTTGTCATATCTTATTATGAACTAGAGATCTTGACATCTTGGTGGAAAAGCATTTGCTTAATGTCCATACTGGATACAAAAATGAGTATTATCAATAAAGGGACATATGTACATGTTTGCATCCTGTTGGGCTTCCATAATGCCTTATCTAGACAACACATACATGATTCAGTCAGTCAGTTACCCCAAGTCTCTTGCAGGAGACCCATTGCTACCAGATAACTGGCATTAGTCACTGGGCAGGACCATAATTCACACAAAGAATAAATACTGTGTTGTTGTCTAGGGGTTGTTAGAATGGGGTATTGTAGAATGAGGTGCTCTGGGTCTTCTGTGATGATTGCATCAAGGACAATTTGATTCTGTAGGCAGGCCTAGTGTGTGTTGATGCCACTGTAATGCTAGATGGCATCCTGAATGCAAGCATGCTAGTATTATTTTTCTCTTGAGAGGATTTTTCCATGGGACTGACTGATGTTTTGGAGGGTGTTGATAGAATACTGAGTTTCATGGTCTGTCTTGGAGAGGTTGTTTAGAGATCATATTGTGAATGTGTTTTGCATGGATATTTTTTCATGTAGATATATATCACACTCTAGTGTGCTGGTGGCATAATTGAAAATGTGCTGATCTCATATCCATTTAGTTGTGGATTTGAATCTAGCACTCTTGATTCCCAGTAGTGACTGTTACCTGCCCCAACAGTCCAAGCATATAGAGCAAAGGAGGTGATGATAGCTCCATACCCCTTGGGATTGTCTCCTCACCTTCTTCATAAACTTATGTAAATATACACACACACAGTCATATAAACAAACACGCACAAACAATACGTCATGATAGGAAGGGTAAATCACTACTAGAAAAGGGGATTATTATACCTTTGTGGGACAATCATACCAGTTATAGGCATGGAAAGGAGCATCTTGATGTGGGGGGGGGACAGTTAAACTGCTGCTTCAGGTTTCACTAAGTGGAAAACCTGCAGCAGCCCCACAATTATTGCAAACAGTCCTCCTCAGGGCATCCCACAGATCTCCCTGGGAAGAAATTTTGGACTCTTGTCTGTATTGTATCAATGTGGGAGGACTGCTTCTATGTCACTAGTTGAAAGTGGAAGGGGAAGGGGAGCAGTAGCTTGTTGTCACCTCTCCACGTGTGAGAGGGGGATGGCCTAAGTAAGACATAATCCCACCCTTCACCCATTTGTTGTCCCAGCACATGATCCCATGGTGAATCACAAACAAGGTAGATACAATTTTGGGAGGACAAACTTCTAGTTTGAGAGAATATTTTGAACAAGCAGATTGGGAGGAATTACTGAATACAGTAAGACCTCGTTATACAGTACATATGCGTTCCTGAAAACCTTACCCTTACCACAAATTGAAATTACCATATACTGAACTCATTATAATATGTAGTAATAGGATATGGCAGACGTACCTTCTCCCTGCTCTTTCCTCTTCAAAATATCTAGCGGATACCGTATCTGTGAATTTTTCTTACCGTAAATAGAATTGAGGGTAGTAATTACCAAATACAGTAACTGTGAATTTACCAGATAAAGAATTACTGTATAAGGAGGACTCACTGTCCTATCAAAACTGAGACAAAAGAAGAGAAAACCTTTAAAAGTCTCTACAATTTGAGCATGAATTAAGGTTAGCCATGAGACAATTCTATTAAAGGACTGGCTTAATAATGTGAGGCAGAAAAATGGGAATATAATATAAAGAAAATGGAATATTAATTTTTGTCTCTGGTTTCATTGACTGGAAACCCATAGTTCCACAGTAGCTGGCAATAATCCTCAGATCCTCACATAGATTGTTCTGGGAAGAAAACCTGGACCTGTGTTTGCATTACATTAGTGAGGGACTGTTTCTGTCAGCAGCTGAAAGTAGTAAGAAAAGGGGAGCAGTTACCAATTGTCAGCTTTCCTTGTACTTGATAGTTTAGGGAAATACAGTTGAAGTTGATAAGAGAAATCTTAGGCACAGTTCAAACTGGAAGATGATTCTCTCTCGTGTCCAAATTGAAAGACCACCTTATGCAGGCACCCATTATTATACCTGAGAAAATGGAAGAGAGGAAACAGAATAGTTGGAAGAGTAAAGATGAGCCAGAAATTGTTACATGAGAATTCATAGACAGGAAACTTTGGAAAGGGTATTACTGATAAATGCAAAGGTGGGCCTAAACTATTTTAATTTTTTTTTTTTTTTTTTTTTTTAGTTATTTCAATTATGTAAATTTCAAGCCATTTTACCAAGTCTCAGGGATTCTATTAAAAGCGTGGTCAACAACTTTTTGGAACACACTGCATCAGTTTCTTTAATTTACAAAACCCTTTGTACCAACAGTATTTTCAATACACAAGTTACTATCAGATTTATGTAGCCATTGTCTTACAAAATGAGAAAACAAATGAAGTTCTTGGATATCTATCTTTTTTATCTGAACTCATCACATGTTATTTGAAACTGCAGTTATTTTATGATACACTACATTTTTCAAAACCACCTGGTTTTCTTTGGTTAACCTGTCAAGTGCCAAGTTTGGTATACATGCTTGGGGTTGTCAGCCATCTACAGTACTAAATGGTACTATTAAAATGTTTAGTATCTGACCCCCAACTGTATATGCTTGAACTTGAATAAAAATAAAGCCAACCTTTAACTTTCCATATAAATTGATCCAAAAGGTATTTTTCAAAATGTCATTTGAGTTCAAGTTCTAAATTGGCTGTGGAATTATCTCAGCACCAAAGATTTTCTTAAATCAACTGAAACTTTTTTTATACAATTCTTTTAACATATTAAGCAACGAGTCTCATGATACAATTCTAACCCAAGTATTTTAATAGTAATTTGATATAGTCTTTGAAGTTAAATCTCACATATAAAAAATGGGTTTCATGAAATAAATCTAACCCTATTATAGTAGTTTGATATACAGTCTTTGAAGTTAAATCACACAACAGGACTGGTTTGCTTTTATGAAAATATTCAGAATTACACAATATGATTAACAATTGCATTTTACTGCTACAGAATCCATTACATCTATACCCAAATTGAACAAACCTTTAATGGACGACAAAATTTCTGAAGCATAATTTCCTTGCATGTGAAACCAATAATGTTTATTTCCTTGCAGTGTATACCATATGCCATGGTTTATCAAGTACCATATAATTTCTCTTCCAAATCTAACCCAAGTCTCTGACTAAATAGCTGCATCCTCATTTCCACTAGTGTTCTACTCTGATACTCACTATCACTTCCTCCCCTGCCTGAGAATCATTAAGATCATGTGATATTCCAATCCAGATAAATAAACTTTCTTGTATTTCTGCCTTTATTTTCCCTTGATAATCTGATGCTCTGCTGCACTTTGTTGGGGATTTTGGAGAACTTCTAAAGCTACATGACAAGCCAACAATTTCTTTACTCTCATTAGGCATAAAATTTCTTATTGAAATTTCTGAATCATAGTCTTTCGACTTGGTAACACAAATGTCATGCTCATCATAATATTCACCTGAATTTGGTACTTTATTTCCTTGTGTACAATTTGATGTAGACTCTGAACCCACTTTAGCATGAGAAAGCTCTTAAGATTCCTTGGACGAGCATTCGTATCATTGCAAAGAGAACATTCATGAGGTTTCTTATCAGAATGAACTGTCCTCCTGTGACTGACTCACTCCTCACACCTGAGGAGTCAACAAATGTTGCATCACAAAAAAAGGCACACTTGTAGTGTATTCTATGTCTCCTCATATGACGTCAATGGAGGTAGGTGGCAGTGAATGCAGCATCACAAAGGGTGTATTTATGTGGTTTTCCAAAGGATTACAAAGGGGGAGCATGCCGACAGGAGACCTTTTGGTCCATATCTGTGTGCGTTCTGACCAGCTCGCTCCGGCAAGCCGCCAGTAAGTCGTCTCATTCCCTCTTCGCCCACAGCCACGACGCTCGATGAGGCCCTTGATCATTCCGGACCTTCTCCTAACAAGACTACGTCCGTTCCCTCCGAGCATATTAACCATTAAACCTTAGTTTTAATGTTATTATGAGTCATTTTTCCTGGCTTGTCCATACCCATACGCACGACGTCACGACGCATGCACAAAAGCCAACAAATGCAAAGACGACCAAAAATTAATTCTTTCAAAATTAATTCCTTCTCCTTTCTCTCTTTTCTTTATTATTTCATTTTATCTTTAATCTTTTTGATCTGTTAATGTATTTCTTGGTTATTTATCTATTTTTTTTATCTAGCAGTCTCTGCCCATGACGTCACGACGCATGCACAAAAGACAACAAAGCCAACGACGACCAACGATTAACCTGAAATTCAAAATTAATTATTTCTCCTGTCTCCCTTTTCTTTATTATTTAATTTTATGTTTAATATTTCATGTATTCTAATGTATTTCTTGGTTATTTATTTTTTTTATCTAGGAGTCTCTGCCCATGACGTCAAGGCGCATGCGCAAAAGACAACAAACCCGAAGACAACCAACGATTGATCTAAAATTCAAAATTAATTCTTTTTCCTTTCTCTCTTTTCTTTGTTATTTCATTTTATCTTTTATCTTTTTGATATATGAATGCATTTCTTTATTATTTATTTTCTTATCTAGCAGTCTCTGCCCATGACGTCACGACGCATGCACAAAAGACAACAAACCCGCAGACAACCAACAATTAATTTTTTCAATACTAATTCTTTCAACTTTCTCTCTTTCCTTTATTATCTAATTTTGTTTTTTATCTTTTTGATCGACTAACGTATTTCTCGGTTATTTATTTTTCTATCTAGCAGTCTCTGCCTATGACGTCACGGCGCATGCGCAAAAGACAACAAAACTGAAGACGACCAACGATTAATTCTTTCAAAATTAATTACTTCTCCTTTCTCTCTGTCCTTTGTTATTTAATTCTATGTTTTATCTTTTTTATCTATTAATGCATTTCTTCATTATTTATTTTTCTATCTATCAGTCTGCCAATGACGTCACGACGCATGCGCAAAAGACAACAAAGCCGACGACGACCAACGATTAACCTAAAATTCAAAATGAATTCTTTCTCCTTTCTCTCTTTTCTTTGTTATTTAATTTTATGTTTTATCTTTTTGATCTATTAATGTATTTCTTTATTATTTATTTTTCTTATCTAGCAGTGTCTGCCCATGACGTCACGACGCGTTTGCAAAAGACAGCAAACCCGAGGACGACCAACAATTATTTCTTTGAAAATTAATTATTTCTCCTTTCTATCTTTCCTTTGTTATTTAATTCTGTGTTTTATCTTTTTGATCTATTAATGTATTTCTTGGTTATTTATTTTCTTATCTAATAGTCTCTGCCAATGACGTCACGGCGCATGCGCAAAAGACAACAAAGCCGACGACGACCAACGATTAACGTAAAATTCAAAATTAATTATTTCTTCTTTTTCTCTTTTCTTTGTTATTTAATTTTATGTTTTATCTTTTTGATCTATTAATATATTTCTTCATTATTTATTTTTCTTCTCTAGCAGTTTCTGCCCATGACGTCACGACGCATGCACAAAATACAACAAAGCCGACAACGACCAATAATTAACCTAAAATTCAAAATTAATAGTTTCTCCTGTCTCTCTTTTCCTTGTTATTTAATTCTATGTTTTATCTTTTGTTGTAGTAATGTATTTCTTGGTTATTTTTTTTTTTTTATCTAGCAGTCTCTATCCATGACCTCACGGCGCATGCACAAAAGACAACAAACCCGAAGACGACCAACGATTAACCTAGAATTCAAAATTAATTCTTTGTCCTTTCTCTGTTTCCTTTGTTATTTAATTTTATGAATTATCTTTTTGATCTATTAATGCATTTTTTATTATTTTTTTTTCATCTAGCAGTCTCTGCCCATGACGTCACGGCACATGCGCAAAAGACAACAAAGCCGACGACGACCAACGATTAACCTAAAATTCAAAATTAATTCGTTTTCCTTTCTCTCTTTTCTTTGTTATTTAATTTTATGTTTTATCTTTTTGATCTATTAATATATTTCTTCATTATTTATTTTTCTTATCTCTGCCCATGACGTCACGACGCATGTACAAAAGACAACAAAGCCGACGACAACTAATAATTAACCTAAAATTCAAATTAAATTATTTTTCCTCTTTTTCTTTTCTTTGTTATTATCTTATGTTTTATCTTTTGTTGTATTAATGTATTTCTTGTTGTTTTTTTATCTAGCAGTCTCTACCCATGACGTCACAGCGCATGCGCAAAAGAAAACACGGAGACGACCATCGATTTATCTAAAATTCAGAATTAATTATTTTGCCTTTCTTTCTTTCCTTTGTTATTTAATTCTTTGAATTATATTTTTTATCTATTAATGTATTTCTTTATTATTATTTTTTTATCTAGCAGTCTCTGCCCATGACGTCACGACGCATGCACAAAAGAAAACAAAGCCGACGACGACCAACGATTAATCTAAAATTCAAAATTAATTCTTTTTTCTTTCTCTCTTTTCTTTGTTTTTATATTTATATTTATATTTATGTATTTATATTTATATTTATATTTTATCTTTTTGATCTATTAATGCATTTTTTTTTATCTAGCAGTCTCTGCCTATGACATCACGGCGCATGCGCAAAAGACAACAAAGCCGACGACGACCAATAATTAACCTAAAATTCAAAATTAATTATTTTTCCTATCTCTCTTTTCTTTGTTATTTAATTCTGTGAATTATCTTTTTGATTTATAAGTGTATTTCTTTATTATTTATTTTCTTATCTAGTAGTCTCTGCCCATGACGTCACGACGCATGCGCAAAAGACAACAAAGCACACGACGACCAACGATTAACCTAAAATTCAAAATTAATTCTTTCTCCTTTCTCTTTTTTCTTTGTTATTTAATTTTATGTTTTATCTTTTTGATCCATTAATGCATTTCTTCTTTATTTATTTTTTTTATCTAGCAGTGTCTGCCCATGACGTCATGACGCATGCGCAAAAGACAACAAAGCACACGACGACCAATAATTAACCTAAAATTAAAAATTAATTGTTTCTCCTGTCTCTCTTTTCTTTGTTATTATCTTATCTTTTATCTTTTGTTGTATTAATGTATTTCTTTGTTATTATTTTTTCTTATCTAGCAGTCTCTACCCATGATGTCAGAACGCATGCGCAAAAGACAACAAACCCGAAGACGACCAACGATTAACCTAAAATTCAAAATTAATTATTTTGCCTTTCTTTCTTTCCTTTGTTATTTAATTCTATGAATTATCTTTTTGATCTAATAATGTATTTCTTTATTATTATTTTTTTTATCTAGCAGTCTCTGCCCGTGACGTCACGACGCATGCACAAAAGACAACAAAGAACTTGACGACCAATAATTGACCTAAAATTAAAAATTTATTCTTTCTTCTGTCTCTCTTTTCTTTGTTATTTTATTCTATTAATTATCTTTTTGATCTATCAATACATTTCTTTATTATTTATTTTCTTATCTAGCAGTCTCTGCCTATGACGTCACGACGCATGCACAAAAGACAGCAAACTCGAAGACGACCAACAATTATTTCTTTAAAAATTAATTATTTCTCCTTTCTCTCTTTCCTTTGTTATTTAATTTCCTGTTTTATCTTTTTGATCTGTTAATGCATTTCTTGGTCATTTATTTTTTTTATCTAGCAGTCTCTGCCCATGACGTCACGACGCATGCGCAAAAGACAACAAAGCCGACGACGACCAACGGCTAAGCTAGAATTCAAAATTAATTCCTTGTCCTTTCTCTGTTTCCTTTGTTATTTAATTTTATGTTTTATCTTTTTTATCTATTAATGTATTTCTTCATTATTTATTTTTTTATCTAGCAGTGTCTGCTCGTGACGTCACGACGCGTGCGCAAAAGACAACCAACCCAAAGACGACCAACAATTAATTCTTTCAAAATTAATTCTTAATTCTTTCAAAATTAATTGTTTTATCTTTCTCTGTGTCCTTTGTTATTTAATTTTATGTTTTATTTTTTTGATCTATTAATGTATTTCTTGGTTATTTATTTTTTCTATCTACCAGTCTCTGCCCGTGACGTCACGGCGCATGCGCAAAAGACAACAAAGCACACGACGACCAATAATTAACCTAAAATTAAAAATTTATTCTTTCTTCTGTCTCCCTTTTCTTTGTTATTTAATTCTATGAATTATCTTTTTGATCTATCAATACATTTCTTTATTATTTATTTTCTTATCTAGCAGTCTCTGCCTATGACGTCACGACG
Organism: Oratosquilla oratoria; assembly: GCF_046742065.1. Taxonomy (NCBI): domain Eukaryota; kingdom Metazoa; phylum Arthropoda; class Malacostraca; order Stomatopoda; family Squillidae; genus Oratosquilla; species Oratosquilla oratoria. The sequence goes on from NC_134788.1 coordinate 36,376,490, forward strand.
CATGCACAAAAGACAGCAAACTCGAAGACGACCAACAATTATTTCTTTAAAAATTAATTATTTCTCCTTTCTTTCTTTCCTTTGTTATTTAATTTCATGTTTTATCTTTTTGATCTGTTAATGTATTTCTTGGTCATTTATTTTTTTATCTAGCAGTCTCTGCCCATGACGTCACGACGCATGCGCAAAAGACAACAAAGCAGATGACGACCAACGATTAACCTAAAATTCAAAATTAATTCTTTCTCCTTTCTCTCTTTTCTTTGTTATTTAATTTTATGTTTTATCTTTTTGATCCATTAATGCATTTCTTATTTATTTGTTTATCTAGCAGTGTCTGCCCATGACGTCATGACGCATGCGCAAAAGACAACAAAGCACACGACGACCAATAATTAACCTAAAATTAAAAATTAATTGTTTCTCCTGTCTCTCTTTTCTTTATTATTATCTTATGTTTTATCTTTTGTTGTATTAATGTATTTCTTGGTTATTATTTTTTTTATCTAGCAGTCTCTGCCCATGACGTCACGACGCATGCGCAAAAGACAACAAACCCGAAGACGACCAACGATTAATCTAAAATTCAAAATTAATTCTTTTGCCTTTCTTTCTTTCCTTTGTTATTTAATTGTGTGAATTATCTTTTTGATCTATTAATGTATTTCTTTATTTATTAATGTATTTTTTTTATCTAGCAGTCTCTGCCCGTGACGTCACGACGTATGTGCAAAAGACAACAAAGCCGACGACGACCAACGATTAACCAAGAATTCAAAATTAATTCTTTGTTCTTTCTCTGTTTCCTTTGTTATTTAATTCTATGAAATATCTTTTTGATCTATTAATGTATTATTATTTATTTTTTTATCTAGCAATTTTTGCCCATGACGTCACGACGCATGCACAAAAGAAAACAAAGCCGACGCCGACCAACGATTAACCTAAAATTCAAAATTGATTCTTTCTCCTTTCTCTCTTTTCTTTGTTATTTAATTCTATGTTTTATCTTTTTGATCTATTAATGCATTTCTTTATCATTAATTATTTTATCTAGCAATTTCTGTCCATGACGTCACGGCGCATGCGCAAAAGACAACAAACCCAAAGACGACCAACAATGAATTCTTTCAAAATTAATTGTTTCTCCTTTCTCTGTGTCCTTTGTTATTTAATTTTATGTTTCATCTTTTTGATCTATTAATGTATTTCTTAGTTATTTCTTTTTCTATCTACCAGTCTCTGCCCGTGACGTCACGGGCAGAGACCATTTCAATGTACTTTCTGTAAGGTTTCATTTTCTTGATCAGGTGATCTAACAGGTTATATACAGACACACACGGGTGAAAAGTATAGATGTAGTCTTTGTGAAGCTTCTGATTCTTAAGTATTACAGAGGAGTGTGAAATGTGTGATCTGGTCATTCAGATAGTGTTCTACTGATTACATTTAGATTGATGGACTAAATGTAATATCATTGCAGAGAGAGAATTTAAAGTTGTATCTGTTTATGAGAGGGGAAATTGGAGCCTTATTTCACATAGAATAGTTTATGTTAGAATAAATTTCGAAAGGTATTTGTATCTCATTTGGATAACAATAAAACCTGGTCAACCTATATAGTCACTACCTTTAAATATGACCATTGGAGGCCATTAGTGGTGTCACAGGTCTTCCTTCTACAAGATAGACCTGGGGCGATGGAACAGTTAGTTGATGGCCAGCCATAGACCTGCAGTGGCAGGCACTATCCCTTTGGCCTTCCTATACATATTTCTCTGTGAAAATTGTCTGTTTTGTATGTGATTATTATTATCATTTTAATATAGTAGGGGATGAGCAGTTGCCAGTTGGTTATGTGAAAAGGTGGATATACAGTTGGAAAAAAATAAAATAAAGGTTAGACCATCACATTCTGCTGCTGGTAATGAAAGATGTGAAAGTTTTGGAATTTCAGCCAATATTTGGCAAAGCATTACCTATGTAGCTTATTGAATTACTACTTAATAAATGTAATATTTTTCATATCACATTATTGAAAAGTACATAATTCTTTGGTTTGCACTTATGATAAATAAAGATTTTTTATCACTTTATTAAATTGTGTATATTCATGAAACATGCATGATTTTTGTCTGCAAAGGTAATGAATAGACAATGAACATTTATCACTTTATTGTTAAAACACAAGGATTCATAATTTGTACATGTTATTGGTCTACACTCATAATGAATATGAGATGATGTATAAGGTGTTACTAATCCGTTGCTTAAGATCAAAGGTGTGAAGACATCAAAGGTTTCAATACATGAAAGTGTCAACTCTCTTAGAGATTAATTATATCACATCTCAGCTGCATAGGTGTTCATTGGTGTTAAATAATACATAAAAGGTGTCAATCATAGAATTAACAGCTGCAAAGTAAGAACTGCTAGACTGATTTTACTTTACTAAGATGTTGAAAATATACACACATATACCAACAGCTTTTTCCCTCTTACAAGGGAAGTAGCCAAAGTAAAAGGCATAAATCCACTATCATTCAATTCATCTCCACATACTCCACTCGCATTCACCACCCCTCTCTCTCTCCCTCTTTTCTTGGCTTCTCCCAGATCATGGGTCCTTCCTGCATCTCACCCACTGCCCACTGCCCTGGGTCAGAACCGATGTAGCAAGACACAGCACATTCACAGCAAGGCCTTTTAATTTAATCAGTGACACCCCCTTCTCCGTCCCCTCATACAGAAAGAGAGACGACAGGGAGAAATCCCTTTAGGCTGTGTCAAAATATCATTCATACATACTCCCTCACCCCAACCCACTCCCATGCATCACAGCATCATCCATACACAACCACTCTCCACTCACTCCTGTCTTTTGTCTTCTCCCTTCCTTCCACAAAAGACATTCCTCTCTTTCCCAATGTCCCTTCTACCCCATCCATCCATCTCATCCTTGGTCACCCCATCATGTTCACTTCTTTCGCATCTCTTGTATAATCTCTCTTCACCCATTCTTTCCATGTGTCCAAACCATCCCAATATGTTTGCCTCTCATGTTGAGGCTTCTCTCCAGTGTGGTTCTTCATGTGACGTGCGAGACGATTCTTTTGTGAGAAAGCAGCAACACACAGGTCACACTGGAAAGGCTTCTCTCCAGTGTGGATCATCATGTGATGTGCGAGACGATTCTTTTGCGAGAAAGTTGCAGCAACACACAGGTCACACTGGAAAGGCTTCTCTCCAGTGTGGATCATCATGTGACCTTTGAGATGACTTCTTTGTGAGAAAGCGGCATCACACAGATTGCACTGGAAAGGCTTCTCTCCAGTGTGGGTCATCATGTGAGGTTTGAGATCACTCCTTCTTGAGAAAGCTGCATCGCACAGGTTACACTGGAACGGTTTCTCTCCTGTGTGGGTACGCATGTGAGGTTTGAGATCACTCTTTCTTGAGAAAGTTGCATCACACAGGTGACACTGGAAAGGCTTCTCTCCAGTGTGGATAACCATGTGGCATGTGAGACTATTCTTTAGTGAGAAAGCAGCATTACACAGATCACACTGGAAAGGCTTCTCTCCAGTGTGGGTCATCATGTGAGGTTTAAGACTACTCTTTCTTGAGAAAGCTGCATCGCACAGGTTACACTGGAAAGGCTTTTCTCCTGTGTGGGTACGCACATGACATTTGAGATCACTCTTTTGTGAGAAAGTTGTATCACACAGGTCACACTGGAAAGGCTTCTCTCCAGTGTGGGTCATCATGTGACGTGTGAGGCGATTCTTTTGTGAGAAAGCAGCATCACACAGATCACAACCAAAAGGCTTCTCTCCAGTGTGGTTCATCATGTGACATCTGAGACGACTCTTTCTTGAGAAAGTGGCATCACACAGATCACAGTGGAAAGGCTTCTCTCCAGTGTGGGTCATCATGTGAAGTTTGAGACTACTCTTTCTTAAGAAAGCTGCATCACACAGGTTACATTGTAAAGGCTTTTCTCCCCTGTGGATAAGCTCATGACATTTAAGATGACTCTTTCTTGAGAAAGTGGCATCACACAGATCACAGTGGAAAGGCTTCTCTCCAGTGTGGGTCATCATGTGAAGTTTGAGACTACTCTTTCTTAAGAAAGCTGCATCACAGGGGTTACATTGTAAAGGCTTTTCTCCTGTGTGGATAAGCTCATGACATTTAAGATTACTCTTTCTTGAGAAAGTGGCATCACACAGATCACAGTGGAAAGGCTTCTCTCCAGTGTGGGTCGTCATGTAAGGGAGCTGTGCTGCAGACATCACACCAGACTCTCTTTGTTCTATGATGGATATATGGAATCTAGGAACAGCTCTTCCAAAGAAATGTTGAAAGTTACTCTCGTCCTGAAAAAAACTCTAATTATAAGATCAACTTCGAACTCTTTGAAATAATGTAATAACAGGAGTGCAGAGTATTCATTCATAAATAATTTGATACACAAATCCCTTTGTACCTAAATCAATCAATCCATTGCCCTTGATCTCAATTGTAGATGACCCTAAATAGCCCTTATATACATGTCATCCCTTAACATAGAATATGTAGAAGCACTAACAGATATGGTACACTCTATTTTTTCATTACATATGCACTTAAAAGCACCCAACAGCTACATGCCAAATTTCTGATGGGAACAGTGGTCTCATTGAACTCTACATTAGTTAATCTTGACAGGTAGAGACACCTTCTAACCTCATGTAATATCAATATCAATTAAAGGTTCCAGAAAGAGGATACAAAAATATTTTGTCAGCATTTTCCCACAAAAGTGTTAATTATTCTAAGTTCCAGGATCGCTGTTTCCATCAGAAATTTGTCATGGCCATGGGTTTTCTGTTGAGTGGACCTTGCCAATATGTTTATGAATTTTTTTTAGAAGCAGGACAATTTGCTGACATCATTCCTGAATATGTGACCTGGCTGCACTATGTGGATGATATCCTACTCATCACACCCAGGCAATGCAATCTTCATCGGTTCCAAACTGCATTGAACGATGTAGAGCCCACCATTCTGTTTTCCCTAGAAAAAATAAACAATTCCCTTCCTTTCTTAGACACACGCTTCTAAAACATGGTAACCAGCTGAAATTTAAAGTATACAGAAAACCCACTAACAAAAATGATCTAATTCATGTCTACTCCATGACATCAGGGTCAAGGAAAGAGTAGTGTAGAATACTTAGATACTTAGAAGAGTGCTGGTATATCAGGGAGGCTTTATTCAAAATGCTAATTTCCAGATTTCCTTTTAGAGAAATGCAGAAAACAGGCCATTAAGATTCTGGAAGGCCATGGGCACGAGGGCAGAACAGACAAATGTCTTGTGTTACCAACCAGCAACGTCACTACCAACCTTACTCATATTTTCAAAACCACCAATTTGGAAGTAGTGTGACAGACCAGTAGGGCAATTAAAGACATCACAAGAGAGTGAGAGAGAGAGTGCCACAGAACAAAGCTGGTGTTTATTGAATTTTATGCTTGGGGTGTGAAAAATCCTACATTGGGGGAAACCGTACGTTTTAAAAACCCAGATCCAATATCCACCAAAATGTCACCACCGCCAATGCATGTGTTGCACAGAGCAATAGCAACCATCTGATGGACTGGGAGAATGCAGAACTTCTGGTACATAAGCCCAACAAGATCTGTAGAAAATATTTGGAATCAGCCATCAAACAAGGAACCAACACAACTGAACAAAATAGAGGCATGTTCAATATCTCACCCCACCTAATTCCTTTAAACCCATTGCCAACAAAATTTGTAGCTATCCCTAGTTGTTCTCCAAAACCCCCTTTTTTCTCTCAAGGTTGTTGTCCGCCTTTAGTAGACAATTGCCCACCCTTCTTTTCTTCTCCGGTTGTGAGCTAATGTCCTTCACCCAGCCAACTGCTCCATCCTATCTTTAACCTTTCCTGTTCCCAGACATTTGGTCCACCTTCTTAACCTTTCCTAGTATTCAATGACACCCCCTCCCTACTTCCCTTCCTCCCTCCTCCTGTTACTCTTATTCAATCTCAGTCATGTGTATGACCATGTCATTCAAAAAGCTGACAAGTGAAATGTTGTACTAATAAAGGCTCCATCCTCAAATGGTGTTTATTTCGATGGATTTGTCTGCAAATGCCACTTTCATACATAATAAATGAAATTGATCTAATAAATTGCTGAAGTACTATCAAAAAAAATTCTTGTCACATTTAGTAATATACTTGTTCAACTGATAGGAACAAATTATTGGAAATACCTACTAAGAAAAATATTGACAATCAAATGTGCAATCCTAGTAATTGAGGAAATACTATTTTAACATTTTTGACTCAAAGGATGTTGAAACACAGAGGCAATTTAAACATGTCCCCGATCATCTTTCAGGACACCTGGGACATTTTTTTTTAAGCTGGTTGTGACATTTTTGTGGGAAAATGCTGACAAAATATCTAAGTATCCTCTCTGGAACCTTTAACTGATATTGATATTATATGAGGTTAGAAGGTGTCCCTACCTGTCAAGATTAACTAATGTAGAGTTCAATGTTCTGTAAACTTTGGTCTCATTTAAGTGTTCCCCATATTACTACTTCTTAAATGGACATTTCCCATATAAGCATCTTACACAAGAACATAACATAGGATATACATACCAATAGGCCCTTTCACAGTGAGGGGTGGTGGTGGTAACATAGTCAAAGCATACACCTACCTTTCAACCATCCCACACCCTTCTATTGTTCCTTTTATTGTAGCTCCCTGGGTCATATAGTCTAAACCTATTGCTGAAACAACTTGCCTTTTACTTTTGATTATTTCTAAAGATTTGGGTATTATTTCTACAGCAGTCCACCACATGCCTCATTTTTACTATTCTAGGTCAATTTACCTACTTCACTCCACCAACAATTTTTATTTAACATCTTTCACAAATGTAGTTATGGGCTTGAATCCCACAGTTCCTTCTGATTCCTAACAGCGACTATTCCAATATCCCAAGTACATATAGCAAGGTGATGGCTATGGCCACAGCCATGCACCTCCTGGCATTGGCTCCTCACTTTTCTTCTTTGTAAAGATTTTGTAGAGGTCCACCATCCCTCCCCAATCAAGGATGTCAGACAGCAATGCTCTATAGTGTATTTATCTAATTATAGTATACAAGAAAAGGGCAACACTCAGTGTCCCATTTTCTACTCTCCAATTTATCACAACTAGCCTCAATTTCATGTACAGTTCCAAATTAATCTATATCTATTCCAATCATATCTAGATTTGAATTCATTTATTGTTCCTGCTTGGGCTATATCACCTTGTAAGCTATTTCAAGTATTTATGCATCTATCAGGAAAACTTTTCTTCTTCACATCCTTTACACAAGTAGTATTCCTTAATTTATTCTCATGTGATCTTAAAGCCTGAATGCTATTATCATATCTCTTCTTTCTCTTCAATTTTTCAAATTTGGCACACCCAGTGTCTCTCCTAATATTGTTTACCAGTCTGGCTGGGGACCAGTTTGCTTGCTGCCCTTTGCATTCTCTCAATCTTACTTTATATCCTTCATTCTGTGTGGGGACTATACTACTGATGTATATTCCAGTTTTGGACAGATCAAGATTTCAATGAGTTTTTCATCATCTTTTCATCCATATGGTGAAAAGCAGCAGTTTGTATGTCTCTCCCACAATCCTGCTGAAATGTCTGTCAGGTGATAGGTTGTCTTTTGTCAATACTCCTGAATCTTTCTCCTCTTTAGCTTGTGTGTAATGGATTCACTTCCCAAGGAACAGTTTCAAGATGGTCTTTTGCAGCTGTTGCCCATATCCACTATTTTTTTTTTCTTAATTCAGTTCCCACTCTTAACTCCATGGAAAACTAGTGTCTAAGTATTTTTCCAATAATCAACAGTCTTTGTTTTTCACTCTTCTCATGATTATTACATCATCTGCAGACATTTTGGCATAGCTTGTTGTACCTTCCATCATGTCATTGACAAGAAACATTATGGATGGAAGCAGTGCTGAACCTTGTGAAACTCTGCGCATTACTGCTCTCCATATAGCCATGTTATCCTTACTACTGTCATATATCTTATCTTCAAAAAATATTTTATCCATTTGAGTAGTCTGCCTCTCTATCCTCCAACATGCTCTAACTCCCACATAAGTCAATTGTGAGGTACTTTATCAAAAGCCTCTCTCAATTGAGGCAGTCCACCCGCCCTTCTCTTGGAGGACACCATCCATTCTCAAATAAAAGCTTAAAAAGTTTGATGCATATGACTTTCCAGATCTGAAGCCAAATTGTCTGTCTGAATATTCATCTCTTCTAGATATCACAATCCTTTTACATAATTACACTATTGTGTTGGTCAGTGCTACCAGCTTATAATCTAGTGGTGTCTCCTTACTTCCATCATTTTATTCTGTACGTTACCACTGTTCATCCAGGAGGTGCCCAGATAAGAGTGAGGGAGGAGAGTGGAGGGGAGTGTAATATGTAGGAAATGGAATGGGTGGAAGAGGTTTCTATGCCTTTTTCTTTTTGGCTACCCCCCGTGTAGGGGGAAAAAGCCTTTAGTATATGTATGTATCTATTTATTTATTTATTTATTTGTTTATTTATCTATTTATTTATTTATTTATTTATTTATTGATTGATTGATTGATTGATTGATTGTGACTGAAGGATTTTCCTGGAATAATGCATGTGCGTATACAACTGACGGAGCACCAGTAAAGCTTAGTAGTCGATCAGCATTTCGAGTGAGAATGAATATGGCGAATCCTGAAACAAGGCATCTTCATTGTGCTTCATGAATATACGGCACTCTGGCATCCAAAACTCTCCCACCTGAGTTGATATTATTACTTGATGACATTATGCATAAGATGAATGCACACAGAAATGTATGTTGAAGCAAGTGGCGTGAATCAGCTTTGGCTGTAGAATACTACTGTAAAGCAGCTATGCCTTGCTGCACTGTAAATGTGCCAAGAGGTATAGTGAAAGCAGGACGCTCAGTCGTTCCTGTGATGGGAAGGAAGGGTGCTTCGGCTATCCCCGTTATAAGAGGGAGAATAGAACGAGTGTAACCTGGTTAAAAATGTTCCTCGGCGTTTTCTTGTGTGAGCACCTAGATTTTGATAATAAAGATAAAGATCTCTAGTGGTAGTTGACCATGAAAATGAAAAAAAAAAATGCTTATTGACTTTTTTCCAGAATTTGACTGGAAGACTCTCTTTTACCTATATTTGCAACTCTGAATTCAGGTCAGCCAAGGTGAGACCCAGGGCTCCTGTTCATGTTCATCTTCCTTGTGCTCTTCAAATCAAAATATGCTTGCTCAGGGGCCCAATAGGTTTCAATAGTTGAGGGTAATTTTAATGACATTTCCAGTGACTCTAAGCAGCCAAGGAGACATCTTCGGCTTAGGCGGACTGGAAGAGGGTGAGAGATACTACAACAGAACAAAATTAGTTACGGATGAGAACGGAGACACCTATATAAAGATATATAAATATAAACTATATAGCGTGAAAACTCTTGTGCAGCCTCTGAACAAGGAATTGTCTAATTTCCTTTTAGGTAATCACGTCCAGAGCCAAACATAGAGACCGGAGACAACGGAAAGACCATCTCCAGGCATTTCATCTGGGCCGCAGAATCTCCAAAAGCCTGTAAAAAAGGAAAGAGATATTACTGATATAGAAGCACATACTGAAAGCAAAGAAAGAAATGTGGAATTAGAAAATTTAGAAAAGAGAACAGAGAAAGATAATACAATGTATGTAGAAAAGAGAAGTATGGAAAGTGGAAAAACTGTAATGGAAAGCAATATGAAAGAGAGAAAGAGAGGAAATAAAGAAGAAAATGAAAATAAAAAGACAGAAAGTAAACAGGAAGAATGCAAGCCTCAGAAACCCACAGTGATGTCCACAGCCGCCACATGCTTACCACAGAATATGGAAAGTGAAAATACAGAAGATAAAGAGGAAAGTAAGAAGCCACAGGCAGATACCAAGAAGGAAGTGGGAAGAGCCCAGGAACCTGTAGTGATGTCCTACAGGGACGCTGCTGTCAAAGGACATACACAGCAGTTCCAAACAGGGGTCCGCACCTCACCCCAATACCACCCAAGGGTCATCAAAAAAGCCCCGCGGGTCATCCCGACCCCAAAGGACTGGAATGAACGCAACAAAGAGTCCAAGCCATCACACCAGCTCGAGAGAAGCCAAGTTTAGTCGGAGAAAGCGCCATAGGGTAAGGGAACCCTAACATCCCTCCTGAATAAGATATCGTCCAATAATTTTGGAAAAGTATCTGGCCAGATTTGTTCTTTAATCGCCCAGAACCCGTCCGTCACTGCAAAAGCTGCCGGCACAATACTGGAATTCGCCTCAAGGCAAAAGTTCTATGCCGGAACGTATTCAAGGCTCTGTAGAAAGCTAGTAGATGAACTAGAAAAGACCAGTTCAGAGACCTTCCGGTGCAGTTTAATCCACCAGTGCCAAAACTTATTCCAGCTGCACGCGGAGGCCGGACCCACTCTGGAGGCCGAAGAGGAAAATCCAAATTCCTGGACTCCAGAACAACGTACTGACCACGAGCACAAAAAGCTCATAAAGCGAAAGGACTACATCGCCTTATGCACGTTTGTGGCGAGCCTCTCGCTCGATGGCATCCTCCCAGCGAGAAGAATCGCGGAATGCATCCAGTCTCTTGTGAAGAAAACGGACGAGACGTCCATCGAGGCTGTTTGCGCTTTCTTACAACACGCGGGCAACAAATTAGAGGAATCGTCCAGAAGGTCCAAAATTGGCACGCGAGTAGTCCAAGCCATATTCACGGACATCAAAAATATTGTAGACAATAGGCTGGCTCCAGGTCGATTGAGGTACCTCTTAATCGACATATTGGAAATGAGGCAACGTGGATGGAGACCACGTAATCAAGGGAAATGAACAGTTAACAGAATAGTTCTTTCGCCTACAAAAATTATTGCAATGCGTTAACAATTCATCGACCGTTTCGTTCCTCGTTTCATCATCTAGTTCATCGTAATGCGTTAGTAAATTATCGATTTTATGGATTTTTTTCATCTGATTTGATGATGATGATGATGATGATGATGATGATGATGATGATGATGATGATGATGATGATGATTGTTGAATTGTAAAATTGTAAAATTGTAAAATTGTAAAATTGTTAAATTGTTAGATTGTTAGATTGTTAGATTATTAGATTTAGATTGTTAGATTGTTAAATTGTTAGGTTGTTCGATTGTTATATTGTTAGATTGTTAAATTGTCAAATTGTTGTTAAATGGTTGTTAAATGGTTGTTGAATGGTTGTTGAATTGTTGTTGAATTGTTGTTGAATTGTTGTTGAATTGTTGTTGAATTGTTGTTGAATTGTTGAATTGTTGTTAAAACGTTGTTAAAACGTTGTTAAAGCGTTGTTAAAACGTTAAATTGTTAAATTGTTAATTATTAAATCTGAAAATTTTTAAATAATTTTTTTTAATTTGTTAAGAAATTAAATTGTTAAATTATTAAATTGTTAAATTGTTGAGTTGCTGAATTGTTGAATTGTTGAATTGTTAAATTGTTAGTTTGTTAGGTTGTTACGTTGTCAAGTTGTCAAGTTGTCAGGTTGTCAAGTTGTCAAGTTGTCAAGTTGTCAAGTTGTTAAATTGTTAAGTTGTTAAGTAGTTAGATTGTTAGATTGTTAGACTGTTAGATTGTTAAGTTGTTAAGCTGTTAAATTGTTAAACCGTTAGATCGTTAGATCGTTAGACCGTCAGACCGTTAGACCGTTAAATTGTTAAATCGTTAAATCGTTAAATCGTTAAACTGTTAAACTGCTAAACTACTAAACTGCTAAACTGCTAAAATGCAAATTTGCTAAATTGTTTAATTGTTACATTGTTAAATTGTTAAATTTTTAAACTGAGAAATTGATCATTTAAAAAAATGAATGAATTAGTATATATGAATTTAATTTATCAATACATAAATCTCGCAAAGGAAGGATGCAGATTTTCTTTAATGCAAGTAGAATTGAATACGATAGTATTTTGACAATGAATCAACTCTGACCTGACTTCACCTGTCTGACCTGAATTGAACTTGCTTCGTCCGGCTTGATTTGACCTGACCTGGAATATCTCCTTTTCAATGATAATCTGTGTAATGATATTACTCCAATTCACCAAAATCAAAGAGGATTGGATGATGATTACTCATAGTTAACTATAAAAACTTTATTAAATATTTTCTTTATTACACACACACACACACACACACACACACACACACACACACACACACACACACACACACACACTTACACACACACACACATGCACACGCAAACACACGCATACACACCACACACGCTTACTAAAAACAAGATTCACACTTGAAGTAGAAACTATAGAATGGAATGGTTTATAGAACATTGCCTTTTGTTAGTCCATTATGCTGCATGGCGGCCCACACAAGTTAAGAAGTCAAGTAACCTTTGTGTTGCAGGTTTTTCACAAATTATCATCAATGTCACACAGTGACCCTGTCACACTGTATATGTATGGAGGCAGTATATGTTTAATAAAAACGAGATGCATACATGAAGTTATGCCCCAAATAAATATACTAGGCCTGTAAAAAGCTAAGATGTTGTAACCCTTTGCTGCATTTACAAATGTAGTATTTGATTTATCCTGCCTTTTTTCAGCCAAGAGTCCTATGCATCAATAACATTACACAGGGTCCCTCTGTGCCCCCCCCCCCCCCATGCTCCTTTTCTAGGTTTGAAAGGGGTCATTTGGGACGAAGTTGATTACCATTTGGCTTCATTGGTGACTCCTTTTGTAATGAGGTATAATACTAATAGGTTAATAAATCTCAAAGCAGATGTTTGATTAGTGGAAATGGAATAGATTGGTGTGTGTCAAGAAGAAAAGTTTGTTGCTGCACTTTGTTGAAATTTAATGAAATGGCATAGAAGAGTTGAAGTTCCCACCTGACATGGACTCTGCTGCCCCAGCACCGGGTGGGCATGGATGAATGTACAATTGTTTCTTTGGCCTATTTGTGTGTGCACTGTTGAGGTATTTTGATAATGCATGGTTTATACTATAGTATCAATATGTTTTAAGTTTAATAAAAGTAACACAATGAAAGCAATGATTTTGCCTTAGTTCCCTTCACTGGTTGTTGCATCGGTAATGTGTTAGCCCTAGGAGACAGGGCATAACATGATATTGGGAAGGATTCCATAATCCTTATGAATACAGGTATAGGTATTAAGTGCTATGTCAGGTATGTTTAAATGCTAAATAGACTGAAATAACTTAATAATTTATGATAAATGAACTTCCCCCACCCCTGTCCTATGGCACTCGCCAATAATGACCCACTAAAACCCCTGCCTTGTGTAACAGAAAAGCTTCTAGATACTTTCCTGTCACTGAAGAAGCACCAGGTGTGAAAACAGTTTGGCTACAAGCAACTTATGTCTGCTACCTATCAGCATGATATATAGAGAAAGACTTGGACAACTGCCTGTAGAAGGCAAGGGTGCTTGGAAAAGTATGACAAGAAGCTTGGTTATAATGAAGTTGCCATCCATTTCAGTGAAGTATGTTTAAGGGAAAATCTCTTGGACATACTGTGAATACATATATATCAAGACCTTTTTCCCCCTTATAAGGGAGGTAGCCAAGTCAAAGGCCTCCACTCCCATCCTCCACCCTTTCCTCTCTCATCTTAGCTTCTCATAGATGATGGGTCAGCCCTGTATCTCACAAATTGCCATGGGTCAGGGGCAATGTAGTAAGACACAGTACATCCACAGCAAGGCCGGTTCATGTAACTGGCAACCTCCCCTATCAGTCCCCTCGTGCAGTAAAAGAGATGGGGAGAAACCCTTTAGGCTGCATCAAAATATCATTCACATATAAGCATTCCTACCCCCTTATCCCCCACCCTTCCCTTCCTTGTATAACAGTATCATCTACACGCAGCCACTTTCCATTCATCCTTATCTCTTGCCTTCTCCATTCCTTGCTCAACAGATTTTCCTCTCCTGCTCAATGGCCCTTTCATTCCATCCATCCATCTCATCCTTGGTCATCCCCTCAAATTCACTCCCCACACCTCTGCCTTCCACTTTCACTAATCTTTCTTCACTCATTCTTTCCATATGTCCAAACAATCCCAATACTCTTTCATGAACCCTATCTATTAGCACCTTTGTCACTTTCTCTCTCCTCCTCACTTCTTTGTTTCTCACTCTATCCAACCTAATAACCCCTACTATACTTCTCTGACATTTCATTTCAAATACATTTAAATTTTTCCTCACTGCCTCACTTAAATTGTAGGTCTCTGCCCCTATGCAAAACTATTGGGACAATCACCCCTTCATACAATATCCTCTTTGCATCCATTTTGAGATGCTTATATATATATTAAGCTGCCTACACAGCTGACCTGACTACAATAACTCAGTATTGCCACTACAAAATATCCACCATCACCTCACACTCTTTACTGATGAAACATCTGTCATCTTCATTGCCTTATATATTGTCCACAGCTCCTGGTCCCCCCTCAACACCTGCATCCTATGTGATCATGTCATATTCACGAAGTGCCCTATGATCAATCTCTATCCTCAAGTCCTGCCACTCATTGGTTCACAAAATGCATTTATGGTTCATCAATATATCTACCTGCTTCAAATCTGTATCTTGTTGTATGCCATTTCATGGCAATTAAGAAGCTACCAAGGCAGCATCCTCCCCTTTCAATACTTCCACTCCACCACCAGTAACAGACAATTACCCAGTCCTTTGATCAACAATACTAAACCTATGACAAGAATGCAGGGAACATCCAACAAATCTTCTACAAGCAATCAAAACCCGTAAATGGCTATCACCACATCAACATAACCGACATTCTGAAACAACTTTAGTACACCTATGAACAAGACATTCCTGTCTCACACATGTCTACTTCATAACAAGAACCCCACAATTTGCCCATGTAAACATCCCCTCATAATATCATACTGTTTGACTGCATAATTTACAAACACTCCACAATAATCACATACTCAGTCATCTACCCCCTCAAACAGGACTGATTACACTAAATCCTGGGCGACAAAACACCAATACCTCAATCACCTCACTATTATTTCCTAAAGAAAACACAACATCTTACCAAAATACAGCTTGTAAAGTGGTGCTTCTCTGGACAAGGAAATCAGATCTGATAAGTTACCCATTTACAGAGAATATCAATATGGTTTATTTTTATTTATTATTATTATTATTATTATTATTATTATTATTATTATTATTATTATTATTATTATTATTATTATTATTATTATTATTATTATTATTATTATTATCATTATTATTATTATTATTATTATTATTATTATTATTATTACTATTATTATTATTGTTATTATTGTATATATTTTCTTTGGGTAAGATCAAATAATGTGAAAACATTTCTTAATGTGGCCTTGCACAGTTGCAAGAATATTTTATGTTGTTTGAACTTTTGTGAGACACTAAAGTGTCATGAAGATCATAAACAATTAGAAGTGGAGTTTCTCAGGGTTCCATTCTTGGGCCACTTCTATTCATAGTGTTACGTATTCGAATGTACATTAAACTCACCTTTTTCTATTGCACATGGGCCGTGATCATGGGAGCACGAGTTAAAGACAAGTTCACGCTTACAATTGTCCGGATCAGGGAAAGGCAGGAGTTCAGTCTTCTCTTGTTTATTCTGCTTAGCGAACATGAGGATTTTACACGTGTGTTCAACACCAATGCTAGGCTTACTCTCCCTATGCGAGGTATGGCGAGCGACGCCGGGACCCCCCCCCTGGCGTCCCCCCATGCATACCATCGCTACATACCCCCTTGCTTATGCTTCGACTCTCCGACATCACGCATCACTTACACGCATACCAACCATCCAGGCACACTATGCAACATTTATACATGCAATTTCGCCACATTATCCCCCTCTACAAAGCTTGACGACCCGTCAGCTTTCACCTACAAACTTACAAAAGAAAAAAAAAAAAACATTCTGTATCAAAAAGAAATTAAAACATCACTTCTACATTTGGAAAACATTACATATACTAAGAACACTTAATTACATACAGTGACATATCCAAATATCAAATAACATCAAATGGCATATCCTAACACATTGATAACATCAAATGTCAATCACATAGTCCGTTAACCACGCTGGTAGCTTCCTATTTCTGGGAAGTCGACCAGGTCTCTGGTCTCTCTCTACTCCATCTTCACTTTCTTTCCCCGAGTCTTCATGTGTTACACCTTCGTCACTTTCAGTGTCACTATCACTTTCACATTCACTTTCAACACCAGGACTATGATCATCATCACAACTACTACTACCACTGTCACTGTCTCTCGAACCTACATCACGTTCACCCCAGGTAAATTCCCCCTCGCCTGGGTGTTTCCATAACCGATCGACATGCACTACTTTACTCGCCCGTTTTCTGCCAGGCATTTCTAGTCGGTAATTCACTGCGGATATCACTTCCGTCACTTTATATGGTCCTTCCCAGTCAGACTGGAGTTTCGGTGACTTCCCAGGCTTTCTCTGTGGATTATGCAGCCAGACCATATCGCCGGGCTGATGCTCTGCATTTCTGGCGCGACCTTGGTACTGCCTCCACATAGCCTGACCTGACACTCGCAGATGCTGCCTCGCCCAGCGGGAAGCCTCCTCCAGGCGCCGCTGCATCGTCCTCACGTAATCACTGTACGTATGTGGAAGTTCTGCTCCCGGTGGTCGACCGGTAGAGAGGTCGACTGGCAGACGAATTTCCCTGCCAAACATTAACTTGGCTGGCGTGAATCCCGTGGCCTCATGCTCAGCTGAACGATAGGCCATAAGTACGTACGGAACCCACAAATCCCAGTCGCGCTGGTCCTCCTGACAGTACTTGGCCAGCTGCTGGACAATCGTCGCGTTAAACCTCTCCACCATACCATCACTCTGGGGCCTCAGGGGAGAAGTACGAGTCTTATTGATGCCAAGCAGACTGCAGCATTCCTTAAAGACCCGCGACTCAAACTCTCGTCCTTGGTCTGAGTGCAGTTCCCCTGGGACTCCATAGCGCACGAACACCTCCTCCACAAGGAACTGAGCTACAGTCTCTGCCTCGTGGTTAGGTAGAGCACAGACTTCCGGCCACTTCGTGAAGTAGTCCATTACCACACACAGGTACTTGTTTCCTCTCTCTGTGCACGGAAAAGGGCCGGCTATATCCACAGCCAGGCGTTCCATCGGCGCCCCGGTGTGGTATAACTGCAGGGAGGCACGAGTCTTGTGGGCGGGGCCTCTCTTTGCGGCGCACACACGACAGGTCTTGCACCACTCCTGCACGTCCAATCGCATGCCCAACCAGTACACTCGCTGCCTCAACTTTTCGAGAGTGCGTTTCACTCCCAGGTGGCCGCTGGTATTACCCTCGTGCATCTCTTTCAGCAGCTCCTGTCGCCGAAAGCATGGCACTACTACCAGCCAGCTTACCTCTCCTGTTCGTGCGTGCGTCCAACGCCGGTGTAGGATTCCCCCTCGCAGACTCAGTGCCTCCCACTGGTCAACAAGGCCTTTGGTAGCAGGACTCTCGGGTGATACTGTCTCTTTGTGAGGCCTTTCACTGCTGGCCTCTAACCACCCAATCACCAGAGACAGGTCAGAATCCTCTTGTTGGTCCCTCTTCCACTTCTCGTCTGCCTCGGTGGTGCTGTGAGCGACGGTTAATTTCCGCACAGCCACCTCAGACTCTCGCCATGAGCAATGCACACACTCGGGTGGGCAGGGACGGCGACTTAAACTGTCGGCGTTGTTATGCACCCGGCCAGGTCGGTGCTCGATCTCATAGTTGTACTGCTCCAGTTTTCCAATCCACCTGGCCAGCTGTCCTTCCGGTTCCTTCATCGTCTTCAACCATCTCAAGGCGGCATGATCCGTTCGAATGGTGAAGCGCGTACCATACAGGTAGTGATGGAAGTGAGCGAGTGCTTTCATCACCGCTGCCAACTCCTTCCGTGTGACGCAGTAGTTCCTTTCCGCCTTGTTAAACTTAGCACTGTAGTAACTCACCACATACTCCTTTCCACCACGAAGCTGTGACAGCACGGCTCCCACACCCTCTTGGCTCGCGTCCGTGTCCACAATGTACGGCAAGCCCATTTGTGGGTAGGGAAGCACTGGCGCTTCCACCAACGCTCGCTTCAGTGCCACGAAAGCTTGCTGGCACTCCTCGCTCCACTCGAAAACTGCTCCCTTCCTCGTCAGATGGTGCAGTGGGGCGGCGATAGTGGCGAACCCTGCCACAAACCTCCGGTAGTACGTGCACAAGCCCAGGAAACTGCGCAGCTCCGAGACATTCTGAGGGACTGGCCATCCTTCCACAGCGGTGACCTTGAGTGAGTCCGTCCTCACACCTTCCCTTCCGACGACATGTCCCAAAAACGGCACTTCTGACTTGAATAGAGTGCACTTCTTTGGATTCAGCTTCAGGCCAGCCTTCCTCATTCGGCTGAACACTTCTGTGAGCCTAGCCAGCTCCTCCTCGAAGCTGTTTCCAAACACCAGCACGTCGTCTAGGTAGACGAATGCCGCCTTCCATTGCATACCGTCGAGTACACGTTCCATAAGACGCTCAAAGACTCCAGGGGCGTTCATGAGGCCAAAGGGCATCACGTTCCAGTGCCACAGGCCTTGCCCAATCGAGAATGCTGTCTTCTTTTTATCCTCAGGCCCCATCTCGACTTGATGATAGCCTGACTTCAAATCCAGCGTGGAGAACCACTGGACCCCACTGAGAGCGTCTAACGTCTCGTCGATGCGGGGGAGAGGATAAGCATCAGGGACAGTGACGGCGTTCAGCGCCCGGTAATCTACGCAGAACCTACGGCTTCCGTCCTTCTTCGTCACTAGGACTACCGGCGAGCACCACGGGCTGTCTGACCGCTCAATCACTCCCGTTGCTGCCAACTCTCGGACAAGCTTCTCCATTTCTTCTCTCTTTGCTGGTGGGACCCGACGAGGCGCCTGCTTGATGGGAGGACTATCTCTGGTAAAGATGCTGTGCTGAACCAATGACGTGCGACCCAAGTCCATGTCTCCACTGCTGAACACGTCACGGTATTGTGCAAGTAATGCCTTCACTCTACTCGCCTGCTCAGCCGTCAGCTGCGTGATACTCCTCTCCGCCAAGTCTTCCAAATACTCAGGCAGGCCCTCTGGTAGGTCCTTTTGTTTCTTCTCCTCCTTCGGTGACTCCATCTTGCTGTTAGCGGTGGCGATATTGGTGGATGCGGGGCGGTGCAAGGTCGTAGTAGCAGAGGTGCGAGCCACTCTTCCTTTCCGTGCTTTACCTTGGCTGGGTGACTTGACGGCCGGAGATCTCTGCCCTCTGGGTTCCCTTACCTCATACTTCGTGGCGAGCTCTCCATTAGGATTCAAAGGCACTTCATAGCCTCTCACTGACATCCTACCCTCCTGGAGATCAACACACGCCCCCACGCGATTAAGGAAATCCAACCCCAACAGGCATTCATCTTCCATCTCCGCCACAAGCACAGGCAGGCGTTCAGTCACCCTGCCTACAGCCAGATTCACCCACACCGGTCCCTTCACCGGTACACAGTCTCCTGTAACACCGCACAGTTGCTGACCCACGCCCTTCACACCACGTTCTGGTAGGACTCCCTCTCGTACGAAGGTCCTCTCTGCCCCCGTATCCACTACCATCTCCACTTGGCGTCCATTGACACTCCCTGTCACCTTGATGGCTTCGGACGCCGCCACCTGACGACACCTTAGTTGGCTTGGGGCGCCCGAGTGCTCTGCTGGGAAGGTGCCCCGGCCCCCAGCTGCTTCAAGTTTCCCGCCGACGGCGTCACCCCCTTGGGCCGGCGGCACTCAGGGGAACTGTGTCCTCGTATTCCACAATTCCAGCAGCAGGGCTCGAACACCGGTCGCATTCCGTCCTCCAGCGACCGTGCCCTCCTTTTGCAGTCGTGCTTTTTGTGACCTACCTGACCACAGTTAAAGCACGACCCTTTGAAAGGCTTGGAGCTCACCTTCCCACCAAGTTGAGATGTTTTGCTACTTGCCTGCGCCCGCCTGGCCCAAGCACGGCTCGGACGACGCTTCCACGCGTCGCTGGGAGGGGGAGCAGCAGGGCTGACGCTCATGAGAAAGGCTTCAAACTCCGCTGCCCTTGCCAAAGCCTCTCTCACGTTCTTGGGCGCAGCCTGCTTCACGTGGATCTGTAACTGCCTATCGTGAAGAGCGTCCACGAAGCAGTCCTTGGCCAACATGTCCACGGTGTCCTCCGTGGCCATGGGGTAAGCGCCCCTCACTAGCGCTTCCACGTCCTGCGCTAGTAAGGGAAGGGCCTCGTCCTTCCCTCGCCTCCTCGTCTTCAGTTGAGCCCGGAACACCTCCGGTTGCCGCCTCCTGCCGAAACGACGCCGGAGAGCCCCAGCTACACTGTCGTAACATCGCAATTGCGCGGGAGTTAAGTGCTCCAGCACTTCCAACGCCTGCCCCTTTCAGCACACTCACCAGCTGAAAGGCCTTCTCTTCCTGTGACCAACTATGACGAGCTTCAACCACATCGTACTGTGCCTGGTACGCGTCCCAAGACACCTTCCCGTCATATTCAATCACCTTTCTCTCTTTCTCGTACCGCGTGACCTCACCACCTCCACAGGCCCCCCGGGGTTGCTGTTCAACTGAACAACTCCCCAGACGTCTCCCTGTGAAGTCGTCTTCTGGGTTCACGTGGCAACAATCGCCCCTCGGCTGTAGAGACGCCGGTGGCGGCGAGAGGCTACGAGGAGGTGAGGGTGGTGGGGTGATTGTGCTCACCGCTACGCGACGCTCAGCAAAATTGTACCATGTCACGGTATCGAGATTGGCTGCAATCTCCCCATTCTCCTGTCTCACCAAAACCGCCTCCAGTGTCGATACCCTGTCAAGACACGTCTGCATGTGCTCACGGTACCTCTCTTCTATTGCTTTCATCTCCTCCTTAACCTCTTCTTTCACTGCCACCACCTCCTCCTTAACCTCTTCCTTCACACGGTGGTACACGTCGTCAGTATACTGGTTAGCACGTGTTTCTAACGATCCCATGTTCTCCCCCATTATAGCCCTCAGTTCCTCTTTCACTTCAGTCATGACCTGTTTTTGTTGATCCATTTGGATCGCAAGCATATCTGCCATGACCTGTTGTTGGTGTTTCAACATCTCGGCCACTGAGTGTTGTGCCAAGAGCAACACTGACTGAGGAGATACATGTTCAGTAGCCTCTCGGTGCAACACCGTGTCCTCACATTCAATCGACGCCATGACACTCGACTCCTGCTTTCCCTCAATTTCTATGTCTTTACCCTCAATTTCTATGTCTTTATTATCACCGGTGACATCCATGATCACTTGAGTCACTTATCACTTCAATATCAAACCACTTATCATTTCGATATCAAGTCACTTATCACTTCAACCTGATCCCGCTTCTGACGCCATTTGTTACGTATTCGCATGTACATTAAACTCACCTTTTTCTATTGCACATGGGCCGTGATCATGGGAGCACGAGTTAAAGACAAGTTCACGCTTACAATTGTCCGGATCAGGGAAAGGCAGGAGTTCAGTCTTCTCTTGTTTATTCTGCTTAGCGAACATGAGGATTTTACACGTGTGTTCAACACCAATGCTAGGCTTACTCTCCCTATGCGAGGTATGGCGAGCGACGCCGGGACCCCCCCCCCTGGCGTCCCCCCATGCATACCCTCGCTACATACCCCCTTGCTTATGCTTCGACTCTCCGACATCACGCATCACTTACACGCATACCAACCATCCAGGCACACTATGCAACATTCATACATGCAATTTCGCCACAATAGTATATATAAATGATATAGATCAGGGACTAAAATCTATTGTCTCCAAATTTGCTGATGATACAAAAATGTGCGGAATGACAAATGATCACTTAAACCAATTAGATATTCAAGAAGATTTAGATAAACTACAGCAATGGTCTGAAAAGTGGCTAGTGAAATTACACAAGTAAATGCAAGGTTATGCACATAGGTAAAAATTACAGTATGATTACAAGTTATTTGGAAATTCATTAACAAAAGTGAATAGAGAAAAGGATCTCAGCATGATTATCAATAATGATCTCAAACCTCTAAGTCTTTGAGAAAGCAAATAAGATTCTAAGACTGATTACACGATCTTTTGACTTCAAAAGTCCATCTCTCATTAACAAGCTGTATAAATTGTTAGTTTGTCCACATTTGGAATATGCTGTTTCCATATGGTCACAGAATCTCGTTAAAGACATTGACAGACTGGAAAAAGTACAATGGCGAGCCACAAAACTGATATAAAAAAGAAAATTGACTAAAACATATGAATCTATTTTCACTAAAAAAGCATAGATTTAGAGGTGACTTGATACAGGTCTTTAAGATTCTAAAGGGCATTGACATCAAGAGTGACAAAATTTTCACATTGAATGAGAATCACACACACACAAAAAAATGGTCTCAAATTGTCAGGAAATAGATTTAATTTGGAAGTGGGTATAAACAACTTTGCGAGCCATGTAGTTAATAAATGGAATAACCTTCCTGCAGAGGCAGTGCAATGTAGTTAAGTTAGAAGCTTTAAGATTCGTTTAAATAAACACCTAAGCAAGATGCTTTAATACCTGCCATTTATTTCATATTGTTCATTATTTGTATTTGTTTATTATTTGATTATTATTCATGTCCATTTATTGTTATTTACCATTTACCTGTTTGTTTATCATTTAGCTTTACATCTTTACTTATCTATTGTATTTACTATTTATATTATTATGTTTGATAGCATTTGATATTCTGATGCGTTGGTAAAAACGCCTTATATTTATCATTATAATTTTTTTTGCATCTTAGTTAAGGACCAAAAAAATTTCCTGTTGGCATGCTCTTCCTTTGTAATCCTCTGTAAAAGAAAGGAAGAGAAGAAACAGAATGAGCACTGAGAGAAAGCCGTTTTTACCAGCGCATCAGAATATCAAACGCTATCAAAACTGTTTGATGTTCTTGCTTGGTTTTATCAAACGACTGGGACAGGCGTTTGATACGGCAGCGAATATGCTCGGAATAGCAAACACGCACTCTGATTGGCTGGAAGGTATTGCCATTCCTATCACATTCAATAATTACAATTCTGAGGCCCTAAGGATTATGATAATTGTTTTATATGAAAAGAAGATCAAAGTAGTAACTTGTTCCTGGCATTAGAATTCAAAAAAATTGTCCATAAGACTTGAAATAAATGGTTGTGTTGTCTTGTGATACGTCAACACTGTTCAGACATATGTCTAGTGAGGGACGTCCGTGTCAGTTCATGTGGTTGTGACTTCGTCTTCCAGTTATGTGAACTTGGTGTAGTTTATGCTATATTTCCGTATAATACTTGCTAAAAAATAAGAATTAAAGGATTACCTTATTGCTGTATGCTATTGACATCCGTATTAAAGCAAATATATCGGAGAAATGATATTTGTTTTGAAATGCTGCTAAGATAACACGAACATTGCGTACATCATGGACGCTCTACTGCTGTAACTGCTAAGATTTCATTCCAATCATTTATCCCAAAATTTCCACCAACGTTGTGTGGAAGGACATCACCAGAGTGTTGCAGGAATTGGTAAGTTATTATGTAGGTCATGTGAGTTCATTTTCTTATTGATATTCGCCATAATAATCTGTTAGTAACCACAATTCATTACAGCTGGAGTATCACATTTAATATATATTTTTTTCCTTCAGGGACTAGCAGGCATCCAACTGCATCACATTGAGGTATTAGTTAAATGAAAACTGTTATGCTGTATGCATGTCTATTATGTAAGCAGTGCACGTAATATGTTCCTGTCTGGATGTTGCCTACCACCAATGATGCTTTTCTGTATGTGGCATATGCTATGTGTCAGGTCCTTATGTTATAATGGGTAGCCTCTCAGTGTTACCTGCCTTTGATATTGGGAAGCTGGTTACCAACTGCTTGATTCGTACATGATTTTGTACATGCACGTATGAATACTAATAGCCTTTTAAGTGACAGCATGGGTATGGTAACTGGATTCTGTATTATAATTTTAGTGCTTCATCATTACTTCATTCCATTTTCCTCCTCAAGGTTAAGGTACCATCGTCATGAAGCATCACACTGTAATTCACAGTGTGATCTGCATTCCAAGACTGTAGTGCCCCTGCTCTATGTCTGTGTTTTGTATGCTATGAACCTAAAAAATGTCTTTTTGTGGCCAATTCCTCCTAAAATTTCTGAAATTGCACATGAATTCCAAGAAATGGGAGGAATTCCCGGTGTGGTAGGGGCTTTGGATGGATGCCACATTAACATCAAAGCTCCATCACCCACGCAGGCCGATTATGTTGATAGAACACAAAAACACAGTGTCATTTTACTTGCAGTTTGCTTGCCTAATAAATGTTTTTCCTACATTCAAGTGGGCTTCCCGGGATCTGCACATGACAGCCGAGTGCTAAAGTCAACTTCACTTTATAAGAAAATCCAAAACGGTGACCTAAATTATTTCCCATCACCACAATATCATATTGTAGGAGACTCTGCCTTTGGAGTCCAAAAGCATGTAATGGTACCATTTAAGAACTCTGGAAACTTATCGCAAGCACAAATTCTCTTCAATACTAAACTCTCCAAAGCAAGAGTTACCATTGAAAATGCTTTTGGTTTCTTAAAAGGTAGGTTTCGACGATTGAAGCATGTAGATGCCGATATTCTTCGGATACCTAAAATAATAAAAGCATGCTGTGTTCTTCACAACATATCAATAACTCAGCCTGATGAAATTAACATCCTCGAGAGGGAAGGGCTGGTGGATGACGCTGTTGAGCATTTCAGTTCTTCATTGTCGTCTGCCCTGCCACGAGACCAGGCTGGTGTGCTAAAAAGGCAGGCAATAGTGGCAATGCTACAGTGAGTGACAGGAAAAAGTAAAAGCAACCTGGAATATGACTGTTTAGGGTTTCAATAATTAGCCAAAATATATTGTTTTTTACATTTCTTTACATGTTACAAAAATATACAAAATTCACATATATGTACATGGTTTTTATTGATTGTGCCTCCCAAAATTTTGTAAAAGTGTTTTGACTCACTCTGAAATCCTCTTCAAGTGTGACGTGGCACATATAATTGGATGTACTTTTGCTTGTGTTCATATGGTAGGTTGGAGGGAATGCAGAGGGCAAGCACCAGTACATCCAATTATATGTGCCACATCACACCTGAAGAGGACTTCAGAGTTAAAACATTGTGTTATAGTCATTTGTCACCATGTAGTTATTTGGTATTATATTTTATTACAAAATCACTCATTGTTTTGCCTGCGCTCTAATTCAATTCTTTTTAATCTTAGGATATTCAACCTCTCCCTCTTTATCTCCATGTCCATTTCGTGGTGTTCTCTATCACGGCCCGCAATGCAAGACAAAAGTTCTTTTAGTTCTGCCATACTGTTTTGTTGTTTATCACTAGATGTTTTCAGTGTATTTTTAATATCTTTCACGCACAATAACAGTTCCTTTCTGTCTGCAGAGGGTCTTAAGCTTCTGGTTCTTGTTCTTCTTGGGTATGGGACATTCCCTCGGGCTGCAGGTGGCTCCTCACGTGTGGCTGGAGCAGGCTGTGGGGCTTGTGAGGCATGAGCAGGCTGAGGATCTGGTGGTGATGCTTGAGAAGGAGTTGGGGCACGTTGCGAGGCTTCACCATGCTGAGGGTCTAGTAGTGTGGCTTGAGTGGCTCCTGGAGTGGCTGGAATGTTTAACACTGGTGAGGCTTGTGTGGCTGGGTCTTCTTCCACAGGGTTGTCAACCTCCATTTCTGCCACACTCCTAGTACCCACTTCTGTGCCCTCCAACACACACAGATCTGGCCGGGACAGGGGACGATTCTTCAGAATTGAAGACAGGAGATTGTAAAATCGTGGCTCAGTCTTCTTTCCCCTCCCATTTGCCTTCTTGTAGTCCTCATAATGATGGAATATTGATTTGAGGTTGCGCCACTTGCCCTCAACTTGTCTCAGTTCCACGCCTGTGATCTAATTTGGGGGAAAAGTCAAAGTGGAATTATTATTTTTCAATATTAATTGATACATGCATCTTTTCATCATAAGGATTCCTAAACACACATTTGACAGAGAGAGGTCATTAATTGGGAAGCACATAATGTAATGGTCTGGTTAACCATTTTTAAACCAAAAATATGTGAAGAAATTTTTTAGGTTCATAGCATACAAAACACAGACATAGAGCAGGGGCACTACAGTCTTGGAATGCAGATCACACTGTGAATTACAGTGTGATGCTTCATGACGATGGTACCTTAACCTTGAGGAGGAAAATGGAATGAAGTAATGATGAAGCACTAAAATTATAATACAGAATCCAGTTACCATACCCATGCTGTCACTTAAAAGGCTATTAGTATTCATACGTGCATGTACAAAATCATGTACGAATCAAGCAGTTGGTAACCAGCTTCCCAATATCAAAGGCAGGTAACACTGAGAGGCTACCCATTATAACATAAGGACCTGACACATAGCATATGCCACATACAGAAAAGCATCATTGGTGGTAGGCAACATCCAGACAGGAACATATTACGTGCACTGCTTACATAATAGACATGCATACATCATAACAGTTTTCATTTAACTAATACCTCAATGTGATGATGCAGTTGGATGCCTGCTAGTCCCTGAAGGAAAAAAAATATATATTAAATGTGATACTCCAGCTGTAATGAATTGTGGTTACTAACAGATTATTATGGCGAATATCAATAAGAAAATGAACTCACATGGCCTACATAATAACTTACCAATTCCTGCAACACTCTGGTGATGTCCTTCCACACAACGGCCTTTGTAGTTTTCTTGTCATTTAGGCGCGTGTAGTTTGCCTTGACAAGTTGCAGGAGTGCTTCTGTAGCCTCATAATTCCACAGTTCTTTCACCTTCCCTGAAAAATTAGGCACTCATTATAGTAAGGAAGTCATATCATTTCAAGTGCAAAATTATACAGGATATAAGAAACAGTGAAGAAAAAATACATGTGTGACCTACATGTATATTTAGAAGCACAACACAATACTAAAGACTGACATAGTCATGCCACAAGGGCCTTAACATACAAAAATTAGAGGCTACCCTATGGTCAAGCTTTACTGTTTGGAAGAAACAATCTGTGAGACTGTTTACATAGAGTTTCATCCAAAGAATTACAGTACTGATGTATGCCCTGGCATACATGATTATTTTGTATTGTAATATTTCAGTATAAGTGTCCAACCAATACCACTAATTTACTTTGTTTTCGGACACCCTCCTCAGTGAGTGATTCACGTGGTGGGTTGTCCACTTCTTCTTCATCCTCTGAAGGGGAACAAAGTACTTATGTAGGAATCCAATATTCTGGTGAGTATAGTAACATGGCAGAGACAGAATTGATTTGGTAAGATGAATACTTACAATATAAACTGCATGTGCTTTGAAACATGTATGTATTTTGGGCATTGTCAAGGATAAAATTACTAAGTATATAATAACATAAAATCGTTTATCATAATGTATTTATGATGGTATGTACAAATAACAATGTACAGCCCTACACTAAAATTAAGGTCCTTGAACAGGCTGAAACTATTTACTGTAATAATATAAGAGGAGATAAAATACTTTTCATTCATTACTTACAGTTCTCGCTCCATGTTGGTGGAAATTTTGGGGATAAATGGTTGGAATGAAATCTTAGCAGTTACAGCAGTCGTCCATGATGTACGCAATGTTCGTGTTATCTCAGCAGCATTTCAAAACAAATATCATTTCTCCGATATATTTGCTTTAATACGGATGTCAATAGCATACAGCAATAATGTAATCCTTTAATTTTTATTTTTCAGCAAGTATTATACGGATATATAGCATAAACTACACCAAGTTCACATAACTGGAAGACAAAGTCACAACCACATGAACTGACACGGACGTTTCTCACTAGACATATGTCTGAACAGTGTTGAGGTATCACAAGACAACACAACCATTTATTTCAAGTCTTATGGACAATTCTTTTGAATTCTAATGCTAGGAACAAGTTACTACTTTGATCTTCTTTTCATATAAAACAATTATCATAATCCTTAGGGCCTCAGAATTGTAATTATTGAATGTGATAGGAATGGCAATACCTTCCAGCCAATCAGAGTGCGTGTTAGCTATTCCGAGCATATTCGCTGCCGTATCTTCAAACGCCTCTCCCAGTCGTTTGATAAAACCAAGCAAGAACTTCAAACATGTTTGATAGCGTTTGATATTCTGATGCGTTGGTAAAAACGCCTGATGTTATGATCCGTACGACACTTTTTCCGAGACGGTGCGAGCGAGGGTCGTCTGGTAGCACAGTAAGTCGTGTTTACCATAAGTGAACGGAAAACTGAATATAAGCAATGTAAAGAAACAAATTAAATTAAACCAAATTGGAGCGTGTTATAGATGGAAGTAAATAGGACATCGTATGCAAAACTTGAACCCGGTAAGTAATTTCTGAAAGTGTCCTTGCAGTTGCAAGAATATTTGAAATCCCTTGGACATTATGGGATGATGAAGGTTCACGAAGATAGTAACCAAATAGGGAAGCTACACAGGTAATAAAAAAAAAAAAAAAAAATCAAGGCGTTCATCAATCAGTTACAGCCTACATGTTTGCATTGATGCCTGGAATTTGCAGGCCATTATTTTTGTTGCTGTTTTGGTGTGGGACATTTTCGAAAGAATACTGTAGGTCAGTAATGAGATCAAATTAGACATTACTGCATTGAAAGAATCCCAGCGTTTAAAAACTTGTGGAAGGGAATAGCTGCAAGGTAGGGGGTGAATATACAAAACACAAAGAAAATATTTCTAATAACAATATCCCTCCAAGAACTAGGAAGTTATTGACATTATGATTATATAATGATGTTTTATGATTTTCAAAAGCAAATTGTAACTATAATTACATTTGGTGTTTAGAATACCCTGAATGGTAAAATCTAGCTGATGATACATGTAAGCAAAGGTGTGAGACGATTGACAAATATCTGCCTGTCTCATTTTTTTTCACCAACATACCATTAATTTGCATTAGTTATATATGGAGTTTCAAATGCTCAGAATACTAAGATCTTGATGTAGATACAGATAAGAATTACAGTTGTGAACCATAGCCTAACCTAACTCTAGGGAATTTTTGAAATATTCGCTCATCTTAGTTTTTTTGAGAAATTGCTACCAATATTACTACTTACTTATATATGGGATTCAAAAGACTTGGAATTTCAGCTGTGAGAGACTGGCAAGCATCTTAATAGACACCTAAAATTACTAGGAGGATAATAAATTTCAGCTGTGAGAGACTGGCAAGCACATAGACACCTAAAGTTACTAGGAGGATAATAAGACTCATTATGGAGACCATAAAGGGAAACATGAAAGTGGAGAACGAAATTTATCTTGGTGTAACGATCTAAGAATACCTAAGCATTATATTTGTGCCCCCCCCCCGAGAAAGCAAATAGAATGCTGGGGATAGTGGCTGAAATGATTTACTTGAAAATTCCAGCTGTTACCACCAAGTTGTATAACGCTGGTCCACCTAAATGGGTGCGTTATTTTTGGTATGGACTACAAACCTTGTTCAAGACTTTTAGATGGGTGAGAGAACAGTGACAAGCCTCGAAACTTGCATCAGATGTAAGAAACAAAACATACAAATGCCTCTGGAATAAAATATCAGTAAAAGATAGAGGGCGTAGGTTAGGTATGGTTAGCATAGGGTGTGCGTGTGCTTGTTTTATAGCTTATACTAACAATTTTGTCGTCGTTTCTTTGGCAAATCACTGGCTTTGCTCATTTCCCAGTGGGTTCCCCAGACATTGTTGGTCAGGGGTGGAGGTTAGTACAAACATGTGATTTCCGATTGAAGCAAAACATACAATTCGATCAAATCAACATTTAAAAAAATTGTAAAATGTGTTTCAGAATGAATTAGCCTGTTGGATGGTTTGCGAATATTAGGATTTATATCCCTAAATTAAATGTAACTTTGGATAATATTATATGTTTTCTCATCCACTTTCCCTCCAGTTCATTACATTAAGCTCCTATAGACCAGGTATCACATATGTGCATTTTTTTTCGTTCGTGGTTAGAGCCTGATTGTGGATCCTACAGGCATGTTTTTGCAACTAGAGACCTGTAGGCTGAGTACATTCACATGCAATTTGTACTCTTTTCCATTACTAAAGAAATACACATCTACGCGATATATAACTAGAAAATTAGATACTAATTTGGTAAATTATAGTACATCAATGTAATATATGTTTTTCGTGGCTGAAAAAATGACTACAAGCAAATACACTACCAAACGGAACCGCGGTGAGAGCTTTGAAACGCCATGTTTGTGTCGTCTGCTCAGTCCCGTCAGTGTCATTTTGACAATGGCGATGTGCAACGAGGTTTAGTTAGGCCAATTTATATACTTTAATTTCTTCAACTTCTGCATCTATCACAACAAACATGGCATCTTGTCGCGGCTTCGTTCGGTAGTGTATCACTTTTAGCAATTTTGTTATCGGTTTCCATTAGGGAAAACGTGTATTATGTTGATATATTCCAACATACATTTTTATATTTATTGTTCTATTACTGTATTGTCTAGATGCGCACTTTTTAAATTTATCGGTGATTGTCTTGATTGACATGCAATAAGTGTCAGTGAAATTTGCATCATCAGAACATCACGATCGGAAGAGGCATCTCCCATTGTTAATAGCATGTGCCATTAAATAGCCAGCGGTTACAGTGGCAAAGCAAAAAAGCTGCCAGGAGATCCCTCTGTCCATAAGACGTTCTAGTATTCTGTCGCAGGATGAAGTCCATGGAGTATCTAGCCACCAAGAACTCAATCTTTTTCATCCGTTTTAGACGCCAGAAGAGTAAAACTATTGGCAGAGGCCGTGTGGTATATGTTCTTTGAGCACTGGGTAGACCAGGGGTCTCCAAAGTGGTTGATGCGAGTATCCAAGGGGTCGATAAATACCCAACCTACCATTTCGGAGGAGACTGCTTGCAACCACCATCTGTTGCTCTACTCACATCTCCATATCATTCCACTTTTATTTCTTCCTAGAATACCATATCCTCCAACTAGACCATCAATTTTTTTTCATCAATGCGCTCTCTCAAGTCACCCACCACTACCACCGAGCAATTGTGTGATAGTGAACGTCACTGAAAATCTGGCACCGCCCGGTAATCAAACCCCAGGACTTTCCACTGTCACTAGTGACCACTGGCACAGCATACAATTCCAATGCTTCCCACACAAACTGACAAACCATCCCACAATGTTATCACGCCATGATGTTAGGTTTGTTATTGAAACTTGGATCAATGCAGATGTAGCGCACGCCCATAGCATGGGGATCCGGCAATGTGGGTCCAATTGTTGCCAAAATTGGAACTTAGATTGGTTGTTTTATAGATTGATTATCACCCTTATGTCAAATGGCAGCAAACAGACTTGGCTCTGTTTGCTAGGAGTGCAAGAGAGCATTTGCTAAGATGGTGTTGGTAGTGTCAAATGACAGCAAACATATTCTTCTGTTTATTTCTCAGTATTTCATGCGACATATGGATTTATCATGGTATGTTTATACGTATTTCGATAAGTTAAAAATTTTTACATTCAAACTTTACACTCAATATACAATATACATTTGTATATGTTTTATTTTTTCATTTTCAGGACCAGGATTTAACAATCCAGATTTCACTAGAAGAGTCGATCTTAAGTTCTGTACATTCGCTATTGACGCCGGAGACAAAGCATCCCAGTGTGGCTCATGTGATGCAGATTTCTACCACAGGAGTAGTCTCAAAAGGTATATAATGAACCACACAGGAGAGAAACCTTTTCCAGTGTGACCTTTGCGACGCAGCTTTCACTGCAAAAGGTAGCCTCAAATATCACAGGATGACCCACACAGGAAAGGAGCCTTTCAAGTGTGAGCTTTGCAACGCAGCTTTCCCAACAAAGACAAGTTTTGAGCGTCACGTGATGACCCACACGGGAGAGAAGCCTTTCCAATGTCACCTTTGCACCGTAGGTTTCTCACAAAAGTCAAATCTTCGACGTCACGTAATGATTCACACAGGAGAGAAGCCTTTCCAGTGTGACCTTTGCGACGCAGCTTTCATTGCGAAACGTGACCTCAAACATCACCAGATGACCCACACAGGAGAAAAGCCATTCAAATGTGAGCTTTGCGACGAAGTTTTTAGAAAAAAGCAACAACTAAAAGGCCACATGATGACCCACACAGGAGATAAACCTTTTCAGTGTGACCGTTGCGATAAAGCTTTCACACAAATGAATGGTCTCAAATACCACATGGGGACACACACAGAAGAGAAGCCTTTCAAGTGTGACATTTGCGGTGCAGCATTCATACGTAACTCAAGGCTTCGGTGTCACGTGATGACCCACACAGGAGAGAAACCTTTCGGGTGTGATCTTTGCGACGCAGTTTTCAAAACAAAGGCAACTCTTCGATGTCACATTATGACCCACACAGGAGATAAACCTTTCCAGTGTGATCTCTGCGACACAGCTTTCACTACGAAACGTGACCTAAAATATCACAAGATGACCCACACAGGAGAAAAGCCGTTCAAGTGTGAGCTTTGCGACGCAGATTTTAGAAGAAAGCATCATCTCAAACACCACATAATGACCCACACAGGAGATAAACCTTTCCAGTGTGACCTTTGCGACGCAGCTTGCACAACAACGAGTGGTCTCAAATCCCACATGAGGACCCACACAAAAGGGAAGCCTTTCAAGTGTGACTTTTGCAATGCAGCTTTCAGAGCAAAGGGCCGTTTTAAAAAGCACATGGCGATCCACACAGGGGAGAAACCTTTCCAGTGTGAGCTTTGCGACAAAGCTCTCACAACGAAATGTGATCTTAGGTGTCACACGAGGACCCACAAAGGAGAAGATCCTTCAGTGTGACATTTGCGACACATCTTTGACAAAAGAGATGGGTCTTAAACATCTCGCGATTACTCAGGCTTACTAAAAAAGTGATGCGTACTCAAGGTAGAAACTACGCAATGAAATGCTTGATAGAATATGACCTTTTGTTATGCCGCGAATAAATGAACTTGGCCTGTAAAAAGCTAAGACGTCATAACTCTGTTGCGGTTAGAAATGTATTCGACAGACGATTTTATTTCGGGCAAGAGAAGTCCCCTATTGGTCAAGTGTGACATTTGCGACGCATCTTTTACAAAAGAGATGGGTCTTAAACATCCATGATTACTCAAGCTTACTAAAAAAGTGATCCGTACCCAAAGTAGAAACTACACAATGAAATGCTTTATAGAATATGACCTTTTGTTATGCCGCGAATAAATTAACCTTGCCTGTAAAAAGCTAAGACGTCATAACCCTGTTGCGGTTAGAAATGTATTCGACAGATTATTTTATTTCGGTCGAGAGAAGTTCCCTACTGGTCGAGTACATGAATAGAGTCGTTCGTTAACCTATTGTTTTAGCTTGTATTTTTTTTTTAGAATACATGGATAAGTACTGTCAGGAATGTGTCTAGTTTTGAACTTAGATTTCCACGGGGAGGGATTACACGATGTGGAACATGCATGGGTAGTCTGTCTAGACTGAAATTATATGCGACTCACTTCATTGTACACCAGCCCGCGATCCTGTGCCCCTTAAGTATTACTCTGATATCAGGTTTGTGTTAAGATGGAGAACGTGTTTACTATATTGTTGAGAGCATTGTTAGTGATGATGCTTAATGTATTTTTTTTTTTTTTTTTAAGATCGATTTCTGATGTCTATCATATTATCACAATCAGACAAGAAACAATGGTCTAAAACTGTCCAGTAATATATTCAATTTGGAAGTGGGTAGAAACAACTTCGCCAACCTTGTAGTTAATAAATGGAATAAACTTCCTGCAGAAGTGGTGCAATGTAGTTCAGTTTGAAGCTTTAAGAATCATCTAGATAAACACCTAAGCACGATTCTGTAATGATTAACATTCATTTTATACTATTTTTTATCGTTTGTCTGTTTGATTCTCATTTATTATTAGCTATGTCAATTTATTATTATTTACTATTTACCTGTTTGTTTACCTATGCATTTATTTATGTATTTTATTTATTATTTACATTATTATAGTTTTTATTTATTAATTTATTATGTTTTCTTTTGCATCCGACCTAGATATGGACCAAAAGGTCTCCTATCGGCATGCTCCGCCTTTGTAATATCAACAGACTATCTGATTTAATGTACTTATGATAAGTTTATTGTATCCTAAAAGCTCATGTAAATGTATTTTTATAAAGGTGCAATAAACTATTTGAATTTGATAGATTTTCAAGGCTTTGATTTTAGATGTGTTCTATCATACTAGTGACTTTACGGGATCTACATTTGATGATGAAGTGATACACAAACGTGACAAACCTATTTATTGTGTCTTATGAACAGGTAATTCCCCTGGTGGAGGATGATTAATCTAAACTGAAACTAGCTAAGGTGGTGGCCGACAACTCCAGTATGTTGTCGGCAAGCTAAACTTGATATATTACAAAATCTGTTCATTCAAATGTGCCAAATCTTTGCACAGCTATAAAATATAACACAATGAATTGAAAACAAGCCGATTTATTAGCAATAGAGTCATTTGTCGGCATTTTTTTGCCTCTTGTCGGCTCGTATCGGCCGTCACCAGCTCAATATAAGCACTGGTCTTTTCAAATTCGATAATTTTGTCATCAACCAAATTGTAGTACTTAGCCATCTAGTGTGACATTTTGTCACCTGTGTCAATTGTCAACCATTTTATTAATCTTTTCTTGTCATTATTTATCTTTATTCTTATTATTTCCATTTTTGCTCCTTTGTAAAACAATCCTTATGTATTTATGTTGAGTGACATCTCCTGTTCTCTACAGTATTGTATTTAAGCTGTACTTTGTTGTGTAAGTATATACTTTGAAAATGTCTTGCATAGACGAAAACGTTCAGTATTCCGATATTTTATTTCCTTGTGGTTTCAGCAAAATGTCTTTATTCGCGTGTTTGATCCATACCACCAGTGATCAAAATACTAACTTACACAAAGGCAATTTTATCTCTCAAGAAATAAGCAAAAGAATAGTAGGTATAATGGAACCTTACGAGTGACCCAATGTCGTCCCTTCCTCACTAATGGGACGCATTGACCCTTGTGACCTGACCTACCGCCTTCCAAGGGGGAAATATCCTCTGCTCTTGTGCAAACTGTCCTTCTACCTTTTTCATGTATATATGAAATATGTATTTCTATTCAAATATGTATATCCTATTATAATAATACTATGAATATCCTATTATATTAATACTATGTATATCCTATTATAATAATACTATGTATATCCTATTATAATAATATTATGTGTACCCTATTATAATAATAATATGTATATCCTATTATGATAATACGAAAGAGCTCTGCTTCGTTAGTTTCTTTATCCAAGTGGTCTACTTTGCATAATACAATATATGCTACGTGATATTTCATAGACTATAAATAATCTATATCCTATTCTAAGCAATTCCTAATAACATTTTTGTATTCAATTGTATGTAATATATATATAATCTTGGTATTATAAAGAAATGACAGTTTTTAAAATAACATCATTTTTACTTTAGCATTATCCAAATTAGTAAGCAAATATGCCCCACTTGTTCGAACCCCACAAAAATTCAAAAAGTGTTATGTTTTTAGCCAAGTCCAATCTCAGTGATGATCTGCATTCGCCGAACATAGATGGCTGGCTGGACGGTAAATTCTAAGCTGTGGTCGGTAATTTTGCAGAGGCTAAAAACAACTTTTCTTTGATCAAATTACATGAAAATCACACATTTTAAAGAAAACAGTTCAAATAATTCAACTATATGCTATACTTTATACATAAGATTGTGCATTTGAGCAAAAACCGTCCTTGGGTTTGGTTGGTAAATTCGTAGCTGTGGTCGGTAATTTTGCAGAGGCAACTTTAATCAAATTACATGAAAATCACATGTTAAAAGAAAATAGTTCAAATAATGCAACCATATGCTAATTTTTACGGTATTCGTAGCTGTGGTCAGTAATTTTGCAGAAGCTAAAAACATAAATTCTGTGATCAAATTAAATGATAATCACATTTTAAAGAAAATAGTTCGCAGCTGTGGTCGGTAATTTCGCAAAGGTTAAAGATGTAATTTGTCTTTGATCAAATAATTCAACTATATGCAATCTATTACACTAATAACATAATAGTAAGAAACTTACTAGAGTGTAATTTGATCCATACCACCAGCGATCATAGAATGACAAGCTGGGTGGTCAACTCGTTCTCAAAATAATCTTTCTGAAATGTGTTCTCTATTGTTCGTATATATATTTTTTATGTTTTGGTGGTTTTTAACTTTATTTTTTAATTTTTATTTATGTTACTAAACATAAGATGAAGTCCAATGAAACACATTTGTGCTTCACCAGTAATGTGATGTGCTCTTATGTTTGCTCAAAAAATGCTAATCACATCTCTCACACCCCACTGCTCTGGCCACACCTCAGATGTGCTCTATGTTTGCTCAAAAATGCTAATCGCACCTCTTTCACACCCCACTCCTTGGGCCATACCTCAAGGTCGCGTAGATGAGAGCTGCTACCTTCCTCTGGCCTTTGCCTTGCTCCATCGCAAGACACAGACCAGCTAGGAGCAGGTCTTCCGTGTCCTGGAGTAGTACGATTGTGACCCCGCCAGCTGGCCCTTCTGAATTCTGAATTCCTAGGAAAGACCACCCGCTTGCGCGGGATCGGTGTTTGTGGAAGGGGAAGAATGTAAGAAAATGAAAAGATAGCGTATAAAAGAGGGCTATTGCCACCGGGCGAATTAGCCAGCGATTTGGGGCAGTTTGTAGTCGTGGCCCGGGAGAAATGGACTGGGAGCTTGGACGGCGGCGCCGACGCCGGGAGTAGGATTAGGGTCACCAACAAAAGTTTGAAAATGGTAGGAGGCGTAGTAGTAGAGAAAGGTGGAAAAACGGAAAAATCTTTAGTGGGAGGTAAACTGAAATGAGAAGATGTAGTATAAGAGAAATTTAGAAAAGAAGCGAATTTTAGTCGAAGAAAAAGTAAGTGTAGATGTTTGTGTGTGTGGCGTGGCTATGTTCGTGAGAGGTGTGTGTGTGTATCTAGCGGGAAGTGTTCGTGTGGTGTTCTGCTTTTATCACTTAAGCCAGTCCATCTGGAGGCAGATCCAGGGCCTGGGTCTCAAGATCCTGTATGAAGGGGATACCGAGTTCCATATCTTCTGCGGCGAGCTGGATGCCCTGGCGTTCCTACTCCCTGAGGAGGTCAAGACAAGCATGACTCATCTCCAGTCCACCATGCTCGACGAAGCTGATGCCCTAGTCGAATACTTCAACTCAACTTACGTCTCTGGGCCGGTCCGTCATCAGCGCCGAGTCACGACCACCCCTCGAGTCATCAAGCCTCTTCGACTTGGCCGCAGTCCACAAATGTTCGCTCCTGACCGGTGGAACCAGCACCATGCCACGTTAGCCAACGAGTCACGCACCAACAACATCTGCGAGGACTGGAACAATAAATTCTCCAGTCTAGTGGGCCACGCCAATCCAACCATATGGAAGCTCATCGAGTGTCTCCAGGCAGAGGCAGCTACCGTAAATGCAGTCCTCCTCCGGGATGACCGTGGAATCCGTCAGCACAAGCGGTCGAAGCGGTGTTACATCAAGCTCCAGGTTTGCCTGTACAACCTGATGACGGACTACGAGGAAGGCAGGAAAACTATCTCAGACCTACTGCGTGGCATCAGCCAAAACCTGCGAGGTGGTCAACCCAACGTCTAGGCCATTACCTGTGTATAATTTAGAAAATTGTTGTACATAATGTGGCGAAAGAGCATGAATGAATGTTGCATAATGCGCCTGGATGGTTAGTATGGACGTGACGTGATTTGTAACGTGTGATTGATGCGTGATTCGGAGAGGAAGCAAGGGGTATGTAGCGAGGGTATGCGTGGGGGACGCCAGGGGTAGTCCCGGCGTCACCCGCCATACCCTGGATAGCAGCAGAGTAAGCCTAGAACTGGTGTTGAGCACACGTGGAAAATCCTCATATTCGTTAGTTAGAATAAAGTGACACTCCTGCCTTTCCCTGACCCGGACAATTGCATGAAACATTCTGTCCATCGCTCGTGATTCCATGATCACGACCCATGCGCAATAGAAAAGGTGAGTTAATTGCAGAGATCCGTAACAGTATCATTCATTATGTGTGCAAGAAAATTAGAATATAGATATTCCTACTGTTAACAACTATATTAAATATTGCCTAATATTCTTTATGTGTGCAAACAAAAAATACGAACCTTCATAATGTATAATGGAATAAATATCTGTGCGCTCAATTATGAATACATAAATGGCGTTGTGTATTTTAGGAATATTCATGTGAGGAATTCTAATGGATTCGTTATATGTGTGTCCAACTATGAACTCCTCATTACTTTACATTTTATGAATATTCATAATAAGTGTAGACTCGCGAAATGTGCGTGACAAAAACATTAATCAACCTAGTCTTATGCAGAGATCATGTGTATGTGAAGGTTACAGGTAGGCTACATATACACTATTATATTGGTATCCTAACAGTTCATCATTCCTTGTTAATGTTACGATTCTTTTTTTATAGTAAGAAGGAAATGCGCAACAAAAATAATGTATCCTATATGATAGTTGTATACTTCACTGGAGTCGTCCTATATTAATTTTGAGAGACATGTTTGGGCAAGGTCTAAATATACAGGTCTGACCGTTTGAATTATTGTGCGCAGCTTCTGACGTCATTAGGCTGGGTCCGTTTTCTCTTTGTGAAACACTGAAGAAAACTGTGAAACGCCAAGGAAGACAGGAACTATAATATTTTATATATTATATATATATATATATCATATATATTCATATATATAGACAGGAACTATAATATTTTATATATATTTATATATTTTATATAATATTTGTCAGTATATAACTAATTGCGTGGATCGGTGCGAGCGAAGGTAACAACATTCCCGGACGACGCGCCAGCTTCAACTGACAGCTATAGGGCCCGCGAACCCCACTTTGAACAGCCAGGTGACGTTCACGGGCCCGCTGCGCCAACTCCCTCGAAATTCGGTCGGAAGTGGTTAGACCTTA
The DNA here is from genome assembly GCF_046742065.1 of Oratosquilla oratoria. Taxonomy (NCBI): domain Eukaryota; kingdom Metazoa; phylum Arthropoda; class Malacostraca; order Stomatopoda; family Squillidae; genus Oratosquilla; species Oratosquilla oratoria. Next base: position 36,416,093 of record NC_134788.1, read on the forward strand.
TATTCTTAGATCTTGTGTTTGGGTATAGAAGGGTTTCACCGACGTGATTATATCACGTGACTTGTTAGTCCGCCACATTGGACGTCTAGCTTTCCCCGCAGATAGATAGATAGACTTTATTTGGCAATAAATCAATGTACATGAAGTGCAAATAATGACAAGGACACATAGTTCGAAATAATAAATGTAAATTGCCGAGGATAACACAAAAAGCATGAACGCTTATTTCCATTGTGGTCCTCATCAGGTTATTTTTCTACATAAAGTCACACGGACAAACATACATAGGGGGTTGAGGGGACCAGAGACACTCATGAGTAATACCAGTCAGTACACATATGACACATAAACATTGTTATAGTTTTGCTAATATTACTGAAATGTTTGTACACATAGGAACATTGAGTCCAAATATTTGAGCACCATCCAAAAGGAACATTGCATTAAGCAAAGGAACAACAAAATAATGTTAAACTGTAACAAAACAGTATGAGTGAGTACTATATCGGAGTAGTGCCATTAATAATATACTGCATTTTTCTACATCTGTATCAACATGTATGAGTGAGTACTATATCAGAGTAGGACCATTAATGATATACTACAATATTCTACATCTGTAACAACATGTAGTTATAGCGAATCCTACACTGCAGCTAGGGTCACCTATTAATTAAATCTAACATTTTACCTGAATCTCAGGACGGAGTGGGCAATTACTATGAGTAGTACATTATAACCTGAAGCCCCAGAGGTGGGGTACAGGGGACCAGTACTCGAATGAGTAAAACAACAAAGAGAATGAGGAAAAAGGTCAGATCATAACTGTTCTCGGAACCTACCTGAGACATATGCCATATTATTACTGGCAAAACAAAGGTGGAAACCAATTTGTAAACATCAATCATTGTTATGCTGAACTAAACTTCTGAAAAAAAGGTGGGAGGGGAGGTCAGAAACAGTTATGAGTGAACGCAGATATGGATGGTATTACTCATGGAATCAGGTATACCTCACTAAGCTAGTAGTACACAAAATCAAGGCTGTTCTCTGTCCATAGCTGAGACATATAGTAACCCTTGACTTTTTTTTTTTTAAGGTAACCTTGCTATTTGTCTTCTTAATGGACACAGGTAGTGAGTTCCATAGTTGAGCACTTGTGAAGTGAAAACTGTTTTTGGTGAAGGGACCTGCATGAGGTACAATAAGAGACTCTTGACTGTTCCGGGTTCGGTTCTCAGCCGATAATGTAAAATTACAGCTCACATATGAGGGAGCAGAATTATGAATGACATTGTAAACCTGGTTTAGTTTCAGCTGCTGGACACGATATTTTACAGGTAACATTCCAACCTTGCTAAGTTCTTCAATACCAATATGACTACGTTGAGGTAGGTTTAGTATGAATCTAATTATCTTATTCTGTGTAACCTGTAGCCGGGACTGGTTTTTTCTGCTCAGACTACTGTACCAAGCGGTCTCACTAATTGCCGAACAAAACCGAGAAAAGCCGAACAAAACAACAAAACCCAAACAAGGACGGGTTTTGCTCAAATGCATACTTCTATATATATATGGTTGCATTATTTGAACTATTTTCTTTAAAATGTATGATTTCCATGTAATATGATCAAAGAGAAGTTACGTTTTTATCCTCTGCAAAATTACCGAACACAGCTACGATTCGTCCAGCCCGCCGTCTATGATCACTGGTGGTATGGATCAAACTACACTCTTTTAAGTTTCTTACTGTTGTGTTAAATTACATGAAAATCACACATTTTAAAGAAAAGAGTTTAAATAATTCAACTATATGCAGTCTATTACACTAATAACACAACAGTAAGAAACTTAAAAGAGTGTAGTTTGATCCATACCACCAGTGATCATAGACGGCGGGCTGGACGAATCGTAGCTGGGGTCGGTAAAATTGCAGAGGATAAAAACGTAAGTTCTCTTTGTTCATATTACATGGAAATCACACATTTTAACGAAAATAGTTCAAATAATGCAACCATATGTATATAGAAGTGTGCATTTGAGTAAAACCCATCATTGTTTGGGTTTTGTTGTTTTGTTCGGCTTTTCTCGGTTTTGTTCGGTTTGTTCGGCAATTAGTGAGACCCGTACCAAGAGCTACAAGCGTAATCAAAGTGATGTTGTAACAAAGCTGAGACCAGAAGCTTCTTTGTTTCCAGATCAAAATTTCTGGCTTTTCTGTACAAAAATTTTACTTTATGTGAACACTTGGAAACAATCTTATCTGTTATAGTATTCCCTGAGAGGGACTGATCTAAGGGTATTCCAAAATAGGTTACCTCTTGTTTTGACTCCAAGACATTAACCCCACATCTGACCTGTACATCGCTGCGTTTCCTGAGGTTGGGTTTGGATGCGAAGACAATACTTTCCGTTTTACCGAGGTGTAAGGACAGCCTATTATCTATGAGCCAGTCGTGGACCGATGACAGCTCGACACTCAGTTTCTCCTCTAATTCAACTGGGTCCCTACCTGAGACAATTAGAGCGGAGTCGTCTGCAAATAGCAGTAACTTACAGTTCACCACACCTGGCATGTCGTTAATATAGATCAGGAACAGTAGCGGTCCTAGAATTGAACCTTGTGGTACACCACAAGTTATCTCTCTGTCATCTGAGCGGGCTTCATTCACCTGTACTAGTTGATTGCGACCTGTAAGGTAGGACTTGAACCAGCCAATATTCGCCACTCCTAATGCCTGAATTTTTTTTTAATAAAATATCATGGTCCACTGTATCAAATGCCTTTTGAAGATCCAACAAGACTAAACCCGTGTAATTACCTCTGTCGCATTCCTGTTTTATCAGATCGTAAAGGTGCCTGTTGAGTAGTTCGTTCTAAAACCAGATTGCATACCGTATAGTAGATTACGTTCCCTGAGGTAGGTATCTAACTGATTGTATACGGTACGTTCCAAGACCTTCGAAATAATACCTAGAATGGAAACAGGCCTGTAGTTACCTGCCTCAGTTTTTGCGTTTTTCTTGTAAAGAGGTGTTACCCGAGCCTTTTTCATGTCTCTTGGGATAAATCCTGAACCAATAGACAAATTTATTATGTGGGTTATTGGGGGAGTAATAATTGAGGCTCCATCCTTAACAAACCTCGCAGGAATGTCATCTAACCCTGTAGCCTTATTGGCACTTATGCTAGCCAGTAATTTAAACACTTCTTTTTGAGTGGTCTTATGCAGTTTGAAACACTTTGAGGACTTGTCCTTATAATACTCCTGAACGTACCTCAGCCCAAACTTCCCAGAACCTGTAGGGAGGGATTTAACTAGTTTTGTGGCAATGGTTGTGAAAAAGGTGTTGAAGTGATTGGCTATGGTGTTCCTATCAGAGTTGAGCTTACCGTTTATCAAGAGTCCTATCCTGTCTACTTTGTTACTAGGCTTTGTGTGAACTTCTAGGGTCTTCAGTGTTTGCCAAAGCTTCCTTGGGTCGTGTTTGTTCTGGTGCACCAACTTAGTACAATAATCAGCTTTGGCTTTATCCTTCCAATAATTCACCTGATTCCTATAGTACAGAAAGCCATTATAGTCCTCCTGGTTTCCACCTTTCCTAAATCTGGCAATAAATCTGTCTCTATCTCTAATTAAACCCAGTATTTCATTAGTCATCCATGGCTCCGTCCTTTGTTTTATTCGTATCTCTTTGAGAGGCGCTACTCTATCTATAATAGTAAGAAATGTGTACTTAAAATTAGACCAAGCCTTATAAACATCGGTACAATTTAGAACTGGCGACCAGTCTGTCCTACCCAGTTCATCTACAAAATGTTCTCGTGAGTAATGCTTCATGGAACGAAGCTTCACTGTGTTGTGCTTGTTGAAAATCGTCTTCCTAGCTTTCCTAGTACAATAAATGAGCTTGTGGTCACTAAGACCATAATCACAAGCACCAGACTGCGTTATCTTGTTACGATCGGAGACCAGGATAAGATCTATGATGGACCTGGATGTGCCTGTTATTCTAGTGGCCTCGTCAATCACTTGTGTCAGGCCATGAGATATTAGCAAGTTTCTCATTGCCTTAATAAGGTTATAATTTGTACTTGCCAGATTCGTATTAAAATCACCTAGGATAATAATTTCTTGGTCATGTATATTGACCCGATTGAAACAGGTGGATTCTAATGCGCTATAGAAGGACATCTGTTTTGGTGGTCTGTAACAGACCCCGCATAAGATGGGATGCGATTTGGGTAACAATATTTCTATCCACACAGCTTCGAGCCCATCGTTACTCATAAGGTCTGTACGGGGGTTGAACGCTAAGTCGTTCCATATGTAAGTACAAACCCCTCCTCCGGTCCTCTTTCTATCATTACGCACAACACTATAACCCGGAATCGCAATTTCCGAGTCGGAGATGGTACTGTCTAGCCAAGTTTCGGTGACACCGATGACTGCTGCCCTCGTCCGCCGCGCAAGTAGACGGAATTCGTCTATCTTAGGTTTATATATATATATATATATATATATATATATATATATATATATATATATATATATATATATATATATATATATATATATATATATATATATATTTTTTTTTTTTTTTTTTTTTTTTTTTTTTTTTTGTAGATAATGTTTATCTACACACGGGCCTTTCTCCATTCGGAGGCCCGTAAGTGTTGAGTCGCTCTGTGTTCAGCTACTCCGGCGTTTTTGTAGTCCTCTGTCGGCGATCTTGGTGGCGGGATGAGGGCACAGTTTGGTGGCCCTCTCGTACCACTTTGCACTTGCTGATGCTGAGTTTATCGATTTTCTGTGGTTGGCTACCTTTGTTCGTTGTAGGTGGTCTCTGGCCCAGCTTTTGATTAATGTGGTTGATAGTTGGACTTGGATTTCAATGTGAGGATGGTAGCGTGTTGTCTTGGCCAGCTCATCTGCTCGTTCGTTTCCGTGTACCCCTATGTGGCTGGGTATCCAGCTGATGATGACTGAGCGATTTTGTCTGTTGTGTAGCTGCAGGAGGTAGAGTATTGTTGTGATAATGTTTATGTTGCTGGGTAGTTCCTTCTTCTGGAGTACTTGTGTCACCGCAAGAGAGTCTGTGTGTATGACCACCGGCTGAAATGGAAAGTAGGGCCACTCCATCCGCAGTTGTACGCTTATTGGGGTATGGTGGGAACCACGGAGTGCATAATGAACTTCCTCAGCTTCGTCAACGGGAAAAAGGCAATCGTCGTCTTCCTGGACTTAGAAAAAACCTTCTAATTGGTCAACCCCTCAGCTATGCTGACTTCTCTCGTCGAGAAGGGAATCACAGGCAACCTTCTGGCATGGGTACAGGCATACTGCCAAAACAGACGGGGTAGAGTCCGTTTCCAGGGCTCCATGTCTAACTACAAAGACCTGGAATACGGCACCCCTCAAGGAGGTATCTTGAGTCCCTACCTGTTCAACGTGCACGTGGACAACATAGCCTCCCTCCCACGACCACGGAACGTTGAGATCTTCATATATGCTGACGACATCGCCATCGTCAGCAAGGGACCCAACTGCCGCACCAATGCCCAAAAAGCACTCAACACCATACAAAAAAGCTGCACACCTAGGCTTCAAGATAAACGTAAGGAAGACAAAAGCCATGGCTATTAAAATGGCAAACCCAAGGCCAATCTCCATACACCAGCAAGATCCTGAGTGGGTGGATGACTTCACCTATCTTGGAGTAACTGTGCAGAAAACCTTGTCATCCTCTCTTCAAATCCAGAGGCTGAAGCAAATGACAAAAACGAAGACAGCTCCGATGAGATATATGCAATCACTTGATGCGGGTGCCAGCCGCCTGGTACTGGAACACTACTACAAGTATTGCATCCGACCCATTATTGAATATAGAGCACCTGTCCTATCACATCTAACATCACAGCAGGAAGAACCACTTGAAGTTGCACAAAACGATGCCCTTCGCCTCATCCTAGGTGCTCCCATGTGGACCAGAAAAAGCAACCTGCAGATGGAATCTGGCATACCACCACTGATGGCCAGGATTCAGACCCGGAACTGCACCGCGGCAGCCAAGGCCCTGCTGAGCGACAGGGACTCACATCTCAGGACTAAACTCAAGGCTCACCTGGACGCGCACCCGGACCTACCACGACCAGATACATACGTCGGACACCTAGGAGACCAAATCCGCGCGACAGGCATGGAATGGCACCTAAAGGCTCTGAAGCCAGACGGGGCATGCCTGAAATACCGACCTCCAGCCCCGTGGACATCCCCAACAACTACTTTCAACCACACACAACTATCACATGCAAAGAATCACTGCTCACCAGGGGAATTGAGAGACGCTGCACGAACAGCGATCCAGGCAACGGAGGCCCAGGATGGTTTTGTCAGCTACACTGACGGCACTGTCGACCCGGAGAACGGCATAACAGGTGCAGGAGTATACTCCGCAACATACACCGCTGCCTGGCGCACTTCAGACCACTGCTCGACCCTACAGACTGAGCTGGTGGCAATGCAAAAAGCCCTGGAGTACTCAAGCCAACTATCTTAGGTAGAAGGCTTCTGGCATTTAAATGCACGAAGTGGAGGCCCCGCTTGTTGAAGCAGCTGAAATCACCCCCGGGTGTTGATTGGGGGGAGGCACAGGGATCGGGGTTAACAGGTGAAGGGTCAACCTCACCGTCGGACAAGGGGGCTCCTGGTAGTTCATTGAGTGTACACCCAATGCAAGTGAAGCGGAGAATGTCCTCATTCACCAAGGCAGCATTGTAGGTCTCGAGAGAAATTCCACAGCACTTGATGTGAGTCCATTTCCCACATGATTTGCAGCTGATGGCTCTGCTATTGCGACGGACTCCTTTTAGACAGCTTACACATGGGTGTTGTGGGACTCTGGTTGCAGTTGGTCCAGGACAGGGATGTACATCCCCACAGAGGAGGAGGGCGTAGGACACCAGAAGCTTGGAAGTGTTGGTTTTTCTCTTCGGTGTTATATGAGAACTTCCCCTATGCTTGGCTAATCGAATCCGACGCCATTTTCTGACTTCTGTTGTTGGGGTAGGCGGGGGAAGGCAGTGACACAGAGTATGGTGGTTAAGAGAGATCTTAGAGCTTCTGTCTCACCCCCAATGTTAGAGAGGAGCGGAGGGTAGCCAGGAATTCCCACTGCAACGTATGAAGGGTGACCACTTGCAGCTACGTTAATCAGTAAGACCGCTCCCAGCATGGCTAAAAGCATACCGGTCATCCCTGGCGCCATGTCGTAAATTTTCACGTGTATACACTATTTACGGCACCGATTACAAGCTCTTGAGCTGGGGACACTTAAACACGTGTACTCACTCGCAATAACACTTCGGCCCCACTCAGGGGTTTATACAAGTCAATTAAGATTTTTTTCTCTGTGCCAGATTTATCCTTTCTGCCTTAACCACGAGGCGCATTAAAGTCAGGATGGTTAAAAGTTCGGGAATAAAATCGGAAGGATAAGAAAGAGAAGGAAATAAGATCGGAAGGAGAAGGATACGAAGGAGGGAGGAGGAGACTTGGCGAGGGGAGAGCAGGGAAGAGGAGGAGGAGGAAGTCTAGGCGTACGAGGTGTGTTTGGGGGGAGGGGGAGGGAGGGGTAGATGGTTTGACACAGCCACACTGTGGCACCCTTGTGGAGGAGGAGACTAGGTGAGGGGAGCGCAGGGAGGAGGAGGTGTCAATCCGACCATAGCCATTTACTCGGTTTGAGAGGTGCGGTTGGGGGGGAGGGGGTAGATGGTTTATTACCCTCTCCGACCCTCTACAAAACCTTCACAAGCCATTTCGCTCCTCTTTCGGCAATACAAACGGCAAAGAGAAAATATAAATCATCAAAAGAAACAAAAGCGGTCACTAAATAAACTAAATACACGAAGTTTACTCTGCTTACCTTGTACTCCTACCTTTGGAGTACAGTAACAGACTACTGTTTTGATTCTAAAATACCAGAACACTACACTTTATCTTATACCTGTAACTGTATAGCGCTATACGTATACAATTACAAAAACACAACACACTCACTTGTCACTATTCGGATATATGGACTTCACTGGAAATGATATACTTAACCAAAGGGAGTAATAAACTTGACCAACAGGAAGTAATAAATTTAACGACAGGAAGTAATAAACTTAACCTGCCAGATGCGGCATTTCCTATGTAGTCTTGTTTGGCTGTCACTGGATCAATTTTCATCATTAACCTCTTCTTTCCTTCCGGTTAATCCAGCCGTAGGAAAAAAAATGGTTGACCAGATAACCTGGGCGGGGTCAGGTGGGGGTTAGTAGTGCTTTGGTTGTTGTGTCTTGTGATTGGTATATTTCTCTCTTGATTTGACACATTTTTAATCAGCTTCTGATACCTTTATCTTTTCAGTAATGTTATTTTGTGCTTCCTGATAATTTGAAATGCACTCTTACAGGTCTTTTATTTCATTATAGTTTTCTTGTATTTGTCTCTGTGCACAGGTATGTGTGTATCCTGTTTGTTTACATTCCTATTGGTGGCCGCCACTTCGTCTTCCTCGGTACGAAAATCCAATTGAAGGAAGTCACTTGCTAATCTCTCAATTTCTTTATATTCACTCCACAGGTCCATTTCGCATTACTTGAATACAAACAAGTGCTTTATAGTATAAGCATTTACATAGTGTTTACTTGAAATAACCCTTGGGCCGGGACATTTGTGAGATCCAGTAGTGGCATAGAATTTGGTAGCACAACAGTCATGCAGATGATAAGTGTTATTATGGGCACTCGTCAATCGTGCACATGCATTTATTGTGTGGTAGAGGTTATTTTCCATATCAGTTCAGCGCATTATATTGCCTTTTTTTATGCTAATTCCGATCGCTTATGAGAACTGCCATTTTGGTAGGCAGAATATAGTCTAACTTAAACGCATATTAATTGTTTACAGTATCTCATGTTATGCATACAATGACCATTGATACAAAGCCACAAATTAGTGAGTATATTTCTTAGTGTACTATATTCTTGGTAGGTTCTTTTTATTGTGAAGGATGTGGGTTACATTAATATCATGCATTGTTAGGGTGTGGAATACTTCAAATACATGCAATTGAATGTCTCACAAGAGAAACAATTACCTGAAAAAGATGTATAGACTTTATATTGGAAAATTCCAGAAATAGTAGTCTTATGTTGTCTTTGTCATTTATGAGCAAGATTGCCATGGACACAAATAAATTTTCATGAAAAAGTAATAGTAATTCATTCAAAGTGACTTTTTGACTGAATAACCACAACTCAACTAGCTACTCCCACCATGCACATTATTCTAATAGTTGATAGAACTGTGTGTGGGTGGGTTGGAGTCTATCCTAACATAGCAATAGGTAGGAATAGGTTATGCATGGTCAACTTGATTGTTTTTTACTCGTAAGATGACATAAACATTTTAAAGTTTATTCACCAGTCCTATGTATTTACCTAGTTGTACTATACGGGAAGGGAGCTATGCTCATGGTGACCCGTCTTTGTATCTCTCCGTATCAAGTTTTATCTTAAAATCTTGTATGGTGTTTGCACATACTGTTTCGTTGTCTAATTTGTTCCATGTATTTATCACTCTGTGTGGGAAGCTGTTCCTTTTCAAGTTTCTTTTATAACTGTTCTTTTTCAGTTTTTTTCCGTGTCCTCTCGTTTTACCGTTGTCCCACACTAACAAGTCGTTCCTGTCTAAAACTTACATTCCTTTCATTATTCTGTAGATAGTCAGCAAATCTGCTCTTTCTCTTCTCTGTTCCAAAGTTGGTAGGTTCAATTTGGACAGTCTTTGCTCATATGTTAGTTTGGCGAGAGTTTGTGCTAGTTTAGTTGTCGCTCTTTGTATTCTTTCTAGTTTCTTAATATTCTTTTTGGTACTGGGTGTCCAAAGTGATGCTGCGTACTCAAGTTTTGATCTTATTAGTGTAGTTAGTATTTTCTTTATCATTTCTTCATCCAAATAAGCAAATGCCACTTTGATTGACCTCAATAAATTGTAGGTGTGTGGGGTAGTGAAAGTGTGGCAAAGGTGTTCCCTGACAAATGGAAACAAAGTGATTTGCTATAGAAAACGATAGAGGATTTACAAGAATCACACAAACATTGATTTCTGACATCCTTGATTATTGGGTGGGTATAGACCTCTGTGAATCCACTCATGTGCCTTCTTTTATCTCTACTAATTTTCATTTACCAGTCTCTGTTTTTTGTTTCAGTTTCTGCACTCATTCATAATTTTTATATTTGTTCAATCGTCCATTATCTTCCTTTAAGCTTACAAAGTGTGGAGCATGCCAACAGGAGACCTTTTGGTCCATATCTAGGTCGGATGCGAAAAACAAATCATACAATAATAAATTAAAACTATAATAATAAACTGACATATAACTAATAATAAATGAAAATCAGACAGACAAATGATAAAACAAAAACAAATAATATAAAATAAATTATAATCATTACAGCACCTTTCTTAGGCGTTTATCTAAATGATTCTTAAAGCTTCGAACTGAACTACATTGCACTGCCTCTGCAGGAAGTTTATTCCATTCATTAACTACACGATTGGCAAAGTTGTTTCTACCTACTTCCAAATTGAATCTATTTCCGGACAGTTTGAGACCATTGTTTCTTGTTTCTGCTTCATACAATGCCATCAGCACAATCACTCCTTGATACAATCTTCTCTTAGCATCTATTCCCAAATGTCTATCCATTGTCTGGTACGAGTTGATTGTGCTCTTTACTTGTTGCATTTTGAATAATGTCTTGTGTATATGTATATTTTTGTAATACTCTTAATATGTGAGCAAGTAATATACTTTATATCAGAATGTTCTAGAAATAGTGACATCAGCCATAACCTACAAAATCAAATCTTAAATTGGTTTATGAGCACAATTGCTCAAATAGGCACAAATATCATTGCAAATAACAGTAAATAATTTAGAGGTGCACACTTAAGCAATATAGCAATAGAAAGTTAGTTATTGATTTTGTAAATAACACATCAATGTAATATATGATTTTCTTGGCGGAAATTTAAACTAAAAGTTGCTAAAGCCTATTTATTAATTAAATCGAGGCGGTTGAATGATACGCCATGGTTTGATAGATGCCAAGGTAGAAGAAATGAAAGGATAAAAAATTCGTCCATTATAACCTAACCTATCCTAACCTACCTAACCTACCTAACCTAACCTACCTAACCTAACCTACCTAACCTAACCTACCTAACCTAACCTACCTAACCTAACCTACCTAACCTAACCTACCTAACCTAACCTACCTAACCTATATTTAGTAATCCAGTACCACAAAGTATAAAGATCATCCAGGCCGTCGTTGTCGTCACGGATGCTGACGGCCTGATTAATTATCATTGTACCTCTGGCAATTAACAGACGACAGTAGAACCCCGTGTTCACTCAAAAATTCCAAGGATACCCTATTGTCTATGTAACAGCGTTTATTAACGTCACCTGGAGTTGGAGAACACCCTGTCCACAACTTGAATGCATTTATCTAATCGACAGTGACTGGACTGGGCAGATGACAATATGGCATCTGGACTGTATCCAAGAGGCTTCATTCATTAGTACCTTTGCTTGCTTATAGTAAGTTTTTTTTTTTTTCCACCAAGAAGATCGCATAATACGTTCATTTATTATAATTCACAAAATTAACATTGAATTTTCTAATGCTATATTGCGTAGGTGCGCACAACTAAAAAAATACCTAAATAACTTAACACTCAGTTGAAGTGGTTGTTTTCACTGAATAACTAACGAGCTGTTCCAATCGTGTCCTTTGTTTTAGTATTTGATGGAAAGGATGGTGTGAATCTAACCTAACCTAGGTGTAGGTAGAAAGGATAGATTGAATTTACTTCTCATAAAAAGATGTCAAAAATCAACATTTTAGAAGTTTATTTATAGGCTTTTGGTGGCATTTCTATCTAATGATGCTTATTTTCCTGCCAACCCTGAGGTTACAATTAATTTGGTGTAGAAAGAAATATCAGAATTTCATATATCTCTCAGTCGTTGAATTATGACATCCATGACCGGTGTGTGTTTATAGTGTTCCTCTGATAAATTTGAGAAAGATTTCTTATTTCCAACTATGCTATTGCATCTTACATCATACACTGGTCTCTTTCTCATATCCTGTATCTCTTTTCAGTATCAATTAATCAACTTTTGCCTAATTATTTCACAATTTATACTGTCCCAGTCTGTTTCTCTCTTTTTTTTCTGGCATAACTCCATCACTTTTAGAACTTGACCAACCTTCAATTTTTTAAACAATTTTTTAAGTGTCTTCTTTAATACGAGTTGTCTGTTCCCTTCCCTTACTATATTCTTATACACCCCTGTTACTCTTCTCATGTGCTCGCAACAAGTTGATGTTGAATTCATTATATATTTTCTTTCAGGACAAGGGTGAATATCAAAATTTTCATAGAAAGGGTATCCGAAGGTTTCGTATGTATATATCATATGATAAAGAGAATCTGGTGTGGTGTCTGCATCACACCTATCTAACAAGTCATTTAATATAGCATGATGACCCACACTGGAGATAAACCTTTTCAATGTGATCTGTGCGATACAGGTTTCTCAGGAAAGACTGCTCTCAAGCAACACATAATGACCCACACTGGAGAGAAGCCTTTCCAATGTTACCTGTGTGCTGCAGCTTTCTCACAAAAGGGTCATCTCAAACGACACGTGATGACCCACACTGGAGAGAAGCCCTTTAAGTGTGACTTGTGTGATGCAGCTTTCGCACGAAAGAATGATGTCAAACGACACATAATGACCCATACTGGAGAGAAGCCTTTCAAGTGTGACCTGTGCGATGCAGCTTTCACAGGAAAGAGTACTCTCAAACAACACATGATAACCCATACTAAAGAGAAGCCATTGCAGTGTGACCTGTGCGATGCAGTTTTCTCATTTAAGAGTGCTCTCAAGAGACACATGATGACCCACACTGGAGAAAAACCTTTCCAATGCGACCTATGTGATGCAGCTTTCTCACAAAAGAGTGCTCTCACATATCATGCGATGATCCACACTGGAGAAAAGCCTTTCCAATGTGACCTGTGTAATGCAGCTTTTTCACAAAAGAGTCATCTCAAATATCACACGATGACCCACGCTGGAGAGAACCCTTTCCAATGTGGACTGTGTGATACAGGTTTCTCGGGAAAGAGTGCTCTCAAACAACACATAATGACACACACTGGAGAGAAGCCTTTTAAGTGTGACCTGTGTGATGCAATTTTCTCACAAAAGGGTGATCTCAAACGACATGTGATGACCCACACTGGAGAAAAGCCCTTCATATGTGACGTGTGTGATTCGGCTTTCTCACGAAAGAGTGATCTCGAACGGCACATGGTAACCCACACTGGAGAGAAGCCCTTTAAATGTGACCTGTGTGATGCGGCTTTCTCAAGAAAGAATCATCTCGAACGACACATGGTAACCCACACTGGACAGAAGCCCTTGAAATGTGACCTGTGTGATGCGGCTTTCTCACGAAAGGGTCATCTCAAACGACACATAATGACCCACACTAGAGGAGGAGGAGAGGGAGAGAACCAGTGAGTCAGTCGACACACTGAGCTAGAAGTTAACGGAAGCTGTCGGAGATGGGACACATCCTAACCGGCCATATCACTACATTATCACCTTCACGGGTTCGTTCTGTATCTAATTGTCTGAGTGAGCTTGGAGTGGGAACGTTGGCCAACGGAATGGGTAGGGGCGGCTAGCCTCTACGACACGAGAGCCAGAACGAAGAACCGCTAATCAAACCAATTGCTTCACCTCATCGTTCGGCCCTTTGCAAGAATCCTCCCACCCTACCCCCCATCAAGTATTAAGTATCGCCGGTACTAAATCAAGGTATGATAATTATTCGCGGTTGGAAGAGCCTTTGAAGAAATGACTCATATATTTATATCTGCCAGTGTGTAACTGTGTAACTAAGTGTATGACCAAGTGTGTAACTAAATGTGCGACAAAAGATAGTATTCTATAACTAGTTGTGAGCATTCTGAATTAAGTTCCATGTTGGAGAAGAGTTAAAGTGCCCAATTGGTGTTATTGCCACTTGTGAGGTTCTGCTGTCCTGAGCAGTCAAATAACTCCAGATAATTAAACTCGTTATTCATCAAATGATTTATATGTGTGCGTGTGTATGATATTAATTTATATTATTATGAGTATTAATGTGAATGACTGATTATGTTTAAACAATAGTAAAGATATTTAAATAGTTTGATTAGGCCCTTATTCTACTGATGTTCATATATAATGCTGTACAGAAGGAAGTACCCATATATATGAAATTAGATTATGCATAGCCCTCGTAGGTCAGTGAAGCTACCGGAGTAAGGTAGAATATATTTGCATTCAGCAATGTTAACCAAGTCCTGCTGAGGTCTTAAAGGTTCTGACACACGTCATGAGATATAGTTCTGTTTACCTTAGCACTGTACAAGATTGTGTGGAGTAAACGCCATTGTTATTTATAATTTGTTACAGTAAATATAACTACACAAATGTATTCAGCAGTGTTGTTGAAGAATAAATCCAAAATGTGAGTTGATTGGATCATTTCAAATCCGTAAGTTTTCATATAATTTGATCGATGGGAATTTAATATTTTAGCTTGGCAATTAACCGACCACGAATACAAACTTATGGACAAAGGGCACAGCAGCGTAGATAGGAAATTGAATGTCTGTATTTCCAGCATCACCCAAACACAGTTTTCACTTCTTTCGTTTTTTATATCAAAGATATATATATATTTATATTGTGGCGAAAGAGCATGAATGAATGTTGCATATTTCGCCTGGATGGTTAGTATGGACGGGACGTGATTTGTAACGTGTGATTGATGCGTGATTCGGAGAGGAAGCAAGGGGTATGTAGCGAGGGTATGCGTGGGGGGACGCCAGGGGGGGGGGGGTCCCGGCGTCGCCCGCCATACCTCGCATAGCAGCAGAGTAAGCCTAGAACCGGTGTTGAACACACGTGTAAAATCCTCATATTCGTTTGTTAGAATAAAGTGAAGAAAGTGACACTCCTGCCTTTCCCTGACCCGGACAATTGTAGGCGTGAGCTTCAGTCCTTCGCTCGTGACACCAATGATCAAGCCCATGTGCAATGGAAAAAGGTGAGGGAAATGAGATAGAGATTCCGTAACAATATACAGTATATATGTTATATATATGTATATATACATTTCCTATGGAATGGTTACGTTAGAATAGGATATACAGGTACTACGTTACGAGGTATTGGGCAACATAAATTTAATATTCAATGTGCATGGTTGCGTGATCCTAGAATTTTATTCTAACCTATAGTAACTATTCCATATGGAAAAAAGTGTTCTAGTCTGTTTAAGTTGGTTATAAAGTAAGCTGCCACCAGGGAAGGTTAATCAATTTACTGTATAAGAATATTTAGAATGAAGACAAATTACATAATGTCAATATAATATACGTTGGTATGCGATCTACATTGCTAATGTGATCTATGTGTGCGTATATATATATATATATATATATATATATATATATATATATATATATATATATATATATTGCAGTAATTCACAAGGCACACGTGAAAATAATATGCAGGAAAAAAACCACTGGGAAATAAGAAGCTTAGTCCGAACGTTTTCGTCTATTTAAGACATTATCAAGGAATACGATAATGTCCTTGATAATGTCTTAAATAGACGAAAACGTTCGGACTAAGCTTCTTATTTCCCAGTGGGTTTTTTCCTGCATATATATATATATATAATATATATATTGGGGGACAAAAACTTAGGCGCTAGAGTAAAAATAATACATTTCCTCAAATAACCTACATCATGAGGTACCTACCAGCTATCTAGTACTTTGTTGGACACTCCTTTCTCTTGATAAATTCTTGGAGACGTTTAGGGACAGATGCTGCAAGATTTTGAAGCCACGCAGGATCCATATTCCAGCTTGGGGAATGATGACGTGTCGCGCTCACGTAACTTATCTTTCATGAGCGCCCAGAGGTTCTCAATTAGGTTTAAATCAGGCGAATAACCTGGCCAATCTTTTATATACTCAACATCACAGAATGCAAACCATTCTTTAATGAGTTTAGCAGTGTGGCATGGTGCACCATCCTGCATGACAACATCTGTTTTGCACTGAATGAAACAGTCCTCCAAATTATCATTAAGTAGCTCAAAATATCGGTCTGCATTCAGAGTTACATTTTTGGTATCACTAATGGTCCCACATCATGGTAGCCAAAAGCACCCGAAGCCATCTCTCTCTCTCTCTCTCTCTCCAATTACTCCTCTATTGGAAGAGGACGGGGGATTCCTTATCTGTGGACAGCGTGTGGTGGAGGACTGTCTACTTCCACCACATTTGGTGCTTCTTCTCAAGAATCCCACAAACACTGATTTCAAACATTCTTGATTATTGGGTTGGTGTAGACCTCTGCGAAAATTTTAAAAAGATTTCTTACCTCCAGTTATATGTGTGTTCAATCAATTTTATATAAGTTCAGTCGCAAGTTTTCTTCTTTATGCTTTTTTAGTAAGAGATGATTGTTCTCTTACATTGCTGCACTTTAGTTAGTGCCTCAATGTACTTATATTTTTGTGATACTTCTAATATGTAAGTAATATATTTCATATCTGAATGTTCTAGGAAGAGCGTCATTCACCATAACCAAAAAATTGTTGCGGGATAAAGATATCCACGCATATTACTTTTAACCCGTTTGAAGTGGCTACTTTCACTGAATAGCTGTAACTCAACAAGCACTCCAACCGTGCGCCGTCTTTTAGTATTTGATGAAAGGGAAGGGTGAATAAAACCTACCCTAAGTGAAGGTAGGGGCAGGTTTAGAGTGACTAGAATCAATTTACTTCTCACACAAGGGAGCCAAAAATCAGGATTTTATAGCTTTATTTATAGGTTTCTGGTGATATATCTGAGGAACGTTACTTGTTTTCCCACCAACCCTAAGGTTAGGGGAAGGGGAAGGGTTTCACCTAAAAATTGAGAAAAAAAATTATTTGCTGTAAAAATAAACATCAGACCGTCATGAGCCTCTGAAACGTTGATTTATGACGTCCTTGATTAACGTGTAATAGTCCTCTGCGAAAAAGTGACAAATTTTATTTCCAACCATGCTACTGTATTCTACATTATACACCGATCCCTTTTTCTCATATCCAACTCTTTGCACTATTTATTCAGCCACTCTTTTGCCTTAGTAATTCCTGATTAATTTTTATTTCCCCAGTCTGTTTCTCTCTCTCTCCCTCTCTCTCTCTCTCTCTGCGCAATTCCATCATTTTTAGTATTTCCTCAACCTTCCATTTATTTCTTCTTTAAAATTCTTTTTTTCATTCCAGTTGTTTGTTCCCTTCCTCTACTGTATTCTGGCTGATCCCCACTACGTTTGTATACGAATGTGTTACTCCTATTACATGCTCTCAATAAGTTAGATGTCAAACTTATTATATATTTTCTTTTGGGACGAGGGTTGATATCGATATCTGAAAAAATATACGAAGATTCCGTATATTCGTCATGTAAAAAAGAGAATCTGGTGTGACGCCTTCGCCACATCTATTTCACGAGTCATTTTATATATCACATGATGACCCACACTGGGGAGAAACCTTTCCAGTGTGACCTGTGTGATGCACCTTTCTCACGAAAGAAAGAGTAGTATCAAAGGACACGTGATGACTCACACTGGAGAGTAGCCTTTCCAATGTGACTTGTGTGATGGAGCTTTCTCTGGAAAGACTGCTCTAAAAATCACGTGTTGGCCCACACTGGAGAGAAGCCTTTCCGATGTGACCTTTGTGATGCAGCTTTCTCACAAAAGTGTAATCTCAAACGACATGTGGTGACACGCACTGGAAAGAAGACTTGAGAGTGTGACCTGTGTGATGGAGCTTTCTCACAAAAGAATGATCTCAAACGACACAGAGTGACACACACTGGAGAGAAGCCCTTCAAATGTGGCCTGTGCGATGCAGCTTTCTCATATAAAAGTAATCTCAGACCTCCCATGGTGACCCACACTGGAGAGAAGCCTTTCAATTGTGACCTATGTGATGCGGCTTTCTCACGAAAAAATTATGTTACTCAAACGGCACGTGATGACCCACACTGGAGAGAAGCCTTTTAAGTGTGACCTGTGCGATGCAGCTTTCTCAGAAAAAAAAAGTAATCTTAAACGTCACGTGGTGACCCATGCAGGAAAGAAGCCTATTCATCTCTCATGCCAAAGATTTATTTCAAATGCCACGTAGTGACTCAAATTTCCTCGCGCGCGAAAGGTTGAGGTCATGGATTGCGTGATGACCCAATCTGGTGGGAGGCGTCTCCAGTGTGACCTGAGTACCTTAATTTGCCCATGTGTACTTTCAGCTGTTTAGTAGTGATCCATTGTTATAGACCTGTTTGACAGATGAGCAGTCACACAGTTCTAAATGTTAATTGGGATTGCTTGGAGAATCGTCATCCCAAACTTCGATTTGGGTGACAATTCTTCATGTGGGCTACCCTAGGTTGACAATTCTTCGATTGTATAGTTCATGACAATAAGCATAACCCTCATTCAATCACACCTAATCTTTATTCCACTGTTGATATTTGGCGTACTGGGGTGACAATTCTTCAGGTGTGATCACATGGGGTGACGATTCTTCATGTGGGTGTTCTGGGACGACAATGCTTCATGTGACCTCTAATTTTGATCCCACTGTTGATATTCGGCGTACTGGGGGTGAGAATTCTTCAGGTGGGATCTCATGGGGTAACGATTTTTCATGTGGGCGTTCTGGGCTGACACTTCTTTATGTGACCCATTAGTTGCTTTACTCTCGGTTGTGCAGTCGAGTGACCTTTGTTGACCTATTGCGCAAAGGCATTTTTGCTTGTTCGTAGTTCAAGATTCTTAAGTGTTCCATTAAGTGCACGAATGTTTTTGTTGATACAAAAAATCATCGACTATATTAGAGAATGGTGTAATTGGTGGATGTAGATAGCTGTACATCATGGCGATTACAGGTCAGCTTATTTAACCGTTGTGTAAAATTGTTTGGGATATACGCCATTGTTACTTGTAATTTGTGTTAATGTAAATATATGTATGGTGATAAATTCAGCAGTGTTTACTTCAGCCTTTGAAACATAGCTCTCACATATTAATGAAGTCTTTCCCATTGTGATATAATATGTCATGATGAATTGGTCATCATTGACGAAGAATAAACACAATTGATTTGCTGAACCCAAGGATGTCACAAATGAATTCTAATAACATGAATATTACTAAATTATCTATTATTCATTATGGGTGCTGACATATAAACATTCATGCACATTATATTTAGATTCTCATTAATTGTATCATTCATTATGTGTGCAAGAAAATGAATATAAATATTCTAACTATTATTCAACAATTATATTAGATATTGCCTAATATTCTTTATGTGTGCAAACAAAAAATACGAACCTTCATAATTGTCACAACTTTGGGTTGTGACACACGGCGTACTATTTCTTCTCATTTTCTTACGTCTGTTCTCAAACCACAGTTACCAAATACTTTCGCTCAAGGGCCTAGCCGACGCGGGCTCCACATTTTTTCATCTCCTTCCAGCCCTTTTCGGCTATCAATTCCCTCTACCCTCTGGAATTGCCGGAACTCTTAAGGCCTCTATCAACTACTTCTTGATATTTTTCCTTCTACTTATCATTAACTGTTGCGCCAATTTGGCAGTCAATTACAGTGCCTTAACGAATTTGAGAGACTTCTAATTGCTCAGGAAAACCCTCCCCCCTCCCCCTAAGTTCCAGGTGTCTACATATGCCTGCGAGCAAAGACATGAATGTTTACAATTAAGTGTGGGGTTTCACAATCTCTCAGATTTACTGTTCCTTCTTACAGTTGTAATTGCTACTTTAGGAATAGAATTAGTGTATTACATCCAAGAGTTACCGTTCGAATTGGTTCTAACGGTTCAGACCCCCCCTGCGCGCTTGCCATTTATTGTTTAGGCTAGTTTTAATTAGACTAGTTAGGATCATATCTTCCACTCTCGTGAGTAGTGACTACCCTCAAGGAACAATTAGAACTGTTTCAACTTCCACATAAACATTGCACTGCGCTCCCTTCAAAACTAGTGAATGGAAACGAAGAAGTAACGGCAACGGTGTATGCCATACAGTGTATGGGCATAGGCAGTTGACCCGGCGGTGCCGGGCACTGGGCAGTCATCCCTGTGGGCCCCCACAGGGAGGTTGGGCCACTCGTATTCTCGGAAGTTCAAACGCGCCCTACCCTCCCATACGGTGGCTATCGAGGATTTTCTCCTTAAAGTGACCCGTTTACGCACCATCAGACCCTACACGAGTAATTCATGTGCCAAATCCCCCGGAGACTTATCGAATTGTAGACAGTGATGTGAGTGACGCCCGACCCTCGTGGGAACGGGTTTGAACAGTGTCGCGATGAGGTCAGCCTCCAGTGAACACACCACGCTTAGGGTGGGATGAATCACCACCCTTGTGCCTATTCGACGAACTAGAGTACAGTTCCCCCCGTTTCGGGACATCCTGACCGAAAAGGAACTGGCATAAGAGCGGACTACGGAGGGACGCCTGCGGAATCGATCTCACCTCCCGCCGTGAAGTGCCACCCCACGAGGACAGTCAGTTCCCGTCGAGCTCAACCACAAAAGGCTTCCTCACACCACAGACGAATCCTGCTTGAACGAGGGACCCGCGCCTATTTGAAAACATCCCCGCAACCAGCAGAAGTCACCTAGAGATGGTAGCAAGTAACGATATTGGTGTTTTGCTAAATAGGACCCCTAGATAGGCGCGCAGGAAGTTAGAATACAGTAAGAAGAAGTGATTATCTTTTAGGCACTTTATAGATTTGAGTTGCATGCCAATAATGTTTGATTGTAGAAATAATCTTGCTCATTAAAACCCACAATAGGATGATCTGTTTGATTAGCCTAGGACGGTCTACTGGGGACCCCCCGCCCAAAATTTTTTTTTCTGAAGGATCTTGCTGATTTTTTCTGTGTGATATCTAGGTCTGAGGAAACCCTCACAGCATGAGTTTTATTCAGATCTGACGAGTAGTTTTTTATTTTTTTAATAAAAAACGTGAAAAATACCGTATTTTTGGGCTTCTTTCAAATCCTATCTCCTCTTACAATTTTTATTCGATGTCTTTCATTTTACAGCAAAAGAATCTTCTACATATATAAAAAAGAGCTTTTTTTTAATATCTTTGTTTAACGCCGAGGGAAAAAAATTCGAAAAAAAGCAAAATGTTGACTTTGACACGTTATTAAAAAAAACATTATTTAACATATGCAAAAAAACTCTCTATTTTATTTTTTGTCATATATCTAGCTATTAATAGAGACCTCATATGCAAAAATCGGTTGAAAATTGAGGGAGGAGATAGACTTTGTGTATCAAAAACTTACATTTTCCAGAAATGAGTGTTAAAAGTTTTTTTTTTCCTTAGTTTGACTAAATTTTACATTGGACCTCCTAAGACCCATCGAAAACAGGTTCCATTGTATTTTCATGATGATTTTGCATCTTTCAAGTAACTCAGGCACTTTGTACCCTCCTACAGTGTAGGATATTATTCACTCAAAGTGAGGGTCTCATAAGCCGCCACCTCACTCTTTGTCGCAAAGTTTGAGTTCTTGGTCTAGAATGACCCAGCAAGGTAGTCTGATTGCTGGGATTCAGCTCTCTTTCTTTTCTTGGGTTTCCTTTCTGGTGTTGGAACAGGCTCTTGCTGCAATAGGGACATCACTGTGAGGTTTGAGACTCTAAACACAAGGTGTTGCAACAAGGAGGCATCCTTGTAGCCACTTGTTAGCAAACAGTTGTTTGCGTAGAGACAACTTGTCTGATATAGGTGTAGAGGACAGAGGATCAGGTGCTGAGGATGTGGATGTAGATGGAAGGGAGAGAGCTGCTGGAGGGAGTACTAGTGGTGGTGGCGGAGGTGGTGATAACAAAGTTGATGCTGGGGTTATTTCTTTCTCCCCTTGAGTTGCTAATGTAGACGTTCATATCTTCTGCAAGTGTGCCTTTTATTTGGATAGCTTTGGCATGGCTAATATCTTCAAATATCTCTTCACTGAAAAATATATGCGAATTTCACACGGCAAATTAGTGAATTCGGCAAGCTAATGTGTACATGTCCTATACTTTGTAAGACTCGGGCCACTGCCAGTCGTGCAGGCTGAACCTCCTCACACCACATACTCACGTGCATGCCGGACGTAAGAGAAAACTTTATGAGTGTATCAAACGCACAAAAAAAAAAAATAGGGTAAAATATGGTCAAAACGTATGTAAACAATGGTCGTGCGCAGCATGTGGCTGCCGGGGGGAGGGAGGGTAGGCCCTTTAAACCCTTTAAAAATGGCGGTACGATAAAAACACTTTACCAGCATCTAGAGCAAGATCCCTACTATGTATTTATGCAATAAAAAAAAAATCGAATTTTTCTTAAATCTGGGTTATATACACTTGCGCCGAGAAGGGAGCGCAAGTGGTCCCGGTCGGCGACTCATACCTCCTGGACTTCGGCTTCCCACTGCGGCTATCCATCCCCCTTCATCCATTCCACTAAAGTAGGAACATTTCCCACGCCCCCATAACCACCACCTTCTCCTTCTACTGTCCAGGGATTTTGTGACAATAATGTATAATGGAATAATTATCTGTGCGCCCAATTATGAATTCGTTAATGGCGTTGAGCATTTTAGGAATATTCATGTGAGGAATTCTAATGGATTCGTTATATGTGTGTCCAAATATGAACTCATCATTGCTTTACATTTTATGAATATTCTTAATATGTGTAGACTCGCAAAATGTCCGTGACAAAAACATTAATCACCTTAGTCTTATACAGAGATCATGTATATGTGAAGGTTTAACAGGAACAGATACACTATTATATTTGTATCCTAACAGTTCATCATTCCTTGTTAATATTACGATTTTATTTTTATACTTAGAAGGAAATGCGCAACAAAAATTTAGTGTACCCTATAAGATAGTTGTATACTTCACTGGAGTCGTCCTATATTAATTTTGAGAGACGTGTTTGGGTATAGATGGGTTTCACCGACGTGATAATATGAATTGTCGTTAGTCTGCCACATTGGACGTCTAGCTTTCACCGCATCGGTAGTGTTTACATTCTTTATGTTTAGCTTAAGTTAGTGGCCACAGCTTAAGTATAACAATAACAAGTGTTTCGTAAAATCAGGGTGTTAGGCGTAGAAAAAGAAAGTATGCATGCATCCACTGAAAAGCAAAGGAGATGGTTCACGTAGGCATTTTGTTCTGTACACAAGCAAACCCGGCTGAGGTAGTAACTTTAACTCAGAAAAAAATAAAATGAAAGGTGCGTGCGAAACTGAAGCTTCAGGCAAAGACTATCATAGTCTTTGCTTCAGGGGCACCGTATAATGGGGAGCGCAACAGGATCGGGAGGACAGTCAAGATGTAGAACACGTTACCTGGTATGCTTTCATTAACCTTGTCATTACCAAGTAGATGCCACAGATCGATGGCCTGGCGACAAACAGTAATTATTTTATAAAAGTGTGAATAGGTGGGATTGTTCATCGCAGGAGATTACTTTCAAACTCGTGGTGTGTCCACTTTAATCTTGGAGGTAGTACTTAGTCTCGTGTTGACTCCTTATTTTCCACTATAAATTACCACTGTAGATGTGAGTAGGAATATTCCCAATATTATGATTATCAATGTAGTTAAATGCCGTATATCTTTGTCTAGTCATTGTCTAGAAAGGTATTGGCGGGGTAGTACGATTGTAAAAATTGACTAGTTTAATACAATTGAGCAATATCCCAATAAGTAAAAACAATATGTGACTACATATTTGCTGCAAGTCTTCTCAAACATTGTGTCAATACTGCGTATTTTGAAGGTGTGATCGTATAAGGGCTACTTTTAAGTATTCATTCTTGTTATTTTTTGTAATATACATGATTGAGAGGAGTGTTTTATTTGTGTCAATGATACCCAGTACAAGGGCATACCAAAATGATTACTCCAGCTATGGAATATTTGTCCATTTTTAGAAAAAAACAAAGGTCGAATTTGCTACATATCCTAGCCTAACCTAACTTTGTACACAACTTATCTCTAGGACCTTGGGGTTATACGACAATCTTGCCACACTGCAAGAATCCTAGCAGGGAACTGCCCCCAGAACCCCCGCTCCAACACACACACACACACACACACACACACACACACACATCAGCCTTTATAGTGTATTAGCAATTGGATATTCTGGTTAAAATAGTAAAAATTGTATAGCATAAAAACTTAAAGATTAGCAAATGTAATCTAATGTACTTGAATACTATAATGTAACATCTAATGCAACATAGCCAAAGGTAGTATAAGTAACCTAATTAAATTTATACTGCTTCACCTGAAGTGAGTGTTGTGAGAAATTGGATTATTTAGGCTTTATAAATACATGTATTAATACAACCCAACCATCTTTGGACGCATATATAGTGGAGCAGTTAATTTGATATTGATAGATATCACTCCAAATGCCAATCATAAAATAATAGTAAATAATATACACAAAATTTCATGACATTTTCGGGGGTTTATAGTTGTAAATAAATGTCAAATGATGTTTATTTTTGACAAACCATGTGACCTTAGAAATGAAATACTAACCTGGTACGAAACAGGCACTGCAGAGTCTGAAGTACTGAGTTGGATCCCAGCCTTCCCTCTTCACAGCTGCAATCCATGTCTCTCTTCCCTCAGTCTCATCCGATAAAATAATAAAATGATAGGTGTGGACACTTTCCCTATCTCTTATTGCGGTTATCAGCTATGCAAAAGATCCCCATTTTTCTGATAAACTCCAAACTCTCTCTATGTGTTTGTGACTTGCACTTAATGTCCAATATGGCTGACTGTACAATGGGCATGTGATCGGTGACACCACATGAAACCCCTCTATTCAGATGACCAGGTTATCATCAATATTGAAATTGATATGAAGAAAAGGGTAACTAAAACAAACAGAACTATTTCAGACTAACGTGAATGGGTAAATTCGAGTGTACACCAGAGGTTAGTAACTATCACTTGGCCAAAATCGTTTACTAAACTACATATTAAACAAGATGCTCTTTGTGTTCAACCTCAAAGTTTTGCATCAGTGAGAGTAATACAATATATAAACCATGTTATTTAGAACTTGTCCATAAAAAATATCAAATAAACCAGTAGAAAATAAGGACTCAAGTTTCCTTATCAATTGAATAATAGTGATTTTTTTTTTCATTGAAGTTGTATTTACTCTGATACAAAAAGTACTGCTTATCCATCACTTTCCCTATTGACTACCCTTCACCCTCTCCCCTCTACAAACTTTGGTTAACACCTAACCTAAACTTGGGAAATTAAAATCATTGTTAACTATAGATGGAATTGGATGTTGCAGCAACACACTGGAGCTGTTAATGACAGCAAAGAAACTTCAAATGTTGTTCCATTAGAAATTATTTTCAAGAAATCCATCATATCCGGAGATGTCCCAAGAGAATGGAAGCTAGCTAATGTTACTCCCATATTCAAAAAAAGGTGACAAAAAGAAACCAAATAACTATAGGCCTATAAGTTTGACTTCAATCGTAGGAAAAATAATGGAAACTATCATCAGAGATGCTATCGAACATCATTTAGAAAGTAACCGTTTAATGATAGCCAGCATGGTTTCAGACGGAAACGTTCTTGCGTGACTAACTTACTCATATTCTACAACACAGTTATCTCGAATTATGACAAAAGAAACAATATAGATTTAATATATTTAGACTGCAAAAGCTTTTGATACCGTCCCCCACGAAAGACTACTTACTAAATTAGCTTTATACGGAATAAGTGGTAGACTATTAGGTTGGACTAGTAATTGGTTGAATGGTCGAAAACAGAGAGTTGTTTTAAATGGAAAAACTTCTACATGGAAAAATGTTACAAGTGGAGTTCCTCAGGGTTCCATTCCTATTCATAGTATATATAAATGATATAGACCATGGACTAAAATCTACTGTTTCCAAATTTGCTGATGATACAAAACTGTGCGGAGTGGCAAATGATCACTCAAACCAATTAGATATTCAAGACAATTTAGATAAATTACAGCAATGGTCTGAAAAGTGGCTAATGACATTTAACACAAGTAAATGCAAGGTAATGCACATAGGTAAAAATAATAGTAAGTACGATCACAAGTTATTTGGAAATTCGTTAACAAAAGTGGATAGTGAAAAAGATCTTGACGTAATTATTAGTAACGACCTCAAATCATCTAAGCAGTGTATTTCAGCCTCTGAGAAAGCAAATAAGAATCTAGGACCGATTGCGCGATCTTTTGATTTCAAAAGTCCATCACTCATTAACAAGCTATATAAATCGTTAGTTCGTCCACATTTGGAATATGCTGTTTCCGTATGGTCACCGAATCTCATTAAAGATATTGACAGACTGGAAAAAGTACAACGGCGAGCCACAAAACTGATTCCAAATACATACATATACATCATATACCAAGGCTTTTTCCCCCTTTCAAGGGAGGTAGCCAAAAAGGGAAAGGCATAAAAACACTCCCACCCATTTCATCCCTAAATACACTCCACACCCCTCCCACCCTCCCTCTCATCTGAGCACCTCCTGGATGACGGGTCATCCCTGCACCCTGCCCACCGCCCTGGGTCAGAAGCAGTGTCGCAAGACACAGCACATCCACAGCAAAGCCGCTTCATTTAATCGGCGACCCCCCCTCTCCGTCCCCCCTTGCATATAAGGAGAGGACGGGGAGAAATCCCTTCGAGCTGCGTCAAAATTTACTCACACATACTACCCCCCCACCCACCCCCCCGCCCATTCCTCCTCATGCAATCACAACATCATCCATATACAACCATTCTCCACTCACCTCTGTCTTCCGTCCTCTCCCTTCCTCAACAGACATTCCCCTCTTCCCCAAAGCCCCTTCACCCCATCCATCCACCTCATCCTAGGATGTCCCCTCATGTTCACTCCCTCCACATCTGCCTTCCATACCTCTTTTACAAGTCTTTCTTCACTCATTCTTTCCATGTGTCCAAACCATCCTAATATTCTTTCATCAACCCTATCTCCCAAATCCTTTTTCACCCCTGTTCTCCTCCTCACCTCCTCATTTCTCACTCTATCCAGCCTAGTAACCCCCACCATACTTCTCAGACACCTCATCTCAAACACATTCAAACTCCTTCTCTCTTCTTCTCTTATGTTCCACGTTTCTGCCCCATACAGTGCTGTTGGCACAATCACTCCTTCATACAGTCTCCTCTTCGCATCCATTCCTAAATGTCTATTCCTCATTACACTCTTTAATCCACCAAGGCATTTACTCGCTTCTCTCAATCTACATTCTACCTCCACCTTCACTCCACCTTTTCCTGCTACACATGCACCCAAGTATCTAAAACTATCCACTTCCTCCAGTCGCTCTCCCTTAATGTTCACTTCCAGTCTACTGCCACTTTCACCCCTTGTACATCTCATCACCTTACTTTTACCCACATTTATCTTTAGCTTTCTTCTATCACATACTCTCCCAAACTCTGCCACCAGCTTCCTCAATCCCTCCTCCGACCCTGCCACAAGCGCAGTGTCGTCCCCAAACAACAGCTGGCTCACCTCCCACTTTTCTCCATTTTCTTTAACCATCTCCAATCCCTGACCCATTACCCTAGCATTCACCTCTCGCACCACCCCATCCATGTATAAGTTGAACAGCCAGGGTGACATAACGCATCCTTGACGAAGTGCCACCTTTACTTCAAACCACTCACTCTCCATTTCTAATCCTGACAAGCTAAAAAATAAATAATACGAAAATCGACTAAAACATATGAATCTGTTTTCCCTAAAAAAGCGTAGACTCAGAGGTGACCTGATACAGGTCTTTAAAATTCTAAAGGGAATTGACAACATCCAAAGGGACCAAATTTTCACATTGAATGAGAATCAGACAAGAAACAATGGTCTCAAACTGTCCGGAAATAGATTCAATTTGGAAGTGGGTAGAAACAACTTTGCTAACCGTGTAGTTAATGAATGGAATAAACTTCCTGTACAGGTGGTGCAATGTAGTTCAGTTCGAAGCTTTAAGAATCATTTAGATAAACACCTAAGCAAGATGCTGTAATGATTATGATTTACTTTATATTATTTGTTTTTGTTTTGTTATTATTTGTCTGTGATTTTCATTTATTATTAGTTATATGTCAATTTATTATTATTTACTATTTACCTGTTTGTTTATTATTTAACTATACCTATGTATTTATTTATGTATTTTATTTGTTATTTACATTATTATAGTTTTTATTTATTATTTTATTATTATGATTTTTTTTTTCGCATGCGACCTAGAAATGGACCAAAAGGTCTCCTGTCGCCATGCTCCGCCTTTGTAATCCTTTATATTCGAAATATCTTCCTTTCTCATAATATTTCTTGGTACTAGGCCTTATACTTGAATCTTTGGGTTATATAATCAAGGAGTTGGCCCCAGGCATCACCAGACCTCTCCATGCCACAGTTTGGGAATAATATCCTTGTTCCAAAGGAAGAAGATTTTGGTATAGATAGGGGAGTTAGATGAAGTATAGAAATTTATAGGACTTTAGTTTTTTTGTGTAGCTATTTTATTGGGGATGCTTTAGTGCATTGTCTTCTTTTTCTATTTTGATGGATGTGTTTTTCCAAGTTGTTGGATAATATGAAGTGGGTATTGGCCCCGTCTGGGGTATTGGTCCCCGTCTGGGGTATTGGCTGCTTGTTACTGTGGCAAAGTAGCATGCAGTCGATACTTTAGGGTCTATATGGGGCGCCCCTACGGACCAGAGCCACACATCATTTTGTCTATGATAGAGGAAAACTGTTCATAGAAAAATGATGACACTTTTATACTACGACTGTCCCTCCGTTATGCTGTCCCCCAACCCTTGTTGCTATACTGTACCATTTCTCTGAGTATTTTCTTTTTCTATGGTGGGGGAATTCCCTGTGGTGGGGGAAAAGAATACTGCCACCAAGTATTCCCACTTGGATCGTAAGAGGCGAGAAAAAAAGGGACGGGGATTGGGACTAGGCATCCCTCTCCTTGTAGCCCTACAGGGCACATTCCTAGAAAAAAAGGCAGAGGCATAAGAGGGGCTGGAGGGCCTCGGTCCAGCACCCTAAGGTTTGGGTCTTTTAATGTGCGTGGATGTGGTACAGATGAGAGTAAAAGGGAAGAGATAGGTAGTATGTTTGTGAGAAGAAAGATGGATGTGTTGGCTTTGAGTGAAACTAAGCTGAAAGGGAAGGGCAATTGTAAGTTTGGGAGTGTAAGTGGGAGGTTATCAGGAGTGAAGAGAGGGTGAGGGAGTGAAGGGGTGGCTATACTAGTAAGTGAAGAGATAGGTAAACGTGTAGTGGAGTGGAAGGAGGTTTCCTCAAGGATAATGTGGATGAAGGTGAAACTGGGAAAGGAGATGTGGGTTTTTGTAAGTGCATATGGGCCTGGCAGTGAGAAGAATGTAGAAGAAAGGGAGGCCTTTTGGTTAGATTTAAATGAGTGCATAGAGGGTTTAGGGAGAAGTGTAAATGTAATAGTACTGGGAGACCTTATTGCTAGGGTAGGAAAGGAGCCAATTGATGGAATGGTTGGGAAATGTGGAGTTCCAGGAAAGAATCGTAGTGGAGAGTTGATGGTGGAAATGTGTCTAGAAAGAGAGTTGATGATAGCAAATACAGTGTTTCGGAAGAAAGTCAAGCATAAGTACACATGGAAGAGGGTGGTGGAGGGAAAGGTGGTAGTTAGAGCTTTAATGGACTATGTAGTGGTAAATAGGATTATGATAGGAAGAGTTAGGGATGTACATGTGCTAAGGGGAGAGGGTGGGGGAATATCAGATAATTTTCTGGTGGAAGGTAAGTTGAGAGTGGAGGACAGATGGGGGAAGAGGAAAGGGACAAAAGGTAGGGAGGTGCTTAGAGTGAACTCTCTAAACGAAGAGGAAAAGGAGAAGGAGTACAAGAGGAAGCTGAAGGAGGAGTGGGAGGGAGTGAAGGATAGAGTGGAGGTAGGTGTGGAGGAGGAATGGGGATGGTTCAAGGAGGGAGTCACAAAGTGTGCAAGGATGGTGTGTGGAACAAGAAGGTCAGGAGGAAATAGAAGGAAGGGTAGTGAATGGTGGGATGAGGAAATGAAGAAGGTTGCAGAAGAGAAGAAGTGAGCTTTCACAGATTGGTTACAAAGTAGGACAAGGGAGTCATATGAGACTTACAGGGAAAAGAAAAGAGAAGTAAAGAAAAAGGTAAAGGAGGCAAAGAGGAGAGCAGATGTAAAATGGGGTAAGAGTACAACAGAAAATTTTGAAAGTAATAAAAAGATGTTTTGGAAAGAAATTAAGAGAGGAAGAGGAGGCGAATCAATTAGAGAAGAAAAGGTAAAAGGTGCAGATGGAGAGATGATAATGGAGGAGAAGGCAGTAAGGGGAAGATGGGCAGAATATTTTAGGGAGTTGCTTAATGTGAAGGAGGATAGGGAGGGAAAGATAGCTGCTGTGGGAAATGCTAAGAAAATGAGAGTGATGAGTGAGGAAAATGGAGGAGAAATAAGGAAGGATGAAGTGAAGGCAGCAGTTAAGATGATGAAAGCAGGTAAGGCACCTGGTCTGGATGGATGCCATGCAGAATGTCTTAAAAAAGGAGGTATAGTGATGGTGGACTGATTGGTGAGGTTATTTAATGTTTGCTGGAGAGAAGGTAGAGTGCCGGAGGACTGGAGGAGTGCCTGTATAGTTCCACTTTACAAGGGAAAGGGGGACAAGTGTGAATGTAGTAGTTTCAGAGGGATTAGCTTGTTAAGTGTAGTAGGGAAGGCTTATGGGAGGATCTTGATTGAGAGGATTAGGAGAGGAACAGAGGGAGTAATTGGTGAGGAACAGTGTGGGTTTAGGACAGGTAGAGGTTGTGTAGATCAGATTTTTGTGGTAAGACAGATATGTGAGAAAGCTATAGGTAAGGGGAAGGATGTTTTCTGGGCCTTTATGAATCTGGAAAAGGCTTACGACAGGGTGGACAGAAAGGCACTGTGGGAGGTTATGCGGATATATGGGATAGGAGGAAAGCTTCTGGGAGCTGTCAAGAGTTTTTATGAGAGTAGTAGAGCTTGTGTCAGGATTAGAAATGGAGAGAGTGAGTGGTTTGAGGTAAAGGTGGGACTTAGTCAGGGATGCATTATGTCACCCTGGCTGTTCAACTTATACATGGATGGGGTGGTGCAAGAGGTGAATGCAAGGGTAGTGGGTCAGGGATTGGAGATGGTTAAAGAAAATGGAGAAAAGTGGGAGGTAAGCCAGCTGTTGTTTGCGGACGACACTGCGCTTGTGGCAGGATCGGAGGAGGGATTGAGGAAGCTGGTGACAGAGTTTGGGAGAGTGTGTGATAGAAGAAAGCTGAAGATAAATGTGGGTAAAAGTAAGGTGATGAGATGTACAAGGGGTGAAAGTGGCAGTAATCTGGAAGTGAGCATTAAGGGAGAGCAAATGGAGGAAGTGGATAGTTTTAGATATTTGGGTGCAAATGTGGCAGGAAAGGGTGGAGTGAAGGTGGAGGTAGAATGTAGATTGAGAGAAGCGAGTAAATGCCTTGGTGGTTTAAAAAGTGTAATGAGGAATAGGAATCTGGGAATGGATGCTAAGAGGAGACTGTATGAAGGAGTGATTGTGCCAACAGCACTGTATGGAGCAGAAACATGGAACATGAGTGAGGAAGAGAGAAGGAACTTGAATGTGTTTGAGATGAAGTGTCTGAGAAGTATGATGGGGGTTACTAGGCTAGATAGAGTGAGAAATGAGGAGGTGAGGAGGAGAACAGGGGTGGAAAGGGAGCTGGGAGATAGGGTTGATGAAAGAGTATTAGGATGGTTTGGACACATGGAAAGAATGAGTGAAGAAAGACTAGTAAAGGAGGTATGGAAGGCAGATGTGGAGGGAGTGAACATGAGGGGACGTCCTAGGATGAGATGGATGGATGGGGTGAAGGCGGCTTTGGGGAAGAGGGGAATGTCTGTTGAGGAAGGACGGGAGAGGACAGAAGACGGGTGAATGGAGAATGGTTGTATATGGAAAATGTTGTGATGCATGAGGTGGATTGGACGGGGGAATGGGTGTGAGGTAGTGTGTGAGCAAAAATATTTGACGCAGCCCGAAGGGATTTCTCCCCGTCCTCTCCTTTATATGGGGTGACGGAGAGGGGGGGTCGCCGATTTAATGAAGCAGCCTTGCTGTGGATGTGCTGTGTCCTGCGACACTGCTTCTGACCCAGGGCAGTGGACAGGATGCAGGGATGACCCGTCATCTAGGAGGTGCTAAGATGGGAGGGAGGGTGGAGGGGTGTGGAGTGTTTTCGGGGATGAAATGGGTGGGAATGTTTTTGTGCCTTGTCCTTTCTGGCTACCCCCCTTGTAAGGGGAAAAAAAGCCTTGGTATATGTATATGTATGTATGTATGGATACATATGCAGTTATAGTTCTTATGAGATGTTTGAATATAGATTTTTTTGCTCCTTTCAGCTTGCCAAATTCTGTACCTGCCATCGTTTCCAGCATGTTTAGTTTGTCCTAGTTTGAAGGTCATGTGTATATTGAAAGTAAGGCTTACCATGAGGCTCTTGTTCAGAGGAAGAGGTTGGCCATTTATTCTGATTGTTGGGCTCTCCTATTGATTCATGGTAAATGTAGGAAACAAGAATACTAATTATCGTAGATGAGGCAAATAATCTGTTTAGTCTTTTACATATTTCAAGCTTGCTGAGGAAGATGTGTTTTTGGTGGCTATTTTGTTGTTGCAGTGATGGGCTATTACTCTTAGGTAATCTGCATGGGTGAAAGTTTTGATGTTATGTTATGGGTTTGGTGTGGGGAGACTAGTGAATAGAATGAGTAGTAATGGTTATAATATGAGTCATTGCATTGTATAATATCTTGATCCATGATGGTCATTCTGTAAATTTGCTTTGTAGTCCTCCAGTGAGCTCAAATTTCCACATAAGATGATTGTGAGGTACTTTATGAAAAGCTCTCTCTAGATCAAGGTACACACACACAATCCACTCAGCCCTCCCTCTCTTACAGCACATCAATCACTCTCGAGTAGAATCTTGAAAAGTTTGACTCATGACCTAAATCTAAAGCCTGCAACTGTCAGAATATTCATCCCTTCAAGGTACTCACCAGTCTTTTACATAATTTCACTGTTGTGGTGGTGAAAGTTGCCAGGCTATAGTTCAGTGGTACCTCTTACTTCCATCTCTGTAAATTGGCACCATATATGCCCTTTTCCAGTTATGTAGGACTATTCCTTGTTTCAACCACTTCTGTACAATGACACCTACAAAGGTGTCATGAGGAACAAGTGGGTACATGAGGATGCTGGCATTGGTATTTTGATTATATATATTTATTCTTATTGTTGTTGTACATGAGTTGCCCGGATTCTGTGAACTGTTTTTTTCATGTTTTCTATGTTTATTATTAGAGTAAAAGAGAATGAGTAATACAGCTGTGACTTTATATTTTATAATGCAAGTAGTGTGATACATCGTTCATATGATAGCCAATGCTGCGCACAAGAATTTGACTCATACTGAAGTGGTTAATACATAATAAGCCTCTTGTCCATCAGTTGTTCCCTTCATCCTCCTCAAAGTGTCCAATTTGAGATCCCATCAAGTCTTGATGCTTTTCTCACAGCCAATGATCCCAAGAGATTGAGCTCTTCCCTCACCACTACATTTATATCTTGTAAACCCAAAAGTTTGCTCACCACACTTTCCCCTGTAAAACTGCTCTCCATTGTAGAGACAGATCGGAAATTTTCATTCATTTCTGCTTGAGTTTAATCCTTAAAGACATCCCCCAGTATTAGCTTGGTGAGGTCTTCCCTGTGTCTCAATTTACCAATAATAAATCTGTTAAACTTTCAGTTCATCTCTGCATTGATCTATAAGACCCCCTTTCAAAATTTGGTTCCTCCTGTAGATTTTGTATAGTCATTTCTAGTTTGTAAGCTTTACCTCTTCTCTATCTCCCTTTGCCCAAGCCATGTTCCTGTCTTTTTATTTTATTCTATTATTATTTTTTTTTTTCCTTGACTTCTAACAGGAATGTCACATTTGGGGTTGCAGAGAGTAGTATGCCTAGTCCCACACTCCATCCTGTTTTAGCTGTCTTTATGGCCTGACTGGGAAGACTCCATGGCAAAATTCTTTTCTCCCCTACCCATGGCAGTTGGTGGATGCAGGGATGCCCCAACATTCATGAGGAGCTGAGATGGGAGTGGTGGAAGGGACTGAGATGGGTGGGAATAGGTATGTGCCTTTTGACTTGACTACCTCCCATGTAAGAAGGAAAAAAGCTCTTGGTACATAGATTTTTCATAATATATATGTTTGTACATATATATATATATATATATATATATATATCCCTCTTAGTTCCAGTAGTATTCTTTAATTCCTCCCAGCCTGTTTCAAAGAATTTCTTTAATTGTGAGAAGTCTGCCTTACCTGTGTGATTAATTCCCTGGTTTTATTTCCTCACCTACCAGTTGAAATTCAATTGTTACAGTTGTGGTTGTGTTTACTTAATTGTATTAGATTATTTGCACTATTCTAGACTGGATCTGTGCTTATGGGGTCCATGGATAAAATTTTATTTTTAATTCATTTATGGTGTCTGCCTGAATTATTTCTTAATTGTTCCACAGATCAATGCTTCTATACAGAAAGGTATTTTTTTAACATCTTTCAAGCTGTCGTCTTTAAATTTTTACTACAGCCTCTTGACCTTTCACTCCATAATAACAAATCCTATTTTTTCACACTTTAAGCATACAAAATGTACATGATACAAGCCACAAAACTCCTGACTCCACAAATCTTCCCCAATTTTACAAACAAAAACCACACTAACACATATATGTTAAGGCCATCATCCCACTTTAGTGCAGTAGCAACACCGAATAAACCTAGTCACAGTTTCAAATTACCCCAGATGCTATCACTCCTGCAAACTTCTCGATATCGTCTCTCCAACTTCTGTCTGGTCTCCCTCTTCCATGCTTCCTATCTTGCGGCATCCAGTCAGTAACACATTTGCTCCATTGTTCATCAGTCATTCACACCAACTTACCTACCCAATTCCACTTCCTCTCTTTTACAGCCTCCACAATATCTTTCACTCTAGTCTGCACTTTCACCCAACTTGCTCTCTTTCAGTCTCAGCATTATTCCCATCATTGATCACTCCATTCTCCTCTGTGCTGTCCTTAGTGTTGTTTCCATCACCATCGTCAGTTTCCAAGTCTCACACCCGTAGATTATTGCTGGGAGAATGCATTGATTGTAAACTCTATGTTTCAAATATAAAGGTAGAGAGCCTCTCAGGATTTTACTATACTTACCAAACGCTTTCCAACCAGTTGTAATGCGTCTTTTTATTTCATTATCATGATCATTCGTCACTCACCATCTGCCCTAAATAATTATACTCCTCAACTTCTTCAAGACTCTCACCATCAATTACAATCTCTTTACTTTGAACTTTTGTGTTGGACATTACTTTGGTTTTACTCTTATTCATTTTTAAGCCTAATTTGAGACTTTCCTTGTTTAGATCACTCAGCATATAATGCAAGTCTTCTGCTCTTTCTGAAATAAGAATAATGTCATCCTCAAATCTTAGGTGGTTCAAATATTCGCCATTAATATTTAAACCATTCTTTTCCCAACTCAACCCTTTGAAGATATCTTCCAAACAAGCTGTAGATAGTTTGGGTAAAATTGTCTTGCCTTGCCGTACTCCTTTCTCAATCTTGAACTTTTCTACATCTTTATGTAGTTAAATTATAGTGGTACCTTTCACATAAATATTTTCTAAAGCTCATATGATCTGTTCGTTTGTACCCTGCTTGCATAGCGAGTTTTGTATTGCTATTTGTTCTACCAAGTCAAAGGCCTTCTCATACTCTACAAAAGCTAAACGCAGAGGTATATTATATTCTGTCATTTTTTCGATTAGTTGGTTAATCGCCTGCAAATGGTCTAGAGTTGAATACCCACTCCTAAAGCCTGCCTGTTCTCTCGGTTGGTTTCCATCTAAAACTTGACTGAGTCTATTTGTAAGGATCTTGAAGAATACTTTATATACATTCAATAGCAAGCTAATTGGTCGATAGTTACTAAGGTCTTTCTGGTCTCCTTTTATATGAAGTAAAATCACTGTAGCATTGCACCACGCATCAGGAATGCTTTCTTGAAGTAGGCACTGGGTGTACAACTGAGCTAATTTAGTATGAACTAATTTACCTGCATCTTTCAACAGACCTATCGATATACAGTACCATCTTCCACAGGTGGCTTTCCTCGTATCATAGTTTTTAGAGCAAATTCTACTTCTTCCATTGTAATCTCTGGTACACTACTAACATCTACACATGAATTTACTGACTCAACTACAATCTTTCACAAGTAGAGCTCTTGGTAAAATTCTTCTACTCTTTTTAACATTCTATCTCTGCATTTAATGATTTCTCCATTTTCATCTTTCAAATATATCATTTGCTGTCTTTCTAAAGCATGTCTGCACTTGGTCCCTTTAATCCTTTTACCTTTCTGAATAGTTTCCTCTATTTCATCCATGTTTCTCATTCTTTTCTCTATGCCTTTTGTTGATAAGCTTGGTTAGTTCTACTCTTTCTATTTCATCTCTCCTGCTTTCCATCTGCATGGTCCTTCTTCTTTTAATTAGGTCATTTGTAGCTTTGGGGTTTGGTGGTGGTTAGTATAATGTTTTGGTTGTTATGTCTTGTGATTGGACCTGGTCAGTGTCTGTAGTTTGATATATTTCTCTGCTACTTATACCTCCATTTTGTTTTCAATTATTTCCATTTTGCATTAATTGAATACAAAAGAGTGTTTTATAGTATGAGCACTTACATACTACAGACTTGAAATAATCTTTGAGCTAAGACATTTGTGAGATCTAGTAGTTGCATAGAATTTGGTAGCACAACAGTCATGCAGGTAATATGCGTTATTATGGGCACTTGTCAATTGTGTACATGTATTTATTGCATGGTAGAGGTTATTTTCCATATCTGTTCAGCACATTATATTGCCTTTTTTATGTGAATTCTGATTGCTTATTAGAACTGCCATTTTGGTTGGCAGAATATAGTCATATCTAAATGCATATTAATTGTTTACTGTATCTCATGTTATGCATGCAATGACCATAGATACAAAGCCCCAAGTTAAAGAATACGTTTCTTATTGTTCTCTATTCATGGTAAGTTATTTTTAATGTGAAGGATGCGGGTTACATTAGTACCATGCATATTACATTCATTTATTATAATTTACAAAATTAATATTGAATTTTCTAATGCTATATTGCGTAGGTACACACAACTAAAATAATGCCCAAATAACTTGACACTCAGATGAAGTGGCTGTTTTCACTAATTTATACTGGCCCAGTCTCTGTTTTTTTTTTTTTTTTCCCTTTCTTTTTTGCCGCAACACCATCACTTTTTGAACTTGATAAACCTTTATTTTTTCATCTTCTTTTAAGCGTCATCTCTAATACAAGTTGTTTGTTCCCTTCCCTTACTGCATTTTTGTTAATGCCCCACTATATATTTATACGACCCTGTTACTCCTATCATATGCTCTCAATAAGTTAGATGTTGAACTTAGTATATGTTTTCTTTCAGAACGAGGGTAAATATAAATTTTTTTAAGGAAAAGGTTATCCAAAGGTTACGTATATTCGTCATATAATAAAGAAAATTTGGTGTGGTGTCTGCGTCACACCTATCTAACAAGTCATTTAATACCACATGATGACCCACACTATAGAGAAACCTTTCCAATGTGGCGTGTGTGATACAGGTTTCCCAAGAAAGACTGCTCTCAAACAACACATAATGACCCACACTGGAGAGAAGCCTTTCCAATGTGACCTGTGTGATACAGCTTTCTCACAAAGTGGTGCTCTCAAACAACACATAATGACCCACACTGGAGAGAAGCCTTTCCAATGTTACCTGTGTGCTGCGGCTTTCTCACAAAAGGGTCATCTCAAACGACACGTGATGACCCACACTGGAGATAAGCCCTTCAAGTGTGACCTGTGTGATGCGGCTTTCTCACGAAAGACTGATGTCAAGCGACACATAGTGACCCATACTGGAGAGAAGCCTTTCAAGTGTGACCTGTGCGATGCAGCTTTCACAGGAAAGAGTTATTTCAAACAACACATAATGACCCACACTGGAGAGAAGCCTTTCCAATGTTACCTGTGTGCTGCGGCTTTCTTACAAAAGGGTGATCTCAAACGACACGTGATGACCCACACTGGAGATAAGCCCTTCAAGTGTGACCTGTGTGATGCGGCTTTCTCACGAAAGGATGGTTTCAAACTACACATGATGACCCATACTGGAGAGAATCCTTTCAAGTGTAACCTGTGTGGTGCAACTTTCACAGAAAAGAGTCATCTCAAACAACATATAATAACCCATACTGGAGAGAAGCCCTTCAAGTGTGACCTGTGCGACGCAGTTTTCTCATATAAGAGGGCTCTCAAGAGACACATGATGACCCACACTGGAGAGAAACCTTTCCAATGTGACTTGTGTGATGCAGTTTTGTCACAAAATCGTGCTTTCAAGAGACACATAATGACCCACACTGGAGAAAAGCCTTTCCAATGTGGCCTGTGTGATGCAGCTTTTTCACAAAAGAGTCATCTCAAATATCACACAATGACCCACACTGGAGAGAAGCCCTTCAAGTGTGACCTGTGTGATGCGGCTTTCTCGCGAAAGAATGGTCTCAAACTACACGCGAGGACCCACACTGGAGAAAAGCCCTTCAAGTGTGACTTGTGTGATGCAGGTTTCACACGAAAGGATTATCTCAAACGACACAGAATGACCCACACTGGAGGAAGAGGAGGAGACGGAGACAACCACATGGGTCAGTCGAAACACTGAGCTAGAAGTTAACGGAAGCTGTCGGAGCTGAAACACATCCTAACAGGCCGTATCCCTACATTGTCACCACCACGAGTTCGTTCTTCATTGAATCTCTGAGTGACCTTGGATTGGTAACGTTGGCCAACGGAAAGGGTAGGGGCTGCTGGTCTCTATGACACGAGAATCGGAACAAAGAAGTGCAAATTGACTCGATTGCTTCACCTCATCTTTCGACCTTACACAGGAATCCCGCATCCTCTCCCTTCCAGCGTTAAGTATCGCTGGCTGGTGACTCGGATGTCCGACCGCGAGAATGAATACAAAGCTACATATTAGGGAATACATTTCTCAGGTTACTATATTTTCGACAAGTTCTTTTTAATGCGAAGAATACTGGTTACAGCGGTATTTGGGACTGGAATACTCAAACACCTGCAGTGAAATGTCTTACAAGATGAACCGTTTCCTATATAAAAAAAAAACTTGTACATTTAAGAAATTTACAAATAATAATTCACCAGTTCATTCAAATGGGTGCATATACAAAATACCCTGCAGAGATTGTGAAAAGTATTACATTGGACAAACAGGCAAAGAACTATCAACCAGAATTAAACAATACAAATATAGTGTTAAAACAGCACAAAAATCCAATGCTCTTTTTGTTCACATGAAAGATTTCAATCATTGTAGTAATTGGACATATCCCTCTATTTTTTCTTGTAATTCATTTGTCAAAGGAAACATTATAGAAAGTAGTATTGTGAAATATTCTGAAGGCTCTAATCTTAATATCAGTAGTGGCATTTATAGATTAGATACATTTATCATAAAAAGAAAAATTGTAATCAAGTTATAAGTAACCAAAAGTAATTCGGTGATTTGTGTTATTCTTTGAGATTTTTTTTTTTTATTTGTGACCCTTTGTGCATTGCCATTTCCTTTCCAAGTGTTTAGTCTCTTGTCTCATAAACCTTATTGTACTACTATTTCCATTTGTATTCCCCTGAAGGTGTGAATAATACAGAAGCGTTTGGGAATTGCAATTTATTTCTATTTTCCTTTGTGGTTACCAGCAATTTTTTTTATTATGTGCATTATTAGCTATCATTCTGCATATATATGTATGTATATATATATATATATATATATATATATATATATACATAGAGTTAAAAACGACAGCATTGTTGTAGTTCAGTTTTTTCTTCGTATTCTCGATTTTCCTGATAAGAGATTTTCCATTAACTGGGTGAATTGAAACTAGGTCTCTATATTTCTTCCATTTGTTCTTATTTGACATCGACGTTTCGTCTTGAAAAAGACATTATCAAGATATAACTGAAATAACAAAAATTACATGGTAACAGTAAAGGTACTAGACAATATCAATATATAACTGAAATAACAAAAATTACATGGTAACAGTAAAGGTACTAGACTGAAATAACAAAAATTACATGGTAACAGTAATAATAAAGGTGACAAATTATTGAAAATAAATATGAAGACTTACATTTAAAGGGAAGAGAGAAAGAAGGGAGAGTGACAAGCCGAGGATGACCGATGTGTATATATATATCTAAGATTGGGTCAGACAAAAGTGGGGGGGGGGTGGGACAGACAGGTCAAGGGGTAAGGGGGGTTGGGGGAGGGTTAGGCGGGTGTGGTCACCGAGGGTGAGGGTGGAGGTGAAGGGAGAGAGAGAGAGAAGGGGTAGAGGGAGGGGGGATTTTTATTTCTAAATAATGGGATAGAAGAGATTAGATTGCTTTGGATGTTGATGACCGGAGCTTTGTCTTTAATGTGAAAGGCTTCGAGTAATTGTAGTCTCCTAGGGTCATTGCTCGATCCAATAATTTATTTAGAAATAACCCCCCCCCCTCTCTCTACCCCTTCACCACCTCCCTCACCCTCGGTGACCACACCCGCCTAACCCTCCCCCCCCTTACCCCTTGACCTCTGAGATCCTTATTGTCTGTCCCTACCCCCCCCCTTTTGTCTGACCTGATCTTAGGTCATCCTCGGCTTGTCACTCTCCCTTCTTTCTCTCTTCCCTTTAAATGTAAGTCTTCGTATTTATTTTCAATAATTTGTCACCTTTATTATTACTGTTACCATGTAATTTTTGTTGTTTCAGTCTAGTACCTTTACTGTTACCATGTAATTTTTGTTATTTCAGTTATATCTTGATATTGTCTAGTTCCTTTACTGTTACCATGTAATTTTTTTTATTTCAGTTATATCTTGATACTGTCTTTTTCAAGACGAAACGTCGATGTCAAATAAGAACAAATGTAAGAATATAGAGACCTAGTTTCAATTCACACAGTTAATGGAAAATCTCTTATCAGGAAAATCGAGAATACGAAGAAAAAACTGAACAACTACAGCAGTGCTGTCGTTTTAAACTCCAAGTATATATATATATATATATATATATATATATATATTTATATATATATATATATTGCAGTAATTCACAAGGCACACGTGAAAATAATTTGCAGAAAAATCACTGAGAAATAAGAAATATATTCCTAACGTTTTCGTCTAATTAAGACATCAAGGTATTCCTGGATAATGTCGTAAATAGACGAAAACATTCGGACTAAGTTTCATAGTTCCCAGTGTTTTTTCTGCAATATATATATATAATATATATATATATATATATATATATAATATATATATATATATATATATATATATGAGAGAGTCCCGTCCTCGGATGTATAAATGTGAGGTCCAAACTGTAGATAGCTTACTGAAGAAGACGGTCGAAACATATAAGCAATAAAAAAGTTCCAGCCCATCTTCGCTTATTCTTCCTCCACCCACTATCTCATCTGTCAAAACCATTCATCATATATATATATGTATA
Organism: Oratosquilla oratoria; assembly: GCF_046742065.1. Classification (NCBI taxonomy): domain Eukaryota; kingdom Metazoa; phylum Arthropoda; class Malacostraca; order Stomatopoda; family Squillidae; genus Oratosquilla; species Oratosquilla oratoria. The sequence continues at coordinate 36,458,287 of NC_134788.1, forward strand.
CACATACACACTAGACAAATTACCCGCACGTTGCTGCGGGCAAATGATAATCATTTTAATTTTAATAGAATTTGTGGAGAAAAGTTACACGTATCAATATGATTCAATGGAAAAGGTAACACAAATAAAATGTTAAGTAAGAAAAAATCAATTTGAGGGAGACACCCTTTGGAAATAAAATATATTCGGCCGTAAGAGAAGATATGAATTAACCTTTCATTATCTTCGAAATTGAGTATATTACCGCCCGTGAAAAAGTAAAATAAACTAACCAATATTTAAACATTTGGTAAAATTATACACATTTTACATTTACATGCTTTCTCCTTACAAAGGCTATCATAGTTTGTGACATTAATTTCACAAATATAGATAATATGAACACATACAATGGTTTGTTTAATCATAGTAATTTTTGTCACAAAATGCCAATCGTGGTAAGGGGACGCTACAGTAGTGGCGTGTTACTCCACCATACCCCTTTAACCCTTAACCCTAGCCAAAATAATATATGTATATGCAAAAAAAAAACACTTGGAAATAAGAAGCTTAGTCCGAACGTTTTCGTCTATTTAAGACATTATCAAGGAATACACAGTTACAGAGACAAAGGTGGATATATATACATAAAGTAAAAGACAAGCTAGGAACATGGGAAGTACACACAAGATGCTTCACAATCAGGTAGAGCCGATGTTTACATATACGGACGTTTGGTCCATGACGTTACGTCACCCCCGCTTAGTAGCACTTGGAGAGGTTCTTACAATTATATCAATAACAAAATCATCAAGTTTAAATAATCCTAAACTTAAATTGATATGGTCAAAGGTTTGTTTAATATGACTGGATTCGATGATGTTTCTTTCTAATAAGGATCTACAAGAAATTATTACATTCGAATTATCCCAGTCAATAGGATGATTGTGGTCTCTTACATGGACAAAAAGGCCACTGGAACTTTGCCCACTCCTTACACTATATTTGTGCTGACTGGGATAATTCGAATGTAATCATTTCTTGTAGATCCTTATTAGAAAGAAACATCATCGAATCCGGTCATATTAAACAAACCTTTGACCATAATATCAATTTAAGTTTAGGATTATTTAAACTTGATGATTTTGTTATTGATAAAATTGTAAGAACTTCTCCAAGTGCTACTAAGCGGGGGTGACGTAACGTCATGGACCAAACGTCCGAATATGTAAACATCGGCTCTACCTGATTGTGAAGCATCTTGTGTGTACTTCCCATGTTCCTAGCTTGTCTTTTAATTTATGTATATATATCCACGTTTGTCTCTGTAACTGTGTATTCCTTGATAATGTCTTAAATAGACGAAAACGTTCGGACTAAGCTTCTTATTTCCCAGTGGTTTTTTCTGCATATTATTTTCACGTGTGCCTTGTGAATTACTGCAATATATGTATATATATATATGTGTGTGTGTGTGGAAATTAAATATAGTTATTCAAGTACCTGGGGGGGGGTAATAAGCGGAACAATTGAGAAACAAATCAAATGGAAATACATAGGTAAAATATACCAATCCTAATCATAAAGTACAAGAATGCAAATGTAATATGGTGAACTAGTAAAACTGAGAAGTTGAGACATTTCAATCTCGTTAGAGCATCTGTGATGACTTCGATCATGAGCATACGAAGACATCTTGGGAGACAGGGAGGGGAAACATTCCTAAGTAAATAGGAGATACTTAAACTCGATATGGCACTGTAACTAATTAGTGCTAAACTCGGGCAACGGTCGCTGGAAAGAAGGGAAAGGGGAAAATATCAAGAAGCAGTTACTAGAGGCCTTAAGACTTCCAGCGTATCCATATAGTGAAAGAAAAATTGCCGAAGGGGCTGAAAGGAGATGACAGAAAATGGGAAGTAATATGCAGTGTGTCACAAAGCAAAGTTGTGACAAATTTTCATCATCAACCTCTTATTTCCTTTTGGTTAGTCCAGTCGTAGAAAAAAAAAAGATGTTGACCGCATAACCTGGATTTGGTTGGGTGGAGGTTAGTAAAGTATTTTTTGGATGTTGTGTCTTGTGATTGAACCTGGTCAGCGTCTGTAGGTTGACATATTTCTCTCGTGATTTGACACATTTTTAATCAGCTGATACCTCCTTTATGTTTTCAATAATGTTATTTTGTTTCCTGCTCCTTTGAGATGCACACTTGTATGCCTTTTAAGAGTTCATTTTAGTTTTCTTGTATTTGTGCCTCTGCACAGGTAGATGTGTGTATCCTGTAATCCTGTTTGTTTACATTCCTATTGGCGGCCGCCACGTCTTCCTCGGCACGAAAATCCAATTTAAGAAAGTCACTTGCTAATCTCTCAATTTCTTTATATTCACTCCACGGGTCCATTTCTCAGTACTTGAATACAAACAAGTGCTTTACAGTATAAGAATTCACATAGTGCACACTAGAAATAACCTTAGAGCCGGGACATTTGTGAGATCCAGTAGTGGCATAGAATTTGATAGCACAAAATTCATGCAGATGATAAGTAAGTGTTATTATGGGCACTTGTCAATCGAGCACATGCATTTATTGTGTGGTAGAAGTTATTTTCCATATCAGTTCAGCACCTTATATTGCCTTTTTTATGTTAATTCCGATCGCTTATGAGAATTGCCATTTTGGTAGGCAGAATATAGTCTTACTTAAACACATATTCATTGTTCACAGTATCTCATTTTTTGCACGCAACGACCATTGATACAAAACCACAAATTAAAGAATACATTTCTTATTCATGATAGGTTCTTTTTATTGTGAAGGATGTGGGTTACATTAGTATCATGCATTGTTAGGGTGTGGAATACTTCAAATACATGCAATTGAATGTCTCACAAGAGAAACAATTGCATGAAAAAATGTATATACTTTATATTGGAAGATTCCAGAAATAGTAGTCTTATGTTGTCTTTGTCGTTTACGAGCAAGAGTGTCATGGATAAATATATTTTCATGAAAAAATAATACCGGGTAATTTTAATTCATTCTATGCGACTATGTTGACTGAATAACCACAACTCAACTAGCTACTCCCCCCCCCCCAAGTTCTACAAACTTTGTAGAACTTGGGGGGGGGGAATCTAACCTAACTTAGGAATAGGTAGGGATAGGTTATGCTTGGTTGACTAGATTGTTTTCTTATTCTAAGATGATAGATATAAACATTTTATAGTTTATTCACCAGTTCTATGTCTGTGTTAGGGGGAGGGGGGCAAAGGTGTTCCCTGACAAATGGAAACCAATTGATTTTCTGTAGAAAACAATAGGGGATTTGCAAGAATCACACATTGGTTTTTGGCATCCTTAATTGTTGGGTGTGTATAGACCTCTGCGAATCCACTCTTGTGGCTTCTTATATCTCTACAATTTTTTTCTGTACCAGTTTCTGTTTTGTTTTGTTTTCGGTTTTGCACTCATTCGTCATATTTATATTTGTTCAATCGTCCATTTTCTTCTTTAAGCTTGTCTGGTACGAGTTGTTTGTTCTCATACCTTGTTGCATTTTGAATAATGTCTTTGTGTATTTGTATATTTTCGTAATACTCCTAATGTATGAGCAAGTAATGTACTTTATATCGGATTGCTCTAGAAATAGCAACATTGACCATAGCATACAAAACTAAATCTTATGTTGGTTTATGAATAAGATTGCTATATGTACAAATACCCTTGCAAATAACAGTCAGTCTTTTAGAAGTGTGCACATATGCGATATAGCAATAGAAAGTCGCCTATTAATTTTGTAATTTATAATACATCAGCGTAATATGCGATTTTCTTGGCGTTTTTTAACGTCACCTGGAGTTGGAGAACACCATGTCCACAACGTGAATACATTTGTCTAATTGACAGTGACTGGACTGGGTTGACGACAATATGGCGTCTGGACTGTATCGTAGCGGCTTCGTTCGTTAGTACTTTGCTTATACCATGGTTTTTGTTATTCATTTCCGCCAAGAAGATCGCATATTACGTTCATTTATTGTAATTTACAAAATTGATACTGAATTTTCTAATGCTATATTGCATAGGTGTGCAAAACTAAAATAAAACCCAAATAACTTAACACTCAGTTGAAGTGGCTGTATTCACTGAATAACTATAACAAGCTATTTGATGGAAGGGAGAGTGTGAATCTAACCTAACCTAGGTGTAGGTAAGAACAGGTTAGGATAGATTGAATTTAGTTCTTATAAAAAGATGTAAAAAATCAAAATTTTGGTGGTTTATTTATAGGCTTTTGGTGACATTCCTATCTAATGATACTTGATTTTTCTGCCAATCCTGAGGTTACAATTAATTTGGTGTAGAAAGAAATATCAGAATTACTTATGTCTCTCTACCGTTAAATTATGACATCCATGACTGGTGTCTGTTTATAGTAATCCTGATAAATTTGAGGAAAATTTCTTATTTCCAACTATGCTATTGCATCTTACATTATACTCTGGTCTCTTTCTCATATCCTTAATCTCTTTTCAGTATCTTTTAATCAACTTTGCCATATTATTTTCCAATTTATACTATCCCAGCCTGTTTTTCTTTTATTTTTTCCGGCGTAACTCCATCACTTTTAGAATTTGACTAACCTTAATTTTTTTTTTTTTTTTAATATTTCTTAAGTGTCTTCTTTAATACGAGTTGTCTGTTCCTTTCCTTTACTGTATTTTGGTTAATGCAACAATATATTTTCTTTCAGGACAAGGATAAATATCAAAATTTTCATAGAAATGGTTATCCGAAGGTTCCGCATATTCGTCACATAATAAAGAAAATCTGGTTTGGTGACTGCGCCACGCCTATCTAACGAGTCATCTTAAATATCACATCATGACCCACACTGGAAAGAAGCCTTTCCAATGTGACCTGCGTGATACAGGTTTCTCAGGAAAGACTGCTCTCAAAAAACACATAATGACCCACACTGGAGAGAAGCCTTTCCAGTGTGACCTGTGCGATGCAGCTTTCTCGCGAAAGGGTCATCTCGAAGAACACGTGATGACACACACTGGAGAGAAGCCTTTCCAGTGTGACCTGTGTGATACAGCTTTCTCAAAAAGGGGTGCTCTCAAACAACACATAATGACCCACACTGGAGAGAAGCCTTTCCAGTGTTACCTGTGCGATGCAGCTTTCTCGCGAAAGGGTCATCTCAAACAACACGTGATGACCCACACTGGAGAGAAGCCTTTCCAGTGTGACCTGTGTGATACAGCTTTCTCAAAAAGTGGTGCTCTCAAACAACACACAATGACCCACACTGGAGAGAAACCTTTCCAATGTGACCTGTGTGATGCAGCTTTCTCACAAAAGGGTCATCTCAAACGACACATGATGACCCACACTGGAGAGAAGCCCTTCAAGTGTGACCTGTGTGATGCGGCTTTCTCACAAGAGAATGATGTCAAGCGACACATAATGACCCATACTGGAGAGAAGCCTTTCAAGTGTGACCTGTGCGATGCAGCTTTCACAGGAAAGAGTCATCTCAGACGACACATAATGATCCATACTAAAGAGAAGCCTTTGCAGTGTGACCTGTGCGACGCAGTTTTCTCAAATAAGAGTGCTCTCAAGAGACACATGATGACCCACACTGGAGAAAAACCTTTTCAATGTGACCTATGTGCTGCAGCTTTCTCACAAAAGAGTAATCTTAAATATCATGCGATGATCCACACTAGAGAAAAGCCTTTCCAATGTGGCCTGTGTGATGCAGCTTTTTCACAAAAGAGTCATCTTAAATATCACACGATGACCCACACTGGAGAAAAACCTTTCCAATGTGACCTATGTGATGCAGCTTTCACACAAAAGAGTGCTCTGACATATCATGCGATGATACACACTGGAGAAAAGCCTTTCCAATGTGTCCTGTGTGATGCACCTTTTTCACATAAGAGTCATCTCAAATATCACATAATGACACACACTGGAGAGAAGCCTTTTAAGTGTGACCTGTGCGATGCAGTTTTCTCACAAAAGGGTCAACTCAAAGCACACGTGATGACCCACACTGGAGAGAAGCCCTTCAAATGTGACCTGTGTGATTCTGCTTTCTCACGAAAGAATGGTCTCAAACTACACATGATGACCCACACTGGAGAAAAGCCCTTTAAATGTGACCTGTGTGCTGCGGCTTTCTCAAGAAAGAGTGATCTCGAACGACACATGGTGACCCACACTGGACAGAAGCCCTTGAAATGTGACCTGTGTGATGCGGCTTTCTCACGAAAGAGTCATCTCAAACAACACATAATGACCCACACTAGAGGAGATGGAGAAGGAGAGAACCAATGAGTCAGTCGACACACTGAGCTAGAAGTTAACGAAAGCTGTCGGAGATGGGACACATCCTAACCGGCCATATCACTACATTATCACCTCCACGAGTTCATTCTGCATCTAATTGTCTGAGTGAGCTTGGAGTGGGAACGTTGGCCAACGGAATGGGTAGGGGCGGCTAGACTCTACGACACGAGAGCCAGAACGAAGAACCGCAAATTGAACCAATTGCTTCACCTCCTCGTTCGGCCTTATGCAGGTTGGAAGAGCCTTTGAGGAAATTGACTCCTATATATTTATATCTGCCAGTGTGTAACGTTGATTTATGACGTCCTTGATTAACGTGTAATAGTCCTCTGCGAAAAAGTGACAAAGAAATTTTATTTCCAACCATGCTAATGAATTCTACATTATACACCGATCTCTTTTTCTCATGTCCACCTCTTTGCACTATTTATTCAGCCACTCTTTTGCCTTAGTAATTCCTGGTTATTTTTTATTTCCCCAGTCTGTTTCTCCCTCTCTCTCTTTCTGCGCAATTCCATAATTTTTAGTATTTCTTCAACCTTCCATTTATTTCTTCTTTAATTTTTTTTTTTTCATTCCAGTTGTTCCTTCCTTTCCAAATCTTTATTCCACTGTTGATATTTGGCATACTGGAGTGACAATTCTTCAGGTGTGATCTCATGGGGGTGACGATTCTTCATGTGGGCGTTCTGGGATGACAATGCTTCATGTCACCCCTAATTTTGATCCCACTGTTGATATTCGGCGTACTAGGGGTGAGAATTCTTCAGGTGGGATCTCATGGGGTGACGATTTTTCATGTGGGCGTTCTGGGCTGACACTTCTTTATGTGACCCATTAGTTGCTTTACTCTCGGTTGTGCAGTCGAGTGACCTTTGTTGACCTATTGCGCAAAGGCATTTTTGCTTGTTCGTAGTTCAAGATTCTTAAGTGTTCCATTAAGTGCACGAATGTTTTTGTTGATACAAAAAATCATCGACTATATTAGAGAATGGTGTAATTGGTGGATGTAGATAGCTGTACATCATGACGATTACAGGTCAGCTTATTTAACCGTTGTGTAAAATTGTTTGGGATATACGCCATTGTTACTTGTAATTTGTGGTAATGTAAATATATGTATGGTGATAAATTCAGCTTTTGAAACAGCTCTCTCATATTAATAAAGTCTTCCCAATTGTGATATCAGATGTCGTATGATGAATTGTTCATCATTGACGAAGAATTAATACAATTTATTGACTAAACCCAAGGATGTCACAAATGAATTCTAATATATAACATAAATATGACTAAATTATCTATTATTCATTATGGGTGCAGACATAGAAACATTCATGTACATTAAATTAAGATTTTCATTCATTGTATTGTGGCAAAAGAGCATGAATGAATGTTGCATAGTGTGCCTGGATGGGTATGGATGTGACGTGATTTGTAACGTGTGCGTGATACGTGATTCGCAGAGGAAGCAAGGGGTATGTAGCGAAGGTATGTATGGGGGGACGCCAGGGGGGTCCCGGCGTCGCCCGCCATACCCTGGATAGCACCAGAGTAAGCCTAGAACCTGTGTTGAACACACGTGTAAAATCCTCATATTCGTTAGTTAGAATATAGTGAAGAAAGTGACACTCCTACCTTTCCCTGACCCGGACAATTGCTTTAAACATTCTGTCCATCGCTCGTGATACCATGATCACGACCCATGCACAATAGAAAAGGTGAGGTATTTGCAGAGATCCGTAACAATAATATCTAATGCATTTTGATTCTTGCTGTATTGAGTAATATGTAATACCTGTGTATTACTTGTGCAGTATTTAATAAAGTGTTGTTCATAATATGTTATGGTATTTTGATTCTTGCTATTTTGAGTAATATTTATTTCAGTATTATTTAATAAAGTGGTGTACATAATATGATATGGTATTTTGATTTTTGCTAAATATCTCAAAACTATTGTTTAAATAAACAAAAAAATGGGGACGAGAAGTCCTATTTTTGGGAGACCAGTTGTCCTAGGGGTGCAGATTTGGGGACCAGTTGACCGTTCACGGGGCTGGATGGTATTCGTAGCTGTGGTCAGTAATTTTGCAGAAGCTAAAAACATAGCTTCTCTTTGATCAAAGTACATGAAAATCACACATTTTAAAATAAACGTTTCAATTAATGCAACCATTTGCTATTTTTATATATATGAAATTGTGCATTTGAGTAAAAACCGTCCTTGGTCGGGTCATGTCTGTTGTGGTCGGTAATTAGTGAGACCCAGCTAAGAAGGCGGCCGACAAGTCCAGTGTGTTGTCGTCACACTAAACTTCATATTTTACAAGATCTGTTCATTCAAATGTGCCAAATCTTTGTACAGCAATAACATATAACACAAATATTAATAATAAACGATTAATAGTCATTTGTCGGCATTATTGGGCCTGTTATCAGCTCTTGTAGGCTGGTAACGGCTCTTGTCGGCTTTTTTACCAAGACCATTTCATTTTTTTTTTTTTTTTTTTTGGACATTCGTCAGACGCTCAGGAGTCACACAAGATTGCGAGCAACGAAGATAGCCCCCACAGGTAATGAAAAGGTTATTTGTAGGCGTTCGCCAGTCTGCTAAAGCTTGCATAGTTAGATTGATGCCTGGAAGTTGCAGGTCGTTATGTTTGTAGGTGTTAAGGTGTTGTATACTTTGGAAATAATGATGGAAGTCAGTAATGCAAGGGCGTTGAAGGAAGCCCAGTGTTTAAAAACTTGTGCAGGTGGGTTGGGATACTCAAAATACAATGAAAACATTTAAAGTAACTATAGCCCCTTTAAGAACTAGGAAGTAGCTTACATTATATGCTGATGTTTTAGAACACTGAAAATACAATTGGAGAGTCGGGCAAGTGTAAAACTAGGTACATTTAAAGCTGTTTGCTAATCTTTTTTCTTAATCGCTACCAATGTTATAGTTAATTTGCGGTAATTACATCTGGATTATAAAATACTTGGAATGGTAACAACTAACCAATGACAGATAAGAATTTTGCAGCTTTGAGACCGGTTTTTTAGTGTATAATGAGCCAATATATTCTGTTGTCTCTTTTTCACAAACCGTTTCCTACGTCGTTATTAATTTACAGTCCTTATATTTGGGGTTAGAAAAGGTCAGAATAGTGAAAAGATGCCCTATGATATTGTTAAGAATTGCAGCCGAGAGATATAATTTAACGTAGCCTAACCTAGTTCATGGTAAACATAAAGATGTCCGTCTTAACCCATTCAACTCCGATGACAAGATGTCTTGTCATTTGGTCAAATAAAACAAAAAATCATAAAACACCAAAATGTTTGATCAAACACCAGAAAAATATGACGTCAATCCTCGCTTCGCTCGCAGCGAAGCGAGGACTGACGTCATATTTTTCTGGTGTTTGATCAAACATTTTGGTGTTTTATGATTTTTTGTTTTATTTGACCAAATGACAAGACATCTTGTCATCGGAGTTGAATGGGTTAATTGTTAAAAAATCGCTGCTGACGTTAGTATTAATTTGCTGTAGTTTTGCATTTTTTTTTTGTTACTCAGAATAAAAATCCATGTGAACAAGTCGTATAGACACGGTAAAGGAAATGTGGATTGGAGGTGAAGCTTTTATTCCTGACGTTTCGTCTAACGACTTTCTCAAACGACTTTGAAAAAGTCGTTAGACGAAACGTCAGGAATAAAAGCTTCACCTCCAATCCATGTTTCCTTTACCGTGTCTATACAAATTACTCAGAATAGCTAGAACAAGCCAGTGATATAGATGAGAATTGCACTTCTGAGAGAGGCTAACATATATATGAATACCTAAAATGATGCAGATGATATGACTTATTACGACTACAAGTTATGAAAAAAAAACAATGTAAGGCCAGAAACTTTATATGAATATTATTTTCATTTATTTTTATAATTATTGTTTTCGTAGCGAGTGTACTTCCCGTCCATCCGTGACGTCACTAGGACGCGTTCGGACGGAGACGTTGACTAGGACCCTTAGAGGCAAGAGAATCAGAAAATTACTCAATCTCCAGTTCAGGATTTCACTACAGGAATGTAGATGAATAGTTAAGGGGGGATTTTGATGGCTAGGGATTGACTTGAGAAGCGAGATGGAGTCCCACTTTATAGCACGAAGAGGGAGTTAGTAGTTTGACACATAGATACGAACGCGTTCGCCAATCTTTCTCTTTCTGCACAGCTTAGATTAGTGCCACGTCCCAACTATTCCCATCAATAAGCATGTAAGTGCGTTCTGTAAAAGTTAATGGAAATATATGTGACTATAAGTGAAATAGATGTACATAGAAAATAGAGTAGGTAGGTATAAGTATCTAGGGGAGTCACACTCCCGAACCATTCCCAATAACAGGGAGGAAATGGGTTGAGGGAGTGTAAACAGAAACTGTTGCGTAGTGTAGGTGATCGAAGGAATTGCGTATCAATCGGGTGAAGAAGTTGTGAAATGGTTAAGCGAAATTTTGACCGGAATCGGTCTATACTAAGGACACAAGAAATCCGAGGTTAGGTTTGATAGAAAGTATTGAACCTTGAATTCCATAGCCTTCATAACTTCGTCGTAAGCTATCTCGAACATCAGGTTAATCCCAGTCAGTTGAATTACAAACTTGTCGAATGAGACCTACATTTATTTTTGTTGGTAAATGTTCAGTTGTGCACAACTACGCACTATGGCAATAGAAAATTAATTTTGTAAATTATATCAGCGTAATATGCAATTTTCTTGACGGAAATGAAAAACAAAAAAAGTTGCTAAAACAGAGTTCGTAAGTAACGAAGTCGTGCCAGACGAATGGTACGCCATGTTTGTTTTGATAGATGCCGACGTCGAAGAAATGAAAGGATGATATATTCGTCAACTCTACTCTAACCTAACCAAACGTGTATTTAGTAAATCTGTACCTGTAATTTAAAGGCATCCGGATCGTCGTCGTCACGGATGTTGGCGGCCTGTTCACTTTCTGATTGCGGTGTGTATAGGGCATTTATAGCTTGAAGGAAGGAATGGATTTCAGATCCATAGCATTCCTTCAAGAATTATACCTCGCGAGGTACTGGCGGAAGTACCGAGGGCGTACATCAGGCCTCAACTGGACCGGGCAAACAACAAACACTTTACAAACGATAAGATGGCGTCCCGATCCTATGCTAGCGACTTGGTTCGTAAGTATATTTGCTTGTAGCAAGGTATTTTCCTATTTCTATTTCCGCCAAGAAAATCGCATATTAAGTTCATGTATTATAATTTACAAAATTAGTATTTAATTTTCTTATGCTATATCGCGTAGTTGTGCACAACTGAACAAATATCTTTTTGTTGAGTACAATAGTTATTAACTAAGATCAGTATATACCTTTTCTTACTATTTTTATTACAATGTAATGACTCTTGAATAAGATCTACACATATCATTTTTACTGTCTTTGTTACAATTTAATGACTCTTGAATAGGATCCACATATAGTTGCTTACTATTTTTGCTACGATTTAATAATTACTGGAGGGGAAAATCGGATCTTTTCCATTGTACGGCGTGCAGTTAATTTCAACAACTTAAGAGAGGTAAGAAATGAATATTAATCTGAAACCTAACCTAACATAACCTAAAAATTCTGCATGCCATTAATTGGAAAAGACCCGAAAACTCGAAATATTCTTTCGTTACCCAATCTGGATACCGCTACTAAAACATCACCAACAACCTTAAAAGAGGAGAATGGAATATGGTTTAGAATATGGTTTAATTAAGAGCAGCTTCAATTCCAAATCATATACATACACATGATCGACTTGGGTGGTGGCAGCGACTCCTACAAAGTAATTAAGCTTAATATATTTCCCACGTCACCATTATATAATTTATTTTTCTCGTAGGAGGTGCTCTTGGTTAAATACTATTCTACAGAGGCGTTATAAACATCTTGCTCTTCCATTCATGAAATGAATAATAATAATTATTATAATTAAGAATATTGCATTTCTTGGGTGCCAATCAACCATACGCTGACGGCACCACAATGACAATAGAAGTAACGACCTAAAATATTTAAGCATTGTATGTGCCTCCCAGAGAAAGCAAACGGGATGCAGGGGTTAGTGGCTAAATTTATTTACTTCTAAAGTTCAGCTCGTCCACCCAGATAATATTTTCCGAAGTCAGGTATCACACACTGTGCAATTGTTTATTGTGATTCTTATTTTGTGGTTAGATCCCTATTGTGGATCCTACAGGCATTGTTTTCACCACCTCCACCGGCTAGGATTTACAGTGAAAAAAAAAAAAAAAAAAAAGAACGAGAACCTGGTCATGACGAGCACAGTTGTTCTGTCGCACAATGAAGTCCATAGAGTCCCCAGCCACCAAGAACTATTTGCAGAGGTCGTGCAATACATGTTCGTTGAGCACTGGCTAGACCAGGGGTCTCTGAAGTGGCATATGCGAGTATGCAAGGGGTCAATAAATACCTAATTTATCATTTCCATCATCTGCTGCTCCACACACATCTCCAACCATTTCTCTCCACTCATTTTACTTGTAGATCGATTATCACCCTTATGTCAAATGACAGCAAATAGACTTGGCTCTCTCCGTTTGCTAGGAGTGTTGGAGAGCATTTGGTGTGGAATGACAGCAAGTATATTCTTCTGTTTATTTCTCAGTATTTCATACGACATGGATTTATCATGATGCGTTTTTATGTATTTCGATAAGTTTAAACATTCTGATATTTAACTGCAATTTCATATTCAATATACATTTCTTCCTATTTACAAATGATTACATACATTTAAAAGTTATAGTTTTTTATTTTCAGGACCAGGATTTATCAATCCAGATTTCACTAGAAGAGTCGATCTTAAATTCTATACAATCACTATTGATGCCGGAGAAAAAGCATCCCAGTGTGGCTCACTTGATGCAGATTTCTCCCAGTGTGACATTTGCGACGCCGCTTTCATTGAAAAACGGAGCCTCAAGTATCACCAGATGACCCACATAGGAGAGAAGTCACTCAAGAGTGAGCTTTGCGACGCTGCTTTTATAAGAAAGTGTGATTTCAAATCCCACATGAGGACTCAAATAGAGAAGCCTTTCCAGTATGACCTCTAGCGCAGCTTTTGCACAAAAGGTACATCTTCGAAGGCACGTGACGACCCACACAGGAAAGAAACCTTACTAGTGTGACCATTGCGACGTAACGTTTATTACGAAAAGTTATATCAAATATCACCAGATGACCCACATAGGAGAGGAGCCTCTCCAGTGTGACATTTGCGACGTAGCTTTCAAAAGAAGCTAACAAATTCAACGTCACATGATGACCCACACATATGAGAAGCCTTTCCAGTGTGACCTTTGCGAGGCAGCTTTCAGAACAAAGTCAAATCTTGGAAGTCACATGATGACCCACACAGGTGAGAAACCTTTCCAGTGTGACCTTTGCGGCGTAACTTTCAAAATAAAGGCTTATCTCAAAAAACACATGATGACCCACACAGGAGATAAGCCTTTCCAGTGTGACATTTGCGACGCAGCTTTCAAAAGAAAAGCAGACCTTCAACATCACATGATGACCCACACAGATGAGAAACCTTTCCAGTGTGACCTTTGCGACGCAGCTTTCAAAATAAAGGCTTATCTCAAAAAACACATGATGAACCACACAGGGGAGAAACCTTTCCAGTGTGACCTTTGCGACGCAGCTTACAGAGAAAAATCACAAATTCAACTTCACATGATGACCCACACAGGGAAGAAACCTTTCCCGTGTGACCTTTGCAACGCAGCTTTCACAAGAAAGTCAAGTCTTGGAGATCACATGATGACCCACACAGATGAGAAACCTTTCCAGTGTGACCTTTGCGACGCAGCTTTCAAAACAAAATCAAATGTTCGAAGTCACATGGTGACCCACACAGGAGAGAAACCTTTCCAGTGTGACCCTTGCGGCGCAGCTTTCAAAAGAAAATCAGAACTTCGACGTCACATGACGACCCACACAGACGAGAAACCTTTCCAGTGTGACCTTTGCGATGCAGCTTTCAAGGTAAAGGATGCTCTCAAATATCACGTGTTGAGCCATACAGGAGAGAAGCCTTTTCAGTGTGACCTTTGCGACGCAACTTTCAAGAGAACGACTCTCCTCAAATATCATATGATGACCCACACAGATGAGAAACCTTTCCAGTGTGACCTTTGCAATGCAGCTTTCAAGAGAAAGGATGCTCTCAAATATCACGTGTTGAGCCACACTTGAGAGAAGCCTTTTCGGTGTGACCTTTGCGATTCCAAAATGAAGTCAAAGCTTCGATGGTACATGATTAGCCACACAGGAGAGAAGCCTTTCCAGTGAGACGCAGCTTTCCAATTTAAACCATGTCTTCGACGTCATATGATGATCCACACGGGATAGAAGCCTTTTCAGTGTGACCCACACAGGAGAGAAGCCTCTCCAGTGTGACGTTTGGGACACAGCTTTCAAATTAAAATCACATTAAGACCCACACAGGAGAGAAACCTTTCCAGTGTGACCTTTGTGGCGCAGCTTTCAGGAGAAAGTCAACTCTTCGATGTCACGTGTTGACACACACAGGAGAGCAAACTCTCTAGTGTGACCTTTGCCGTGCAACCTTTAATTAAGGGAACAAGTGCTCTCAAATATCACTTGATGGTCCCACATGTTACGGTCTCAACACTCACATCCAATACATAAAATAGAGGATTGATAAGAGATCAAGGAGGACAATACTTATCCTTATTAGTGCTGCCTCATCTCTTAGAGGTGGCCGAACAAATTTAATATTTATCATCAACTACTGAGGTGAGACAAAGATGTTCATATAAGAATACATGAGTTGAACTTTAATTCTAGTATATAATGACATTTCCTCGTTAAATGCAAAATGATTATCCAACATAGGCACTCAATCAAGTTTGGAATATCGGAAATAATAATTTCTATTAACTCAAAGTATGTAACGTACACATATAGGACATGGAATGACATCATATTACCACTGCAGTCATTCAGTAGATCTATACTCTGATCTCCACATTCCTATTTCTTTGGGCTTAAATTGATCAGTAAATAGCACCAACATAAACAAATTGACATAATCTGCACACATGATATAGAATATGTATCACTTAATAACAGTCACTGTAATAAAGTGTTCACCATTAATGTGACCAAATTGAGATAATCTGCATACACGTGGTATGGAATAGATATCGCGGAATATCAATTACATCTTCAATAACACCAGGATAATTATTAATCCTTGATACAATATCTTAATTATATGCTCTCTCTGGCACAGCACCCCCCCCCCTTTTACTATCAAATAAGCTACAACAAAGCACATGTTTTGAGTCCCCATTAGAGTAACAAATACATGTTACTAGATCGGCTGTACCAAGAAGAAAGGACAAATATATTCTTTCCAGACTGTGTCGACAACTAGCATGTTCCAACAACTGATATGTCGACTTCTACGATCACTAATACAAATCATACATTATCTATACATCACAAGAAAATAAAGCAAATACATCCTTGAGTTTTCATACACTAATTAGAATATAACATACAACATATACGTTAATATGTTCATTTGCGAACAACTTTTTGTTGCTTACAAATTAGAATATACATAGGAAAGTAAAAAGGGGTGACTAACATACGGAGTATGGTAGCACACAGGAGAGAAGCTAATGTGACCTTTACGATGCAGTTTTCAGTGCGAAATATCCCATTTGAGATTACATGTCGACCTACACACGAGAAATTCCTTTATAGTGTGACCATTGCGACGCAGCTTACACAATAAAGTTAAATATTCGATATCACGTTATAACCCACACAGTAGAGGAGACTTTGGAGTGTCATCTTTGCGACGCATTTTGCAGGAGAAAGGATAATCTCAAAAACCACATGGCGACCCATACAATATAAAAAGTCAAGTGACATTTGCGATTCAGGATGCTCACAAATGATTAAGATTAACGTCACACTGTTATCAAATGCGGCTCGCCATATTGTACAGCAGCCTGCGATTCCGTGCCTCTTGAGTTTCACTGTCACCACTTTTGTGTTAACTTAGGTAATGTATTTGCTCCATTATTGACAGTATTGTCAGTGATTATGCGTAGTATATTATGTGCAGATATATATTTATTCTATTTATATTATATATATTATATATATTTCATTTATGTATCATTATATTTTTTAGTATCCGACCTAGTTATGGACCAAAAGGTCTCCTGTCGGCATGCTCCTTTGTAAAGAAGTTTTGTAGGATAACTTGAATAAAGGTCTTGCTTAAGTAGGTGACTCCTTTATTTGTAGACCTTTACAAGTGGGTGGGCAAACTGGAACTGACTCGTGATTGAAGAATATATGCTTTAATCTCATAATGGACTTGGAGGGACGCAAACGAAAGAAAAAGTAAACGAACAGAGGCGTCAAAAGGAATTGCGTTATATAATTCGTCAGCCATCTCGGCTATGAGATGTACCTTGTTGAGCGATGCTTCTGCGTTGCTGGTCCTGTCCCCCCAAGTGTTGGTGACCTGATGCTAAACCCGGACGGTGATTCCTGGACGCAATTTATTTGCTCCTCCCTTGCATTCAGAGTCTGGCATCATTGAGGATCGATTTTGTAGAGTTGCCTGGCTATGGGAACGCCGTCCCGCAGCTGTCGGTAAGTGTGTATAATTACGGTACCTAGTTGTATCTTACGGGAAGGGGAGCTATGCTCGCTCGTGGTGTCCCGTCTCTGCATCTCCCAGTGTCTGAATTGCCCTTCATTTCGTGTATGGTTTTTGCACACACTATCATTTCGTCCAGTTTGTTCCCTACATCCACCACTGTGAGGAAAACTGTTCTTTTTCAAGTCTCTCATGTAATTTTTTTTTCTTTGTCTATGCCCCCTTGTATTTTTCTTATCCCAATTTAGTAAGTCTTCTCTATTAAGGTTTTCTATACCTCGTAAATAAAACTGTGTGGAGCCAAGCTGAACCAATTTTTATCAGTTTCACATGTGATGGGGAATAAATGCGAGTGTTCATTTCAAAAACACTTACTTCTATATTCTGTCCCATGGCCCAAAAGTACTAGGTTGGAGGTCCATGGCCCAAATGTCCTAGACTCGTTACATGGTACATACAGGGCAAGAGACAACTCCCTGAAACTACGACAGGGAATGAAAACTCAGGGGGAAAAAAAGTGCAAATTGTGTAAGAATGAGGTACTTCTTAATTTACTGCCAAGAACTGAAAGGATAGAAAAGGAAAGGAAAGCAATTTATAGGAAATGTTAATAACGAAGAGCAAGTTGTAAGAAAATGTCTATTCGAAAAGGTAAACTTCTTACTTCAGCTCCCAGTAGTAGGCGTTATACCTGTCAGTGGTCCCAGCATGTTCCTCCATTTGGCTCTATCATGGAAGGACCCTTCCTCCCTCAGAGTTTCGATGTTGGGCAAGTCATGTCTGCTGAGGGCTTCTTCAACATTTTCTTTCCATCTCTTTCTCGGTCTTCCTCTTGGCCTTCTTCCATCCGGCTTCCATTCCCAGCATCCCCTTGCAATTCTCTCTTCATCCATTCTTTCTAAATGTCCTAACCATCTTAACTGGGCAGCATCTATTTTGCTTAGCATGTAACAGACGCCAATGCTTTTCCTTATGTCTTCATTTTTTAATTTATCTCTCCTCGTCTTTCCAACTATGGCTCTTAATGGTCTCATTTCCGCTGCCTGAATCCTGCTTATGTCTATTTTTGTCATTACCCAACTTTCTGAGCCGTATGTTAGGGTAGGAGACAAGACAGCATTGAAAATAATTCTTTTCACTTCTAAAGAACTGAAAGAATAGAAAAGGAAAGGAAAGCAATTTAAAGGAAATGTTAATAACGAAGAGCAAGTTGTAAGAAAATGTCTATTCGAAAAGGTAAACTTCTTACTTCAGCTCCCAGTAGTAGGCATTATGCCTGTCAGTGGTCCCAGCATGTTCCTCCATTTGGCTCTATCATGGAAGGACCCTTCCTCCCTCAGAGTTTCGATGTTGGGCAAGTCATGTCTGCTGAGGGCTTCTTCAACATTTTCTTTCCATCTCTTTCTCGGTCTTCCTCTTGGCCTTCTTCCATCCGGCTTCCATTCCCAGCATCCCCTTGCAATTCTTTCTTCATCCATTCTTTCTAAATGTCCTAACCATCTTAACTGGGCAGCATCTATTTTGCTTAGCATGGAACAGACGCCAATGCTTTTCCTTATGTCTTCATTTTTTAATTTATCTCTCCTCGTCTTTCCAACTATGGCTCTTAATGGTCTCATTTCCGCTGCTTGAATCCTGCTTATGTCTACTTTTGTCATTACCCAACTTTCTGAGCCGTATGTTAGGGTAGGAGACAAGACAGTATTGAAAATAATTATTTTCACTTCTAAAGAACTGAAAGAATAGAAAAGGAAAGGAAAGCAATTTAAAGGAAATGTTAATAACGAAGAGCAAGTTGTAAGAAAATGTCTATTCGAAAAGGTAAACATAGAAGATAAAAAGGAAAATCTGTACAAACTGGAAAAAGGAGTATAGTTGATGAACGAAGTGAACAGAAAATTGAGTATAGGCGCTGTAAACAAAGCAAATCAAACCAAATTGAAGCGCGTTATAGATGGAAGTATATAGGACATCGCATACAAAACTTGAACCCGGTAAGGAAAAACTATAAATTGTCCGGAATATTTGGAATTCATTGGGCATTGTAAAATGCTGAAGGTTCAAGAAGATTGTAACCAAAAAGGGAAGCTCAACAGGTAATGAAAAAGTCATTTCAAGGCGTTCACCAGTCAATCACAGCGTACATGGTTGCATTGATGACTGGAAGTTGCAGGCCATTGTGTATGTAGCTGTTTTGGAAAGAATGCTGTAGGTCAGTAATGAGATCAAATTAGATATCAATGCGTTGGAAGAAGCCCAGCGTCTGAACAGTTGTGGAGGGGGATGCCTGCAAGGGTGGTGGTAAACTTTTTTGGGGGGCTGGGATACACAAAACACAAAGAAAAGGTTTCATATAACAATAGCCTCCAAGAACCAGGAAGTAGTTTGCATTATGTACTGATGTTTCATAATTTTCAAAAGCTAATTGAAACTATTTACATATGGCATTTAGAATACCCAGAATGATAAAATCTAGGTAATGCTATAGATAAAAATTGAAGACATGAGACCGGCAAGTATCTTTGTAATATACCAAAATATATGCCTGTGTCAATTTTCACCAACATAACTATTAATTTGTAGTACTTATATGTGGGGTTTGAAATGCTCAGAATACTAAGAACTTGATATGGATATAGGTAAAAAGAGCAGCTATGAACCCTAGCCTAACCCAACTCTTGGGAAATTTAAAGATGTTTCATTTTATATATTTATTTATATATATATTTTTTTTAGAAACTGCTACCGATATTACTATTTATGGCACTTATATATGGGATTGAAAACACCCAGAATTTCAGCTGTGAGACACTGGCAAGCATCTTAATAGACATCTAAAATTACTTGGATAATATGACTCATTATGGGGACCATAAAGGGAAAAATGAAAATGGAGAACTATACTTATCTTGGTGTAACAACCTAAGAATACCCAAGCATTATATTTGTGCCCCCAGAGAAAGCAAATAGGATGATGGGGATAGTGGCTGAAATTATTTACTTAGAAAGTCCAGCTGTTATCAACAAGTTGCATAATGCGGGTCCACCTAAAGGGGTACATAATTTTGGTATGGACTACAAATTTGTTAAAGATTTTTAGATGGGAGAAAGAACAGTGACAAGCCTCAAAACTTGCACCAGATATAATGGGCATTCTCTGTCAGAGCAACCAGTGCTTAACACCCTCATCTCTCAGATTTTGCTGAAATTTTTTATAAAGGGAAATTGTGGGCCCTGAATCCATTTCTGAATTTTTTAGATCAATCGGATAAATGGTTCAAAAGATATGACCTCGGGAATTTTGAGGTCGTGTGTAAGGTGATATGTTTTCAGTAACCCATAACTTGGTTAATAATTATCAGAAGTGCATATATGTATATATATTTAGAATTAGAAAAAGCCAAGAAATTTAAATATACAGATTTTAAAGCTCTAGGCTAAAAATAAAAAAGTTATACGGAAAACAAAATTTAAGGTTTTAATTTGACCTCCGGGGTATCAAATGAGATTTTTTTTATAGATGTAAAAGATGAAGGCAAGGGCATTAGCTATTAGAATCAGCAAAAAAGTTTGTGTATGTAATTATTTTTCATAAAATGAACCTATAAATGATCACCATATTTATAAGTCTGGCATCAGTTCTACCTATTTTTGACATATAGATTTTCTTTTATAGATATTAAAAACAAAAACAGAATTATTAGCAATGAGAAACAATCATAAAATGTTTGGTAATGTTAGTACTTTTTATGTAATTAATTTACAAGTGAACAAAATAAAAAAATCATTGTTGGTACTTTTCATGTCATTTAAGAAAACACCAAATTTGATATGATTTGATTTTATTCGGATTCAATCATACAATAAAATACAATACATTAAAACTTGTATTATACATAGTAAGTATAATTATACATCCGAGGATGGCACAGAAAGTCAAAAGACTTATTTCCACTGTGGTCCTCATAAAAAATAACATTAACTAGTTAAACATTGTCATAAAAAAGCTAGGTTGATTAGAAAAGAAAAGAATAACGTCAAAATTGACTAACATGAAAAATATGACTGTACAGACTAGAAAAAAATAAATGACTTAGAAAAATGACTAGGATAAAAGGTGTAAATTAATTGCATATATATTCCAGGAATTGTAATACCTTAGTCCTTAGATTTGAGGTTTGCCAAACACCAAGAATATAAGAAATGAAACTTATATTACTTTTAACCTGCACTGAAAATAATATATATGACAAAGAACAATGTTCACCTACTTTAAGTATTCATGTGCTAGCAATGCTTTCATCAATTTCTTTTTTGGGAAAAATGTACTGAATTCTGCTGCCTCCTCCTAGGCTAGGACAACTCATTACAGATGGTATATGATGTCCTGGCACAGCACATGAATCCTTGTTTGAGGGATAATAATATGAACTTGTTCCTGATGACCCATAAGGGTGTAGAAAGTTTACAATGAAATCAACAAACTCTTCACAGTATTCTTCCACAATTCCATACCAAACTTCCTTGTTGTAAATACACCTAACATACTCTCCTGGTTTGATATGTTTGGGTCACCAAGTATTATAGGTTTATTATAAATGTGACCTTTCCTTATTCTTTTCTTTTCTCCAATGCCACCTGAGATGGGATACACCATCAGCTCTTCCTTGTTCAGGGGAACAAATCTGTGATATTTCAGAGTTCCAGGAATGGCCCTACTTTCCTTAAATCAATGGTCCAACTTCTTTTCTGCCTCTTTCAAATCTGCTGCAGTAACAGAATTCTTTTATCTTCTTCATTAAGTTTTCTTCACAGAACTGAAACATGTCTTCTGGTGTAAGAATTTGCCCTCAATAAATCTCTGCAAACTGGCATGAGCAGTAGCTCTTTTTACTGTCCCTCCAATCCCATCACAGACATTTTTTCCATGGGATGTAGCAAAGAAATGCCACTCACAAGCCAGACCAAAATCCTCTTCATGGTAACAGAGATTTGTGAAATTATATTTGTTCTTATATTGGCCAGCACATCCATCTGAGAAATAGTGCACCTTCTTTACTTGTGGGCATCTGGATTTAATGTAAGTCATAATTTTCATTATGAATGTATAAACCATTATAGCGTTGTGTTTTAGTGATGCAGATAAGAAACACACACTAAAATGACTAAGTTCCTGGTCTGCAGATGATCTGCAATAGATGACAAAAGAGTGAACTGTACACTGTGAATTGTCACAGAGAAAACCTTGGGAAGCAACCTGGACAATAAAAGAATAATTCTCAGACAAATCCCCTACTACAATTACCTTGCTCTCAGTTGGTAACAATTCCTTCAACTGCTTAACCCTATATATCCCAACCTGACGAAATCATCAGTCAAGCTTCGGGTGAGTCTCACTGGCATAGAAAAACAGTTATAACCGGTGTGTCTGTCCTGACGAATTCGTCTAGGCTTCCTCTCTCTGAGAACAACACTTGAAGCTGATTGGTCGAGAATCCTTTGGGCAGTTCACCATCAGCTGATGACATCAACAGTGGTGTGAAACGCGGTATTTCTGGTGCTATTTATTTCATCATAGAGGAGTTGTCAGATATGTTACATGCTGCATATAATTTTTTTCTGAAATGGGAATAGTTATAGATGTCTGAGAATGTCATACTGTTTCTTTTTTTGATGAAACAAGGACCCTATGAGCTCATTTTATGTCGATGACAAATCCGTCATGTTGGTCATATGGCGCACACAAAGAAATGTATGACCAACATGACGGATTCGTCATCTACGTCTTTGGACCAGAAAAACAGAGTACACCCCTTCACCTTTACCAAATGTTATCCCTGGCAATGAGACAGCTTCAATCAACAGTGACTTGAACCCATCACGGTCGAACCCATTATGGTATTTCACACAGTTTTTCACTCCTGATTTTTTAGATATGATAGTCTATCAGTCTAATTTATATGCTACACAAAAAGATGTGAACAAACCTCTAAACCTCATTAGGCAAGAACTTGAACAATGGATAGGTCTACTTATTCATTTCAACATTATTGGGACTCCCCAGACGCATCTCCATTGGTCTGGTGAATTATTTGGGAGGTATAGAGAGTATACTGCTTTCGTTATGAGTTGCAACATATGGGAGACTATAAAATCCAACTTACATCTTCGGGACAACACTGATGAGTTAAACAATGATAAACTGTTCAAAGTCAGGCCAATGGTAGACCATTTGCGGAAACAATTCCAAGACCTTCCATTGCAACAAAACCTCTGCATTGATGAACAAATGGTGCCTTTCAAGGGAAGGCATTCCATGAAACAATACATGCCCATGAAACCCAGAAAATGGGGTTTCAAGTTCTTTGTTCTTGCAGACAGTGGGGATCTTATTCATGACTTCATACCTTACACAGGGTCAATTCAACCTATGAATAGAGACAGTATTCCAGATCTGGGTACATCCTCTAATATTGCCTTACACTTGGCTGAGACCATTCCAAACAATAAGAATCATCTACAATATTTTGACAACTGGTTTACATCTTTATCACTTGTAGAACATCTAGCTGACAGGAATATATGGTGTGGGACAATCCGGGCAAATCGGCTCCCAGGCCTCAAGTTCACATTGGACGCTGACACGAAGAAGAAAGGCAGAGGTACATTTGAGGAATGGAAATTATCTGGTGAGGGCAGCCTGGCAACAACAGTCAAATGGTTTGACAATAAATGTGTGACATTATTGTCTTCCTTTGCTGAGGGCAATCCAACTCACACTGCACAATGCTATGATAGAAGTCAGAGGAAAGTTGTGGAAATTCCACAGCCTAACATCATACATTTGTACAATAAGAACATGGGAGGTGTAGACCTGGCTATCTGTCTTCTAGCACTATATAGGATCCCGGTACATTAAGAACATGGGAGGTGTAGACCTGGCTATCTGTCTTCTAGCACTATATAGGATCCCGGTACATTCTAAGAAATATTATCACAGACTCATCTATCACATGATTGACATGACTATTAATGAGGCATGGCTGGTATACCGAAGAGATTGTGAGGCCAAAAGGATTCCCCAGGAAAAAAGACATTCCCTACTGACCTTCAGGATGTCCTTGTCAGAATCACTCATCAATGCAGGGAAATATATCCCCAAGCGAGGTCGTCCATCTTCAAGTGAGAGAACTCCTCCTCCACCATCAACAAGAATTCAAAGAGTTGGCCAATTCAGGTCCCAGAATGATGTGAGACTAGATAAAGTAGGGCACTTCCCAGAGGTGAAAAATCCTCGTTTGTACTGCAAACGAGTTGGATGTGCGGGTTGCACCAATATCAGGTGTATCAAGTGCAAAGTGAGTTTGTGTCTAAATGAGAGAAACAATTCATTTCCTAGTGTAAGGAGTGAGACAAACAAATACATACACTGTATTTTTTTCATGATAATTATTATTTTCCTCCTTTCCAACAGATTTCTCACTGAGGAGTTCAGGTGTTTTCTTTTCTAAAGTATAATATTTTAAATAAAGGTGTTATTGATGATATTTCTACAATTTTCAGCAGGTTTTTCACTGCTAAGAGCAGGTATAATATTTTTTGTAATAACCCATATTATATATAAAGATATTTCAATTATTTATATACTTAAAAACAATTAATTTTCATTAACAAGATGTCAAGCTATCAAAAGAAATTGTATTCAAGTTAAATTTTTCAATAAGATATTCATTTTTGCTGAGATGAGCAACAGAATTGCTTTCTATATTCTAATAATGTAATAAATCTTGATAATACAATCATTAGCCAATTTCATTTCCCTCGTGACCAACATGACTAATTTGTCATGGTACTGTATTATTGCATAGACTGTAGCAATTGCCAGGAAAACTGATCTATAACATTCCTCAGGTCCATAATAGCCTAGAAACAAACGCATGATTTTTTTTGTCCAGCCAAAATATATGTGGTCCATATATGGTGTACTGGGATTGTTGCTGAGCAGCATAGTGATGACGAGCCAACTGACAGATTTTCGTGCTTAGTGATGATAAGTATTCATGAAGTGGTTCCAGCTTATAAACCATTGTACAACGGTTGACAGTCACCCATTGCTTGTAAGTTACTTCAGTTGGAGCTGATTTCACACTGTCAAGTAGCTTGAGAAATTTCAGGACACCCTCTTCCCCTAGGCAATCATTGCAAAGTTGCATCATGCTGGTCTCTTTCTGTGTGCTGCAGACACTGTAATCTAGAAGATCCTTGTAAGCAAGACCTCTTTCTCCCAATGCAGCTAGCTGTAATTTTGGATTTTGATGATAAGTGCACACACAGACAGAATGAGTCCCACCATGACCAGCAAGCACACAATATGATGGCTGTAATTTGCAAATGTGGAAAATCCAACTGGGATTCTTTTCATCATTTTTGTATAGTTCAAAAAATCTCTCTTAAATTTCCAAGGATCAATTGCTTTTGTACCTTTGTTGGACCTTCAGCGCTGATAACTTTAATGCAATCTTTTTGCCCAGGACACATACGACTAACTTCATCTGACTCATAGAATCTTCTAATTATGTCTTTGTTCTCTTCAGTTATTAGTTTTTCTTTGCTCATTGTTGGAACTCTTGGAAAGATTCCATGTTTTGATTTCAGTAAACGTCTTTTTTTTTACTCTATGTAATATTGTAGTTTGAAAGAAGCTACCTGTTTTATCAATTGCGTATGGTGAGAATGTCAATATTTGTAGTTTGCGATTGTGATATTTGCTCTCCAAGAATGACTGTTTCAATTCATTCATTAAATTGTTCAGATGTTTTTCAGATTGAGTTTCAGGTTCTGCACTATCATTTTTCTTATTGAGAATTTCAACACCATAACTGACTTCCAGCCTCTTTTTCAGGGATTTCTGAGCAGATAATAGCTTACCACGAGCCTTGCGCTTCTTCTGGCTTGATGATAGCCCTTCTGAAAAGAATAGAAAGACAGAATTTACACACTTGAATATATGTATAGAATTGGATGTAGCTCAACTTGCATTTTGTGACAACTCGATAGTAACATTAAAGATTTAACATTTCAAGGTAAAAGCTTGCTAATTATGTATGTTGCACTGTATATGTAAACAGTATCTACCATAAATGAAATATAATTGTTCATATAGTAGTTCCAACAGATTAAGCAGTATCATATATATTGATTGAACACTTACTTTTTCTAATAGGTATTTAGTCTAGAAGTGGAAGAACTGAGGTTGAAGGATTTTCCACTATGAAGCAATCACCGTCACTTTTCAAATCTTTAATTGGAGACATGTTACTCAAATCACTGTCAATAGCACATGGTTCACTTGAATCTTGATCAGACTCGTTTTCAGTGGTACTAAGTACAGTGGGGTTTTTCATTATAATCTTTCAACAGTTCACACACAACAATGAGTCTTTTTTCAGTCTACCATCACATTTTTCAACAAGTTTATCTGTCACTTTTCTAAGATTGATTGTTATGCTTTTTTTGTGTTTTTTAATTGGATCTTGGCAATATTTCAAATGTCGAACCATTGTGATATAATCTGTAAAGATATGAATACAGGAAAATCAATTAGATGACATAATAATATTTCTTTTAGAAAATATAGCCATGTACACTTGATGTTTTGAGTCTTGAGTCATGAAGAATTGGAGCACCATACCCACCAACCACCCAGTTATATGGCTGCAACTGTACTAACCTGTGGACAAGGATGCTAAAATTAGACAAGTAGCAACTTGTTTCAACAGGCTGTTTAGCAACACTGTTAATTGTTTCTCATAGCTTACCAACATACACTTTGGATTTTATGATTGTTTCTCATTGCTAAGAACCCTGTCTTTGCTTTTATATCTATAAAAAAAAATCTATATGTCGAAATATGAGCTAAGTATGGAAAAATAGGTAGAATTGATGCCAGACTTAGGAATATGGTGTTCACTTATAGGTTAGTTTCATGAAAAATACATACACATACTTTTTTGCTGATTCTAATAGCTAATGCCTTTGCCTCCATTTTTTACATCTATAAAAAAAATTCTCATTTGATACCCCAGAGGTCAAATTGTGACCTAATTTTTTTTTATAACATTTATTCTTTAACCTAGAGTTTTAAAACCTGTATATTTGAATTCCTTGGCTTATTTTGATTCTAAATATATATACATATATGCAATCCTGATCATTATTAACCAAGTTATGGGTCACTGAAAACATATGACCTCACATGTGACCTAAAATTTCCTGAGGTCATATCTTTTGAAATTTTTGTCTGATTGATCTAAAAATTTCAGAAATGGATTCAGGGCCCACAATTTCCATATAACCCATATTTCATCAAAATCTGAGAGATGAGGGTGCTAATTTAAAAAAAAATTTGGTTGATTTAACAGAGGCCCCATTATATAAGAAAACATACAAATGCCTCTGGAATAAAATCTCAGTAAAAGAGAGAATGTGTAGGTTAGGTATGGGTAGAATAGAGGTGAAATGTGCTTGTTATATAGCTTATTCTAGCAATTTTGTCGTCGTTTCTTTGGCAAATCACTGGCTTTGCACACTTCTCGTAATTAAATTGCTTATTTCCTAGTGGGTTCCCCAGACATTATTGTTTGTGGGTTGAGGTTAGTACAAACAAGTGATTTCTGATCGAAACAACATACAATTCGATCAAATCAACATTTAAAAAATTGTAAAATGTGTTTCAGAACAAATTAGCCTCCCAGCAAACATGAAATAACTGGACCAACATCCTATCTATTTAGGCACTGCTCATTAAGAAATGTCGGACCGGTTACGTAAACTCAGATTTCCAGATTTGGTCGGACTAATAAAGTTATCCACATGCACACTGGACTATGTCAACTAGATGCTGGCCCAAAGCAGGGACAATTAATGGATAACACTAAATTGGGCCAATTACATACATTCAAGTGTCCTGAGTTGGTCTGATTAATAAAGTTATGCGCATGTACACTGGACTGTGTCTGCTAGAAGCTGGGCCAAGGCAGGGGCAGTGAATGGGTACCCTAAATTGGGCCTACACTAAATTGGGCCACATCCGTTAATTCTTATTCCCAGAATTGGTCCGACTAATAAAGTTATCTGCTTACACACTGGACTAAGTCGACTAGATGCTGGTAAGCGCATTGGACCAGTTGATATAGTCATTCTTTATCACATTTGACTGCATTGGTTAGACATTGATGGAAAACTACTTTTCTGCCTACATTTCATGAGCATAGCACAGTATCAGGCTACATGCCCCCTCACTCACCCTTCACCCCTCCCACTTTAACCTATTACCACACCTGATACATATTTTTGGATGCATTCCAGGATCTGTTAAATGCACCAAGAAGTATAGCAGGTATGGTAAAAGGTTAATGGAGTAGGGGTGAAGGGCGAGTGTGCATGGCACCTAGTCTGGTACTGAATCATACACATGGCATGTAGGCAGAAAAGTAGTTCTCCATCAAAGGCTGTGATGTCTAACCGATGCAGTCAAATGTGACAATGAATAACTATATCAACTGGTCCAATGCACTTACCAGCATCCAGTCGACGAAGCCCAGTATAGTATACAGATAAACATCTAACCGATACAGTCAAATGTGAAAGTGGATATCATGCAATACTGATGAAGCTCACAAACTGAAACACACCTGATTATATACAAGTAGACTTCACTAAGAGAAATACGAAAACATTAATTTTTTATTACAATGCATACTGTAATAAAAATGAGAATCTAAGTATGTAGACTAGTCTCTAGTAGGAACTATATACACATTGATATATATATATGTATATATATATTATATTATATATATGTATATATGTATATATTATATATATGTATATATATATATATATATATATATATATATATATATATGGTGGAAACGTAGAAAACACCAGACTCAGGAGTAGGTCATTTATTCCCGACGTTTCGAGTCCTGTCCGGGACTCGTCCTCAGGGGATACAATGGGATACAGTGAATTACATGGTCTTAATATACTAATAGCTACGCCCGCCGGGGGGGGGGGGACGCGGTAACCTGTCATAGGGGGGGGGAGAGAAGGCAGGCGCTATGATCTGGTTCATGCGAGAGTGTATGGTGGTGGAGGGGGAGAAGGTAGGCGCTGTGACCTGGGTCAAGCGGGAGTGTGTGGTGGTGGAGGGACAAGGGGGGAGGAGGGGGAGGGAGAGAACCTGCTTCTTACTCCTGCGTATATAGAGTTGAGTGTAATAGCCCTGTTAATGCTATCATCGTTGGTGGCCCACGCTTCTAAGAACAATCTGCTTCCTTTCTTTTTGTCGCTGTACAGAACCTTAGCGCCTTGCCAGTCGAACTCGTGCTGACGCAATTCCATGTGCTTGTACACTGCCGAACTCTGGTCCTTTCTGCCTACCGCCCTTTGGTGTTCCTGTAGTCTGGTACTAGCTTGCTTTCCTGTTTCCCCCACATATCTCGCTGTGCAATCGGAGCAGCTGACGCTATACACCGCCCCGGGCTGGTCCAATTTGCTCACTCTGTCTTTGACCCGGGTGAGCGCTCCACTTAGCGTGTTAGTGGGTCTGTGCGCGATGGTCACTCCATTCTTATTTAAAATCCTCGCTGCGACTTCCGAAACCCCCCTCACGTAGGGGACCGAAATCCTGGTTGTGGTTGTTCGTGCCTCACCCCGGTCTGTTTCTCTTCTCTGCGGCGCTGTCCATCTTTTCACCACTTGATTCGGGTAGCCATTGTCTCGGAATACCCTCCTCAACCTGCTTCTTTCCTCTTTTAGCGAAGTCCCTGTGGAGCAGACCCTCTCCGCCCTGTTCCACAACGTTTTCACCACGCTCTTCTTATGGCAGGTCGGGTGATCGCTGCCGAAATCCAGCAATCGGTCGGTATGCGTTGCCTTCCTGTACACGCTGGTGACCAAAATATCACCCGCGCGTTTCACCAACACGTCCAGGAACGGTCGCATACCGACCGATTGCTGGATTTCGGCAGCGATCACCCGACCTGCTATAAGAAGATCAAATTATATATAAAATAATGTGTATATGTATGTTTAGTCGTGTTTGCTTTCTTCCATTATGTAAGCTTATATCTATGTATTTACCTAGTTGTATCTTATGGGACGAGAGTTATGCTTATAGTAGCCTGTTCTCGTATCTCTCCGCATTCAGTTCATTCTCGAAATCTTGTATAGTTTTGGCACTCACTGTTTCTCCATTTAGTTTGTTCCAGACATCAATCACTCTATGTGGGAAGCTATTCTTTTTCAAGTCTCTTTTGTAACTGTCCTTCTTTAGCTTCTTTTTGTGTCCTCTTGTTTCTCTTCTGTCCCATTTTAATAACTTGTCTCTATCGAGAATTTCCATCCCTTTCATAATTCTGTAAATGGTTAGCAAATCACCTCTTTCTCTTCTCTGTTCCAGTGTTGATAGAAGTAATTTCTCCAATATTTGTTCGTATGTTAAATTTGATAGTGTAGGTGCCATTTTTGTCGCTGCTCTTTGGATTCTTTCTAATTTTCCTATGTTCTTTTTTTTGTGCTAGGTGCCTATAGTGTTGCAGCATACTCTAGTTTAGGTCTTATAAGTGTGACCACTATTTTCATGTAGTCGAAGGCCACTTTCATTGATCTTAATAAGTTAAAAGTCTCTCCAATTAATGTTAATAGGCAGGGACACCTAAACTGAGTAACCAGTCCTCTCCAGCAAGCTGCCTCGGGACCAGTTCGCTCCAGCAAGCCGCCAGCAAGTCGTCTCATTCCCTCCTGTGGCTCTTCGCCCACAGCCACGACGCCTGATGAGGCCTTCACTCCGGACCTTCTCCCAACGAGACTACGTCCGTTCCCTCCGAGCATATTAACCATTAATAAACCTTAGTTTTAGTGTTATTATGAATCTCATTTTTCCTGGCTTGTCCATACCGAACCATACGCACGACAAGATCACGACGCATGCGCAAAAGACAACAAACCCGAAGACGACCAACAATTAATTCTTTCAAAATTAATTCTTTCTCCTTTCTTTTCTTTACTATTTAATATTATGTTTTATCTTTTTGATCGGTTAATGTATTTCTTGGTTATTTTTTTTTATCCAGCAGTCTCTGCCCATGACGTCACGACGCATGCGCAAAAGACAACAAAGCCGGCGACAACCAACGATTAACCTAAAATTCAAAATTAATTCTTTCTACTGTCTCCCTTTTCTTTGTTATTTAATTTTGTTTTATCTTTTTGTTGTATTAATACATTTCTTTATTATTTTTTATCTAGCAGTCTCTGCCAATGACGTCACGGCGCATGCACAAAAGAATACAAACCCGAAGACGACCAACAATTATTTGAAAATTAATTCATTCTCCTTTCTCTCTTTTCTTTATTATTTAATTTTATGTTTTATCTTTTTGATCTATTAATGTATTTCTTGGTTATTTATTTTTTTATCTAGCAGTCTCTGCCAATGACGTCATGACGCATGCGCAAAAGACAACAAAGCCGACGACGACCAATGATTAACCTGAAATTCAAAATTAATTCATTATCCTGTCTCTCTTTTCTTTGTTATTTAATTATGTGAATTATCTTTTTGATCTATTAATGTATTTCTTGGTTATTTTTTTTTTATCTACCAGTCTCTGCCAATGACGTCACGACGCATGCGCAAAAGACAATATACCCGAAGACGACCAACAGTTAATTCTTTCAAAATTAATTCTTTCCCCTTTCTCTCTTTTCTTTACTATTTAATTTTATGTTTTATTTTTTTGATATATTAATGTATTTCTTGGTTATTTATTTTATTATATAGCAGTCTCTGCCCATGACGTCACGGCGCATGCGCAAAAGACAACAAAGCCGACGACGACCAACGATTAATCTAAAATTCAACATTAATTCTTTACCCTCTCTCTCTTTTCTTTGTTATTTAATTTTGTGTTTTATCTTTTTGATCTATTAATGCATTTATTTATTATTTTCTTATCTAGCAGTCTCTGCCCATGACGTCATGACGCATGCGCAAAAGAAAACAAACCCGAAGACAACAAACAATTAATTTTTTCAATATTGATTCTTTCTCCTTTCTCTATTTCCTTTGTTATTCAATTTTGTGTTTTATCTTTTTGATCAATTAATGTATTTCTTGGTTACTTTTTTTTTTATCTAGCAGTCTCTGCCCATGACGTCACGGCGCATGCACAAAAGACAACAAAGCTGACAAAGATTGACAAAGCTGACAAACATAGAATTCAAAATTAATTATTTCTCCTGTCTCTCTTTTCTTTGTTATTTAATTATATAAATTATGTTTTGTTGTATTAATGTATTTTTTGGTTATCTATTTTTTTATCCAGCAGTTTCTACCCATGACGTCACGGCGCATGCGCAAAAGAATACAAACCCGAAGACGACCAGCGATTAATCTAAAATTCAAAATTAATTCTTTTTCCTTTCTCTATTTCCTTTGTTATTTAATTCTATGAATTATTTTTTTGGTCTATTAATGTGTTTCTTGGTTATTTATTTTTT
The DNA here is from genome assembly GCF_046742065.1 of Oratosquilla oratoria. Lineage (NCBI taxonomy): Eukaryota > Metazoa > Arthropoda > Malacostraca > Stomatopoda > Squillidae > Oratosquilla > Oratosquilla oratoria. The sequence goes on from NC_134788.1 coordinate 36,490,966, forward strand.
TATCTAGCAGTCTCTGCCCATGACGTCACGACGCATGCGCAAAAGACAACAAAGCCGACGACGACCAACGACCTAAAATTCAAAATTATTTTTTTCCCTTTCTCTTCTTTCTTTCTTTGATTATTCTATGAATAATCTTTTTGATCTATTAATGTATTTCTTGGTTATTTTTTTTTATCTAGCAGTCTCTGCCAATGACGTCACGACGCATGCGCAAAAGACACAAACCCGAAGACGACCAACAGTTAATTCTTTCCCCTTTCTCTATTTTCTTTGTTATTTAATTTTTTGTTTTATCTTTTTGATCAATTAATGTATTTTTTTTTATCTAGCAGTCTCTACCCGTGACGTCACGGCGCATGCGCAAAAGACAACAAAGCCGACAAAGACCAATAATTAACATAAAATTCAAAATTAATTATTTCTCCTGTCTCCCTTTTCTTTGACATTTAATTCTATGAATTATCTTTTGTTGTATTAATGTATTTCTTGGTTATTTATTTATTTTTATCTAGCAGTTTCTGCCCATGACGTCACGGCGCATGCGCAAAAGAATACAAATCCGAAGACGACCAACGATTAATCTAAAATTCAAAATTAATTCTTTCCCCTTTCTCTATTTCCTTTGTTATTTAATCCTATGAATTATCTTTTTGATCTATTAATGTATTTCTTGGTTTATTTTTTTTATCTAGCAGTCTCTGCCCATGACGTCACGGCACATGCGCAAAAGACAAAAAAGCTGACGACGACCAACGATTAACCTAAAATTAAATATTAATTCTTTCTCCTTTCTCTCTTTCTTTTTTATTTAGTTCTATGAAATATCTTTTTGATCTATTAATGCATTTCTTTATTTTTTTTTATCTAGCAGTCTCTGCCAATGACGTCACGGCGCATGCGCAAAATACAACAAACCCGAAGACGACCAACAATTAATTCTTTGACAAATAATTCATTCTCCTTTCTCTCTTTTCTTTATGATTTAATTTTATGTTTTATCTTTTTGATCTATTAATGTATTTCTTGGTTATTTATTTTTTTATCTAGCAGTCTCTGCCAATGACGTCATGACGCATGCGCAAAGGACAACATACCCGAAGACGACCAACAGTTAATTCTTTCAAAATTAATTCTTTTCCCTTTCTCTCTTTTCTTTACTATTTAATTTTATGTTTTATCTTTTTGATCTATTAATGTATTTCTTGGTTATTTATTTTTTTATCTAGCAGTCTCTACCCATGACGTCACGACGCATGTGCAAAAGACAACAGACTCGAATTCTTTGTCCTTCTTTTCTTTCTCTCTTTTCTTTGTAATTTGATGTTATGTTATATCTTTTTTGTCTATCAATCTATTTCTTCATTCAATTTTATTTTTTATTTTTTTATCTACCAATCTCTGCCCATGACGTCATTGCGCATGCGCAAAAGACATCAAACCCGAAGACGACCAACGATCAATTCTTTAAAAATTTATTCTTTCTCTTTCTCTCTTTCCTTTGTTATCTAATTTTATGTTTTACCTTTTTTATCTATTAATGTATTTCTTCGTTATTATTATTTTTTTTTTATCTACCAATCTCTGCCCATGACGTTGTGGTGACGCGCCGCTGGTCAGCCAATCAGGAACTTAGAAAGCTCCCCACGTTCCCGCCAGCTTCCTTTAAAAGGTCGGCGTTTCGCCGAGATGAGCTTCAAAACTGTAACACTGACCACCAAACGTCGGCTGTACCTAGCCCTCGTCAGACCGATTCTGTGCCAGTCCCCGGGACTAAGCCAGCTGACATGTCCCACTAATAACTACGAGCATCAGAAGGTTCAGAATGCCGCTGTCATGTTCATGACGGGTTCGCGATGGAGCGACTTCAGAACTACTGAGTCTCTACACCGAATTTCCAACGTCCATCCACTCAACCAACACAAACACAAACTTCACTCAAGACACCTAGAAAAACTGCACGACAGACACAAACACCTGATACTACACATTACACCTAGACCATACCGTACAGACTATCTGTCAGCTGCGTCCGTCCCACGTGCGGTGTACACGATAGGACGTGTATAACCGTACCTATTGATAATACATCCCTTCACCAGCTTTGACTGGTGATAGCAATAATGATGAAGTAATAATAATAATATTGCATGTAGCCCAATAATTGACAGGCTACAAGCATACACAAACAACTCCAACCCAACCTGGGGAAAAGCAGGAGAGCTCATGCCTTACCTGGGGCTAAACAGTAACGCGCTCTACACGCGGGAAGTGAACTCTACTCACTTCCCGTAAGATACACACACACACACCTCTCACGAACATAGCCACGACACACGCACAAGCATCTACACTTACTTTTTCTTCGACTAAAATTCGCTTCCTTTCGAACTTTCTCTTATACTACATCTTCTCATTTCAGTTTACCTCCCACTAAAGATTTTTCAGTTTTTCCACCTTTCTCTCCTACTACGCCTCCTACCATTTTCTGAACTTTTAGTGATTGTAATCCCGGCGTCGGCGCCGCCGTCCAAGCTCCCACTCCATTTCTCCCGAGCCACGACCACCAGCAGCCCCTAATCGCTCGCTAATTCGCCCGTTGGCAATAGCCCTCTTTTATACACGACTACTATCATCTTTTCATTTTCTTACAGACCTTCTTCCCCTCCCACAAAAACCGATCCCGCGCAAGCGGTTGGTCTTTCCTTGAAATTCGGAATTCAGATCTCTCCCGACTTCTCTCCCGGGCTCAACTCCAAGCAGCAGTTCTCCCCAGCAAGAGGCCTTGGGACCAGTTCTCCCCAGCAAGCTGCCTCGGGACCAGTCCTCTCCAGCAAACCGTCTCGGGACCAGTCCTCTCCGGCAAGCTGCCTCGGGACCAGTTCGCTCCAGCAAGTCGTCTCATTCCCACCTGTGGGCGAAGAGGTAGAAGGTGTTCTGCATCGCTGTCTATGGGGACCCCCTTGATTACCCCAACCACGATTGTCTTGGGGATGCGGGTCGATATTTTGATCCTCTGCTTGGAGTCCAACGTCAGCGTTGGAGAGCGCAGTAGATTTCCCTGCTGTTTCTCCGAGGTACAGCTGATCAACCACTCCCCACTAGGGATTTGTCGTATACGTTCAAGAGGCCCAACTGTGTTTTGGATCATTTGGGCCTGTCTCCAGGAGCCTATCTTGACAAAATGAGTGGACCCGTCCTCAGGGCGGACTATGACTGGGAATTTGGAGAGTGGTGTTGCAGTGGGGGGGGGGGGTTGCTTGGCTCGATGGCGGCGGTTAACAACCACCTGCCATTCACCTCCTTGAGGTCATTTGGACTCCTTGGTGACGGCTGCGTATGTCATACGCTCGGGGTTGCCCTCCTCCTTCGCTCCAGTGTCCCCTGATGGGGGCAGCGTGGTGGCTAGCTGAAAGGACGGGTGAGAGCAACCGTCCCCAGTGGAGGTGGTGGCGATGATGCCCAGTTCACTGGACTCCGCTTAAAGGAGGGTTCTCTCCTTATCCGGAGTGGATCGTCGTCTCTTTTGTGGTAGAGTCGACTCATCTTCTTCCTCGCTGGAGGAGAAGATGGAGAAGGTACTCCTAGTTGGGTCCTGACCAGCCATGCGGTCAGCCCGGGGGTGTTGCGTGGTGTCGGATGAATGTGTGTGACCGATACAGCGGGCAGACTGTGTGTCAAAGAAACCTCCGGAGCTAGCCTTATATAGTTCCCATAGTTGGCAAACGGTGAATATGCTCTAGCCAATCAGAAACCAGCAAAGCGGACTCGAGAGACGCGCGACATTCCTTGCCAACTACGCTCAGCTGCGGGCGACCCAACGGTCATACCACTCAGAACAGGAGTAGTATGTCAGTAGAGCTCATGCCTTACCTGGGGCTAATCAAGAACGCGCTCTACACGCGGGAAGTGAACTCTACTCACTTCCCGTAAGACCCACGTTTTTATGAGAGTAGTAGAGTTTACGTTAGGAATTGAAATGGAGAGAGTGAATGGTTTGAGGTAAAGGTGGAACTTCGTCAGGGGTGTGTTATGTCGCCCTGGCTGTTCAATCTTTACATGGATGGGGTGGTGCGAGAGGTAATTGCAAGGGTAGTGGGTCAGGGATTGGAGATGGTTAAAGAAAATAGAGAAAAGTGGGAGGTGAGCCAGCTGTTGTTTGCTGACGATACTGCGCTTGTAGCAGGATCAGAGGAGGGATTGAGTAAGTTAGTGACAGAGTTTGAGAAGGTGTGTGAAAGAAGGAAGCTGAAGATAAATGTGGGCAAAAGTAAGGTGATGAAATGTACAAGGGGAGAGAGTGACAGGCTGGAAGTGAGCATTAAGGGTGACAGACTGGAGGAAGTGGATAGTTTTAGATACCTGGTTGCGAATGTGGCAGGAAAGGGAGTGGGGGTGGAGGTAGATTGTAGATTGAGAGAAGCGAGTAAATGCCTTGGTGGATTAAAAAGTGTAATGAGGAATAGACATCTGGGAATGGATGCTAAGAGGAGACTGTATGAAGGAGTGGTTGTGCCAACAGCACTGTACGGGGCAGAAACATGGAACATGAGAGAGGAAGAGAAAAGGAGTTTGAATGTGTTTGAGATGAAATGTCTGAGAAGTATGATGGGGGTTACTAGGCTAGATAGAGTGAGAAATGAGGAGGTGAGGAGGAGAATGGGGGTGGAAAGGGAGCTGGGAGATAGGGTTGATGAAAGAGTATTAGGATGGCTTGGACACATGGAAAGAATGAGTGAGGAAAGATTAGTAAAAGAAGTGTGGATGGCGGAGGTGGAAGGAGTGAATATGCGGGGGCGTCCTAGGATGAGATGGATGGATAGGGTGAAAGGGGCTTTACAAAAGAGAGGAATGTCTGTGGAGGAAGGACGGGAGAGTACAGAAAATAGGGGTGAATGGAGAAGGGCTGTGTATAGATGAGGCTGTGATGCATGAGGGGGAGTGCGTGGGGGATGGGGGTGAGGAAGTATGTATGAGAGAGAAAAAAAAAAAAAAAGACGCAGCCCGAAGGGAGTTCTCCCCGTCTTCTCCTTTCCTGCATGAGGAGACGGAGAGGGGGGGGGTCGCCGATTTAATGAAGCGGCCTTGCTGTGGATGTGCTGTGTCTTGCGACACTGCTTCTGACCCAGGGCAGTGGATAGGATGCAGGGATGACCTGTCATTCAGGAGGTGCTAAGATAGGAGGGTGGAGGGGAGTGGAATATATAGGAAATTAAATGGGTGGGAGTGATTTGTATGCATTTTTATTTTTGGCTACCCCCCGTGTAAGGGGGAAAAAGCTTTTGGTATATGTATGTATGTACTCCTGGCTAAATTATACATAAAGCCCTGTAGCACAAGAACATAGTTTCGTATCTATGGTTCCTGCATACCTAGCAGATGATGATGATTGAAAAACCTGTTGTTTGTGAAATTGGCAGTGCCCATGCCATGCACATTCATATATATTGAGTTAGATTTTTATTCATTGTATCATTGTGGAAAAATAGAATATGAAAAATAATGATAGTTACAGAATACATTATTGCAAACGTTTCTGTTGTTAACAGTTATGATAAATATTGCCTAATATTGTGCACAAATAAAAATATTCATGTGTGCATGCCTAATGCTTTCTTTATATTGCGCCCACATGAATTTATTAAAGCTGCACATTCTATGAATATTCATGTGCATGCCTAATGGATTCGTTATTTGTTCACTCAAATTATGAATTCATGACTGGTGTTGCACATTTTATGAATATTCGTAATCCTTGCAGAATGTCTTCCCTAGTCTCCTCTATCTCTGGTGACACAGTCGCCTTATATAAAGGGGAATAGGCCTGCCTAAGCATGTTTGGTGTAGGTTGTCACACAGGGAATGTATTTGTGGTAATAATATATGTGTTAGTTGTATTGTAATGGATTTAGTAATATTATTTGTGGGTGTGGCTAGACATGGTGTATGTATTGGAGTTACAATAATGTAGCTTGGTAGGTAAAGGAAAGGTTAATAAACTGTCTGGTGAATTTAAGTACTTGTGTCGGTTCATTGTTATGATGTGTTGCATTATCTGAATTAGATGGAAATGTGTAAGTCATCAAGATTGGAGGTATTGCCAATGGCTAGTACCTTCTTGTATGTCTGTAGATCATGTGTCTGGTGTATGACACATCACAATGGTTAGTAATGGTATATGGGTACACTGATCACAGAAGTAAACTGCCCCACATCCAGTGAACACACAGGAGGCACTGAACATGTACTGTCTTATTCAGACAACACAATCCTTAATAGACTTAGAGGCCAGTCTGGTGACTTGCTGGTTACATGGGAAGTGTGGGTCTTCTACAAGAGAGACTTGAGGGGAATGATTGATCTATAGCCCTTCTGAAATCCTTTCTTCACCATCTGTATTGCCCTATCTCCACATTGTTCTTAAAATGCTAGCTATTGCTGTGAAATATTAAACGTCTTATGTTTTGTTTTAACAGCTGAGGGGAGTTTGAAAGGCCAAATTTAGTGTCACAAAAATTTCCAGGGCCCCCATTCTTGAAGGGTTGCAGTTAAAGATGTTTACTATTACTGGCATATAGGGGGCTAGATATGGAATTTCTGTTGGCGTAGACCTTTGACTTTGAGAGACCCAAAGATACAATGTCACCCTATAGGAGGATCATAACTTAAAAATTGATATGTTTGCTGTTATCAGTGCAGAAATTGCACATAACACCAGATTACCTTGATAGTGCAATCTTATACTAGGCTGCATTGAAATAACTGCTTCTGTCCCTGGGTTATTGTGCCTGGTACCACTTGTATTATTTTGTTCCTTGTTAATCTCGGGTGAAAGAAGATTTGCAGCATTGGATGCACCCAGTGGGAAAGGAATATCCATGAATAGAAACAAGACCAGAATTAGACAGGAGTTGCAACCTTTATAATACAGAAAATTGAAGCCTGTGTTTTGGTTCAACATTTGATATGAGAAGTACACGTGCAGCCTTGCTTGTTTTGATCTCATTCAAGTGTTTATAATATGATTCACAGATGAAGCTATGAGTAGTTTCTTTTCTCAGACTAATATTAGCACGAGTAGGGAAACACAGACTGACATTGCTGAGAAACCGTACAAGTGTGCTTTTTGTGAAGTAACAACAGCACATTTCACTCGGTCTAGAAGTAATTTGAAGATCCATATTCGCATTCACACAGGTGAAAGGCCTAATAAGTGTACCCTTTGTCCAGCTTCATTTGCTTATCACAATAGTCTGAAAACGCATCTTCGACTCACAAAATGCAAAAATACTAAAGTAAAAACAGGAGGATTGTGAATCATTACAGACCTGGAAAAGATCTGGAAATGGACTCAAAAGTGGTAACTTTGAGGACTTTAGTTTCATGATGTAAATGGTCTGTAGGTGTTGTATTTGTAGATTATCAAGTTGTCTTTAGGGCTTTGTTCTGTATGGTCTGAAGGGTGTTGTGGTGTGTCTTGAGATTAGGACCCTATGCAGGGCTTTCATAATTCATTACAGAGCATATGCATTATTTGTATACTGTAGTATTAGTTTTTTGTTTTGTCCAAATGATCCTGCACTTGGTAATTGAGTCTTGGTGTGTATTTAAATGTTATGTTGGTGACATGTTATTTGAATGGTATGCAAAGAATCTTAATAATAATAATGATAATAATAATTTATGGTTTATTGGGTATAGCAGCATTTCTGCTGAAAATTATAACAATAAAATACTATGACAGTGAGAAGACGTTGTTACAAGCATTAAAAAACTAGACAAATAAAACAGCAGGCTAAGTTATAGGTATGTAGTACAACAATGTTAATTCTAGTTGTTAAGTCCACAAATGTCGGTATGAGGCTCTTCTTATAACGGTCGGTTTTCTTGAGTGTATGTGTGTGTAGTATAAGTGCTGTTGATATAGAAGGAATGTATATGTATTTGTGTTCCGCTGTTCAATTGGTGAAAAGTGTGGCTGTAGATTAGGTTGGGGATATTTTGAGTCCATTTGTAGTGGACCAAGTATTAAGTGTATTGAGGTATGGTTGTAGTATTTCTGCAGCTTTGTCTATATTACAATGTGTGCATGTAATTGTTGTCATTTGCATAAGAAGAGATAGTTGCTGTGATAGTTACCATATCAACTGCTTCCTAATAAACTGGCTTGGGCAAGTTGTATGGTTTCCATACATCCCCACAGGACATGGCAATTGTATTCAGTGGAACCCACTTATATAGAATTTTGATGAGCTATAATGTCCCGCTGTACAATGCATATTTTTGCTGTCATGGATTGAATTAGAGCTCACCCCCACCTTTTTGTAACCTTGTGACACTCCAGAGTACTGGGGGGGGGGGGGACTGGGAGCACTTTGTTTTCACCTTTTAGGTAAAACTTTGGTGGTTGTAGTGCTATTTCTTTCATTGATGAAGTACATAAATCCACAAAGATAGCAAATACATGCATAATCATTATGGGTATGGCATGTATCTTTCATAATATATATGGAAATCATGAACAAGAGGGAAAGAATATGCTAAATTTACCACCTTACCCTGTTAATTTGCTTACTATAGTCCTATATGTCTCCCTGATCTCATGCTGACAGTGATCATGGATACAGATATATTCAACTGCAAATACTTTTCATGCTCGACCTTTATATGTTACAGAAAAAAAAGCATGCATCTGAGCTACACATTGGGCTGACACTGTATGGGTTAAGGAGTGTAGGGAACAACTAGTGGACAAGATTCACAATCTTATTATATGTTCATCGAAAAAAGGCTTTGTGCCACTTGATTAAAAGAAGGCAAATGTGGTGTCAATTCACAAAGGTGGGAATAAGGAGACACCATTAAATTATAGGCTGATATCACTGACTAGCACAATAGTGAAATTATGTGAAAGATTGATGGACTAAGTATTTTGAAGAGATGAACATTCAGAGAGTCAGTTTGGAAGGGCATATGTGTCAAACCTTTCAAGCATATATTTGAGAGTGACTGATGTGCTCCAAGGGAGGGGTGGGTGGACTGTGTCTACCTCAACCTAGAGAAGGCATTTGATAAAGTACCCCACAGTTGACTTATGTGGAAATTGGAGTACATTGGAGGACTGAGAGGCAAACTACTAGATTGGATGAAAGATTTTTGAAGGAAGGATACATGAGAATGATAGTAAAGGATAATATGTCCAAATGGAGAGCAGTAATGAGCGGAGTTCCACAAGGCTCAGTGGATCACTCTTTTGTGTGAGTTGCTGCATGTCACTGGTCAGAGTGCTTCAGAGGCTTTTCTATGGTGTGGGGGGTCACCACGTGATATTTGATAGCCTCCTTTTGTGAGAAAGCTGCACTGCACAGGTCACACTGTTTGTTAAGGTTTCTCTCCAGTGTAAGTCATGTGATCTTTCAGATGACTCATGAGAAAAGGGGATCACACAGGTATCACTGAAAAGGCTTCTTGCTAGAGCGGGTGTCCATGTGATGTGTGAGATTACTCTTTTGTGAGAAAGGGGCATCAGACAGGTCATACTAGAAAGGCTTTTTTCCCTGTATGGGTGTCCATGTGACCTGTGAGATTACCCTTTTGTGATAAAGCTGCATTGCACAGGTTACATTGGAAAGGCTTTTTTCCTGTGTGGGTAAGCATATGAGATTTGAGATCACTCTTTTGTGAGAAAGTGGCATCACACAGGTCTCACTGGAAAGGCTTCTCTTCAGTGTGGATCATCTTGTGACGTATGAGACTATTCTTTTGTGAGAAAGCAGCATCACACAGGTCACATTGGAAAGGCTTCTCTCCAGTGTGGATCATTATGTGACGTTTAAGACTACTTTTTTTGGGGAAACCTACATCACACAGGTTACAGTGGAAAGGCTTTTCTCCTGTATGGGCAGGCATGTGACATTTGAGATCACTCTTTTGTGAGAAAGTTGCATCACACAGGTCACACTGGAAAGGCTTCTCCCCAGTGTGGATCATTATGTGACGTGCAAGACAATTCTTTTGTGAGAAAGCAGCATTACACAGGTCACACTGGAAAGGCTTCTCTCCAGTGTGGTTCATCATGTGACATTTGAGATGACTCTTTTGTGAGAAAGTGGCATCACACAAATCACACTGGAAAGGCTTCTCTCCAGTGTGGGTCATCATGTGAGGTTTGAGATGACTTTTTTGTGAGAAAGCTGCATCACACAGGTTACACTGGAAAGGCTTTTCTCCTGTGTGGGTACGCATGTGAGATTTGAGATCACCATTTCTTGAGAAAGTTGCATCACACAGGTCACACTGGAAAGGCTTCTCTCCAGTGTGGATCATCATGTGACGTGTGAGACCATTCTTTTGTGAGAAAGTGGCATCACACAGGTCACACTGGAAAGGCTTCTCTCCAGTGTGGTTCATCATGTGACGAGTGAGACAATTCTTTTGTGAAAAAGAAGCATCACACAGGTCACATTGGAAAGGCTTCTTTCCAGTGTGGATCATCATGTGATATCTGAGATGACTCTTTTGTGAGAAAGCGGCATCACACAGATCACACTGGAAAGGCTTCCCTCCAGTGTGGTTCATCATGTGATATCCGAGATGATTCTTTTGAGAAAAAGTGGCATCACACAGATCACACTGGAAAGGCTTCTCTCCAGTGTGGGTCATCATGTGAAGTTTAAGACTTGCCCTTCTTGAGAAAGCTGCATTGCATAGGTTACACTGGAAAGGCTTTTCTCCTGTGTGGGTATGCATGTGAGATTTGAGATCACTCTTTTGTGAGAAAGTGGCATCACACAGGTCACACTGGAAAGGCTTCTCTCCAGTGTGGATCATCATGTGACGTGTGAGACGATCCTTTTTTGAGAAAGCAGCATTACACAGGTCACACTCGAAAGGCTTCTCTCCTGTGTGGTTCATCATGTGACATCTGAGAAGACTCTTTTGTGAGAAAGTGGCATTACACAGATCACACTGGAAAGGCTTCTCTCCAGTGTGGGTCATCATGTGAGGTTTTAGATTACTCTTTGCTGAGAAAGCTGCACTGCACAGGTTACACTGGAAAGGTTTTTCTCCTGTGTGGGTAAGCTCATGACATTTAAGATGACCCTTTCTTGAGAAAGCTGCATTGCACAGGTCACACTGGAAAGGCTTCTCTCCAATGTGGGTCATCATGTAAGAGAGCTCTGCTGCAGATGTCACTCCAGATTCTCTTTGTTGTATGATAGATATATGGGATCTAGGAACAGCTCTTCCGAAGAAATGTTGATAGTTACTCTCATCCTGAAAAACAGTCTAATTATAAGATCAACTTCTAACTCTTTGGAATTGTGTAATGACAGGAATACAGACTATTCATTCACAAATAATTTCATATGCAAATCCCTTTGTACCTAAATCAATCAAATGGCTTTGGTCTCTTTTGTAGAAGACCCTAAACAGACCATATATACATGTCATCCTCTAACATAGAATAAGTAGAACAACTAACAGATATGGTGCTATATGGTACATTTGCACTGAAAAACACCCAATAGCTACATGTTTATTCATACCACCATGACCAAAATGACTCAAATTTCAATATAACTCTTATTATTCTATGGTTGGGCTCACAAGACCCAAATCTAAACATGACCTACACTAGGAAGGTTCATTCAGTTCATCTCATCTGACTCAAAAAGGTGATGCAAGGTTGGCAAGTTATGCTTTTATTTCAAGAAAACATAATAAATCAATTGAAATAAACACCATTTGAGGCCAGAGCCTTTATTAGTATGATGTTTCACTTGTTACAGGTTTTTCAGGTACACAGTCAAAATAAACATGACTAAAATTAAATAAGAGTGGGTGGAATGGGGGGGAAGGAGGAAAGGAGGAGGTATCATGGGGGTCACTGAATACTAGGAAAGGTTAAGGAGATGAACCAAATGTCTGAGAAGTGGAAAGGTTACAGATAGGATGGAAAAATTGGCTTGATGAACAACACTAGCTCATAACTGAGGAACAAAAGGAAGAAGAAAATAAGAAGGGTGAACAACTGTCTACTGAGGGTGGACAACCTTGAGAGCAAAAAGGGGATTTTGGAGGACAACTAGGGATAGCTCAAATTTTTTTTGACAATGTGTATTAATGGAAGGTGGTATGAGATATTGAATATGCCCCTATTTTGTTCAATTGTGTTGGTTCCATTCATGATGGCTCTTTCCAAACATATTTTATGGATTTTATCATGCTCACATATCAGAAGTTCTGTATTCTCCCAGTCCATCAGGTGGTTGCTACTAGTGCTGTGTGCAACACATGCATTGGTGGTGACATCATGGCAGACATTGTATTGAAGTTCTCAGATCCTGGTTTTTAGATAGTGTGATGCTTCCCCCAATATAGGATTTTTCACATTCCAAGCACAGAATCCAACAAACACTGGCTTTGTTGTCCAGTGTTTTTCTAATGTTTTTTCTCATCGTTGTGATGTCTTTAATTGTCCTACTGGTCTGGCACACAACTTCCAAATTGGTGGTTTTTAAAATATGAGTCAGGTTGGTGGCAATGTTGCTGGTAGGTAACATGAGACATTTGGCTGTCCCATCCTGCTGCCTACAGCCTTTCAGAATCTTAATGGCCTGTCTTCAGCATTTATCTAAAAGGAAATCTGGAAATTTTAATTCTAAAAAAGTCTCCCTGATATACAGTACCAGCACTCTTCTTCTAAGTATTCTTCATTACGTATTCTGAGTACCCTAAGGAAGCAACCTATCACTACTTTCTTGACCCTGATGTCATGGTAGGAGTAGAAATGAATTAAATAATCTTTGTTAGTGGGTTTTCTGTACACCTTAAATTTCAGCTGGTTAACATAATTTGAGATTGTGTGTCTAAGAAAGGAAGGGAATCATTAATTTCCTCTTCTAGGGAAGATTGAATAGTAGGCTCTACCTCATTCAATGCAGTTTGGAAGTGATGAAGATTGAATTGCTTGGGTGTGATGAGTAGGATAACGTTCACATAGTGCAGCCACCAGGTCACATGGTCACGAATGATGTCAGCAAATGGTCCTGCTTCTAAAATTTCCATAAACATATTGGCAAGGAGTGCACTCTATGGAAAACTCATGACCATGTTAAATTTCTGATGGAAACAGTGGTCCTGGAACTTAAAATAGTTGAATTCCACACAAAGTTGCATGAAATCAACAAAATGATTGGGGGGAGGGGGAAGTCAATTTTCACCTTGATTTTGACTCTAAGGAGCTCTGTTACCTTATTACATTGATTTGATAATGAAAAATTACAAATACCATGACAGTGAATTTATGCAAGGCTATACTAGACATGAGGCTGAGAAAATAGTATAAAAAAAAAAAAATGAAAGAAACAGAGAGCACACACACACAAAAAAAAAAATACATACATATACCAAAGGCTTTTCCCCCTTACACGGGGGGTAGCCAAAAAGAAAAATGCATAGAAATCACTCCCACCCATTTCATTTCCCAATATACTCCACTCCCCTCCACACTCCTCCCTCCCTCCTATCTTGGCTCCTCCTGGATGATGGGTCATCCCTGCATCCTGTCCACTGCCCTGGGTCAGAAGCAGTGTCGCAAGTATGTATGTATGAATCACTTTTATTTTATTTTTTATCTATTTATTTATTTATTCTTTTTTTTAATAAAACAAAATAAAATAAAAGCGATTCATACTAACATAGTTTGATCTCAGTATTAAATGAACTAAATGATTATCTGTCAGAAGAAAAACCAGATATAATGGGAACTGTGGAGATGAAATTAAGGGGTCCACTACCACCAGTGTCGGACAAGGATTATATAATCACTGGATGAAAAAACAGGAAAAAAAAAGGGTGGAGGAGTCATGTTTTTGACAAAGAAAAACTTCAACGTGATGAAGGTTACACATGGTGAAAACAGTATGAAAATATTGATAAAAGTTGAAAATAGTGACCTGAAAAATAGAAAGTTTGTGGTGATTTATGTGCCCCCAAAAACAGGTTCTTAGAAAGAGAGCAATTATTCTAAAATATCAGAAGATACAAGGCATTCTTTAAATGAGATGATGAAGGATGGAGGAAACATAGTAATTATAGGAGATTTTAACTGCAAAGAAATATGTTGAGAAGAGACGACATTGAAAGATGGAGAGGACCTTTGGGGAAATATATTACTTGATGACTATAGAAAATACAATGACACAATGGGTATAAGAAAATACAAGATATAGAAATAATGAACAACCATTGAGACTAAATTTAATATTTACATCAGACCCTGAAATTGTGGATAAAATTGAATACAAGACACCAATTGGGAGGAGTGATCACATACTAGTTCAGTTTGAACCAAAAGAGGAAATATGTATGGAAAAAATGAAATACAGAAAAGGAAGACTGATGTATAACAAAATAGACTTTGGAAAACTTAGAAATTTATTTCAAAAAGCGAATTGGGAAAAATTCTACAGTAAGGAAACACAAGTGGAAGAGAAATGGATGATTTTGAAGGAAATCCACAATAAAAGAGTGGATAAATATGTACCAAGACATAAACATGAAAATATGTATATTAAGTGCTGGTTTAACAAAAGGTGCAGTGAGGAGAAATAAATGATAAAACTTGGAAAAGGTGGAGAAAAGAAAAAACCTGGAAAATGGCAAACATATATCAATATATGGAATGAATCTTTAAAAGTATGCAGGGAGGAAAAAAGAAACTGAAAAAGACATAATAAAAAATGTAGGGACCAACCAATATTATTCTATAGATATGTGAACAGAAAACTAAAAAACATATAGGAAATAGTAAAAGTACACCAAAGGAATATAGATTACCCAGAAGATATAGAAATGGCCGAAATCATGAACAAACACTTCAAGTCTTTGTTCACTAAGAAAATATGCATTGGGATGAAAGGAATTAAGTGAGATCCCCTCCATGTGAGAAATAATTGTAACAAGAAAAGGAATAATGGACCAAATAATGACCCTTGATGTCAGGAAATCACATGGGCTGAATGGAATTGCAAACGGGATACTAAAAGAATGTAAAAATAAGCTAATAGAAGGAAAAATACCAGAAGACTGGGAAAATGACAATATTGTACCAATATATGATGGGGGAAACAAGGAAGACCCAACAAATTACAGACTGGTCTCTCTTACAAGTAAAGTAGCCAAGATTTGTGAAAAAGTTATCAAAAATAGATGGACAACACATCTGGAGAACAACATACTAACCCAAGGCGATTCGGATTTAGACAGGGAAGGTCATGTGTCACAAATTTGATCTGTTTCTATTCAAGACTAATAGATATAATACAAAGGAATGGATGGGCTTACTGTGCTTTCATAGATTTACAAAAAGCTTTTGATAAAGTACCATGCAAAAAATTATTAAATAAACTGGAAACCAGAGGATACAAGGAAAACAATTGAAATGGATGGAGGATTTCTTGCATGGAAGAAAAATGAGAGTAGTGCTTAGATAAGAGTTCTACTGGGGATGAAGTGATTAGTGGTGTCCCACAGGGATTAGTATTGGCTCTGATAATGTTTGGAAGCAGCCATCACACAAGGACCCAACACAATTGCCAACAAAATTTTGAGTGATCCCTAGCTGTCTCCCAAACCCGCTTTTTCCTCTCAAGGTCGTTGTCCATCCTCAATAGACAATTGCTCACCCTTCTTATTTTATTCTTCCTTTTGTTCCTCAGTTGTGAGCTAATATCCTTCAAACAGCCAATTGCTCCATACTATCCATAACCTTTCCTGTTCTCAGACATTTGGTCCACCTTCTCCTTAACCTTTGCTAGTATTCAATGACACCCCCTCCCTACTTCCCTTCCTAACCCCATTCCTCTTATTTAATCTCATTCTTGTGTATTGCGACTGTAATTCAAAAAGCTGTAACAAGTGAAATGTACTAATAAAGGCTCCATCCTCACATGGTGTTTATTTTGATAGACTTCTCTGCAACTGCCACTTTCATACATAATAGAACTACTATCCATATTTTTTCTTGTCACAATTAGTAAAATATTTGTTCAGCTGATAGGAAAAAATTACTGAAAATACCTACTAAGAAAAATATTGACAAATAGATGTGCAATCCCAGAAATAGTGGAGATACTGCTTTAACATTATTGACTCACAGGTCATTGAAACACAATTTAAGCACATCCCCAATCATCTTTCAGGATGCCTGGCACATTTCCCTAGCTGGTTGTAATACTCTTGTGGGAGAATGCTGGCAAAATATTTTTGTATCTTTCTCTTTCTGGAACCTTTATTTGATATTAATATTATATCAGGTTAAAAGGTGTCCCTACATGTCAAAATTTACTAATGTAGAGTTCAGAGTTCTGTGATCTTATCTGTTTCCCATATTACTACTTCTCAAATGGACACTTCCCATATGAGCAATTTACACAAGAACATGATATAGGGCATACATACCAATTGGCCCTTTCCCAGTGAGGGGTGGTGAAGGTAGCAAAGTCAAAGCATACACCTACCTTTCACCCATCCCATACCCTTCCATTGTTCCTCCTATCTTAGCTCCCTGGGTCATACAGTACTCATAACAAATCTAAAGCTATTGCTGCAACAATTTGCCCTCTACTTTTGATTAATTCTAAAGATTTGGGTATTATTTCTACAGCAGTCCACCATATGCCTCATTTCTACTCTTCTAGATTAATTGACCTACTTCATTCCACCAACAATTTTTAATTTAACATCTTTCACAAATGTAGTTATGGGCTTGAAATCCACAGTTCCCTCTGATACCCAGTAGTGACTGTTCCGATAGCCCAAGCACACACAGCCAGCAAGGTGATTTTAATTCATCTATTGCTCCAGCTTGGACTATATCACTTTGTAAGCTATTCCAAGTATTTATACATCTATCTGGAAAACTTTATTTCTTCACATCCTTTAGACATGTAGTCTCCCTTAATTTGTTCTCATGCATTCTTAAAGCCCTCCCATCCTTAATCAAGAAATCTCTTCTGTCAATGCAATCTATCCCCTTTAGTGACCTGAATACTGTAATCATATATCTTCTTTCTCTTTGATTTTTCAAAGTTGGCACACCCTGTGCTTTTAGTCTTCCCTCATATTGTGTACCAGCCTTGCTGGGGACCAGTTTGGTTGCTGCCCTTTGCATTCTTTCAATCTTACTTTATATCCTTCATTCTGTGTGGGGACCATACTACTAATGCATATTCCAGTCGTGGATGGATCAAGGTTTTAATGAGTTTTTCATCTCTTTACCCATATGGTGAAAAGCCATTTTCATCTTCTGCAGCAGTCCGTATGTCTTTCCCACAATCCTGCTGAATTGATTGTCAAGTGATAGCCTGTCTTTTATCAATACTCCTGAATCTTTCTCCTCTTTAGCTTGTGTGTAATGGGGTCACTTCCCAAGGAACAGTTTCAAGATGGTCTTTTGTAGCTATTACCCATAACCAGTATTTTTTTTTTTTTTTTTTTTCCAGTTCTCTCTTTTGACTCCATGGAAAACTAGTGTCAAAATATTTTTGCAATAATCAGCAGTCTTAGCATGATTTTTACATCATCTGCAGACATGTTGGCATAGCTTGTTGTGCATTCCATCATGTCATTGACAAGAAACATTATGGATGGAAGCAGTGCTGAACCTTGGGAAACTCTGCGCATTACTGCTCTCCATATAGCCATGTTATCCTTACTACTGTCTTCATGTATCTTCCCTTCAAAAAATATCTTATCCATATGAGTAGTTTGCCTCTCTATCCTCCAACATGCTCTAACTCCCACATAAGTCAATTGTGAGGTACTTTATCAAAAGCTTTCTCTCAGTTGAGGTGCACACAGTCCACCTGCCCTTCTCTTGGAGTACACCAACCATTCTCAAATAAGAGCTTTAAAATTTTGACACATGTGACCTTCCAGATCTGAAGTCAAATTGTCTGTCTGAATGTTCATCACTTCTAGATATCTGGTCCATCGATCTTTCACATTCCTTTCACATAATTACAATATTTGCTGGTCAGAGCTACCAGGTTATAATCTAATGATGTCTACTTACTTCC
This sequence comes from Oratosquilla oratoria, assembly GCF_046742065.1. Classification (NCBI taxonomy): domain Eukaryota; kingdom Metazoa; phylum Arthropoda; class Malacostraca; order Stomatopoda; family Squillidae; genus Oratosquilla; species Oratosquilla oratoria. The sequence goes on from NC_134788.1 coordinate 36,509,052, forward strand.
ATCTTGGTGAACTGGTACTTTATTTGCTCTTTTCCGGTCAAGTGGTATTATGTCTTCTTTTGGTAAACATAAACTTGCGAATCTTGTTTGCCAATTGTTCCTTACATACAGTTTGTGTTATTTAATTTTTGTATACATTTTTGTATTTGTGTATACAGTATACATTTTGAGATCCTATCAGGTCCTGAAGCTTTTGTCACATCCAACGATCCCTAAAAATTTAACAATTTCCTTAATTCTACATCTATATATTAATTCAATTTTTGCTCCCTTTCCTTTCCTCCAAAAATTGTTCTCCTTTGTAAAGACCAATTAGAAAGTTTCATTCATTACTTCTACCTGAGCTGAGGCATTTTCAAAAACCTCATCACCCAAAATTATTTTTGCATTTATCTATTACACCTCTTTCAAAATTACATTCTTCCTACCTGCAGATTCTTGTATAGTCATTTCTAACTTGTTTATAAGCTTCTTTTGTGTTATTGCTTCTCTTCCTCCATGTTCCCCAAATCATGCCCCTGACAATTTCTGCAGTCTTACATCACCTCTTCTTAAACCAGTCCTGTTTCTCCTTCCTTTCACTACCTAGTAACCCCTAACATAGTTCTCAGACATTTCATCTCAAACATATTCAAACTCCTTCTCTCTTCCTCTCTCAAGTTCCATGTTTCTGCCCTGTACATTGCTGTTGGCACAATCACTCCTTCATATAACCTCCTCTTAGAATCCATTCCCAGATGTCTATTTCTCATTACACTTTTCAATCCACCAAGGCATTTAATTGCTTCTCTCAATCTACATTCTACCTCCACCTCCACTCCTTTTCCTGCCACATTTGCACCCAAGTATCTGAAACTATCCACTTCCTCCAGTCTTTCACCCTTAATGCTCACTTCCAGCCTACTGTCACTCTCTCCTCTTGTACATCTCATCACCTTACTTTTGCCCACATTTATCTTCAGCTTTCTTCTTTCACACACCTTCTCAAACTCTGTCACTAACTTCCTCAATCCCTCCTCTGATCCTGCCACAAGCTCAGTGTCGTCAGCAGACAACAGCTGGCTTACCCCCCACTTTTCTCTATTTTCTTTAACCATCTCCATATATATATATATATACATATATATATATATATATATATATATATATATATATATATATATATATACATATATATATATATATATATATATATATATATATACACACATATGTATATACATATACATACATATATATGAATTATATATATATATATACACGTATATATATATATATATATATGTATATATATATATATATACATATATATATATATATCATATATGTATATACATATGTATACATATGGATATACATATATATATAATATATATATATATATATATATATATATATATATATGTATATCCACATGTATACATATGTATATACATATATGATATATATATATATATGTATGTATATATATATATATATATATATATATATATATATATATATATATAAATGAACTAATACCACAGTCAAAGCAGAAAAAAGACTGGAAACAATGAGTCTATATGTTTCAATGTAACTTAAAGTCCACTTTAATTGTACAAAATAGGAGGAGGGTATTATACTAATATACCACTCTTACAAAAAGAGGAACAGGGGAAAGACCAAAGATGTCTATTCTTATTCAATTAGTGCATGAGGTGTGGGGTCAGGTGGAAGATGCCTATTAATGATGTTGTTGGTCTGGAGACCACTGCCTTTTTGAAATATTCAATAAAAAAGTATGTGGATAGGAGGTAGTATGTGGATAAAAAAGTAGTTAATTTTCATAAGAGGTTAAAAAACAATCCTGGTGTTTGCTACCATGTACATACTTCTATTGGCCTGACAGGGGGAGATTAGGGACAAGGCTGAATGAACACATATGTTTGATCAAGTACGGGCAAGAAAGTTTGGCAGTGTTCCACACATGAATCAGTTTAATCAATATCTCAACTGGGACAAAGCTGATCTTACATATAAATCTGGTTATGGGTTCTTGAGGACGATAGATAAATCTACATTAATAGAATATATTCCCAATATGAATATTTTAAAGGGCCAGTGGTCTCTGGACATAATATCCAGAATTATAGCCACCAACACTGTTACATTATTATAGTTTTTATTTATTCACTTATTTATCATTATGATTTTTTTCGCATCTGACCTAGATATGGACCAAAAGGTCCCCTGTTGGCATGCTCCACCTTTGTAATCCTTTTCGTTTTGTAATAGGCATATTCCACCTGATCCCATGCATGACCAATAGGTCACTAAATGCATAGGGGTAGGCATCTTTGGTCCTTCCCCCTGTTCCTCTTTTTGTAAGAGAGTGCTATACAAATACAGTACCCTCTTTCTATTCTGCACTACTGAAGAAGACTGTAGCTTACAGTTGAAATATGAAGACTTGCAACTTCCAGTTTTTTTTCTACTCCAACACATATACACATATACTGTATAAATATATATATATATACATATACATACATACATATACCAAGGCTTTTTCCCCCTTACTAGGGAGGTAGCCAAAAAAGGAAAAGGCATAAAGTCATTCCCACCCATTCCATCCCTGAAAACACTCCACACCCCTCCACCCTCCCTCCCATCTTAGCACCTCCTAGATGACGGGTCATCCCTGCACCCTGTCCACTGCCCTGGGTCACAAGCAGTGTTGCAAGACACAGCACATCCACAGCAAGGCCGCTTCATTAAATCAGCGACCCCCCCCTCTCCGTCCCCCCATATAAAGGAGAGGACGGGGAGAAATCCCTTCGGGCTGCATCAAAATTTTGCTCACACACACTACCTCACCCCCCATCCATTCCACCTCATGCATCACAACATCTTCCATATACAACCATTCTCCATTCACCCCTGTCTTCTGTCCTCTCCCGTCCTTCCTCAACAGACATTCCCCTCTTCCCCAAAGCCCCCTTCACCCCATCCATCCACCTCATCCTAGGATGTCCCCTCATGTTCACTCCCTCCACATCTGCCTTCCACACCTCTTTTACTAGTCTTTCTTCACTCATTCTTTCCATGTGTCCAAACCATCCTAATACTCTTTCATCAACCCTATCTCCCAACTCCCTTTCCACCCCTGTTCTCCTCCTCACCTCCTCATTTCTCACTCTATCTAGCCTAGAAACCCCCATCATACTTCTCAGACACTTCATCTCAAACACATTCAAGCTCCTTCTCTCTTCCTCTCTTATGTTCCATGTTTCTGCCCCATACAGTGCTGTTGGCACAATCACTCCTTCATACAGTCTCCTCTTAGCATCCATTCCCAAATTTCTATTCCTCATTACACTTTTTAATCCACCAAGGCATCTACTCACTTCTCTCAATCTACATTCTACCTTAACCTTTACTCCACCTTTCCCTGCCACATTTGCACCCAAGTATCTAAAACTATCCACTTCCTCCAGTCACTCTCCCTTAATGCTCACTTCCAGATTACTGCCACTTTCACCCCTTGTACATCTCATCACCTTACTTTTACCCACATTTATCTTCAGCTTTCTTCTCTCACACACTCTCCCATATTCTGTCACCAACTTCCTCAATCCCTCCTCCGATCCTGCCACAAGCGCAGTGTCGTCCGCAAACAACAGCTGGCTCACCTCCCACTTTTCTCCATTTTCTTTAACCATCTCCAATCTCTGACCCACTGCCCTTGCATTTACCTCTCGCACTACCCCATCCATGTATAAGTTGAACAGCTAGGGTGACATATATATATATATATATATATATATATATATACTTTATATATATACATATATATATATATATATATATATACATATATATATGTGTGTATATATATATATATATATATATATATATATATATATATATACTGTATATATATACATATATATATATATATACTGTATATATATACATATATTCCCCTTTTAAGGAAGGTAGCCATTCCATTCCCATCCACCACACCTCTTTCCCATTCCATCTTAGCTCCTCATGGATGACAGGTCATGCCTGTATCCTGTCCATTGCTCTTGGTCAGAAGCAATGTAGCAAGACATAGTACACCCCCAGCAAGGCCTCTTCAATTAATCGGCAAAAATCAGCAGAAAAAGGGGAGATGGGGAGAAATCCCATATCCTTCACACATAAGCACCACTCCACCTTCCTTACATAACAGTATCATCTATATATACACAGTCACTCTCCACTCATCCCTATGTCCTGCCTTTTCCTTTCTTTGCTCAACAGATATTCCCCTTTTGCATATACATACATAATATATATATATATACATATATATATATATATATACATATGTATGTATATACACATACATATACCAATGGCTTTTTCCACCTTACAAGGGAGCTAGCTCAAGTCAAATACATAAATCCACTCCCACCCATTTCATCCCCACACACTCCAATCCCATTCACCACCCCCTCTCTCCCTCTTTTCCTGTCTGCATGAATACCCATGGTCTATGAAAACTAATCCACATTTACACTCCCACAAGAAAATTGAATAGCTATTACTGATTTTTCACCATTGGATAATATGTATATGTATATATATATATATATATATATATATATATATATATATATATATATATATATATATATATATATATATATATAACCATCATCCTACAACTTCTTTATATATATATATATATATATATATATATATATATATATATATATATATATATATATATATATATATATATATATATATAACCATTATCCTACAACTTCTTTTAATACATATACATATTTTCTAAACAGAAATGTAGTAGCACATTTGTAAATGACACACAGGAACCCACACTTGGAGAAAATAAACTTCGAATAAAGAAGAATCCTATATTTCGGCTATCAACTGTAGCT